>NW_025063692.1:16020000-16547500 GCF_018153295.1 Drosophila grimshawi | reverse complement strand
AAAAATCGTAGGGAACCAGACAATTAACACTGCGCCCGACTAGCACATACCCTGCGCTCAGACAAGCATCGCTTCCGCATCGATAATTATCGACTTTTGAGCTATCGAAATTGCCAAACAAAAAAAAAACCAACAAATTGTTGTTGTTTTCAAATCAATTTGTGGTTGTTTGTTTGTTGGTTATTCAAATGAATCAAAAAGTAATCTGTATCTGCATATCGAGTCGTATATCGATAATCGATACTAGCTCTCGGATAGGCCTGCATATATACCCCAGATTATCTGTGTGTGTGTGTGTGTCTGTGTACGTTATAAGGTCAACTGATGTCCGCCGTTTGGTGTTACCCTTTTTTAATAGAGAGTACAGGGTATATTGGAGGCCAATGTCAGCTCGATTATGATTCTATTCCGAATTGTATCGACATTCTCGATGCTCTCCTCTCCTGCTGCTGTCGCTGCGTTGAGTTCTTCCTACTACTACTACTACTACTGGCTCTACTCACATGATATTTGTGCTCCAATTGCATTTTATGCTCCAGTTCCATTTGCTTCGTCTGCTCCTGATATGAGTTAAACAGACGCTGCTTCTGCAGCTCCTGGCTCTTTTTTAGCTGCAATCAACAGAGAGAGATGGAGAGATAAAGAGCGCTCAACAGAAAGACACAGATAGAGAGAGACAGAGAGAGAGAGAGAGAGAGTGCAAGAGCGAGCTTGATCGTGATGATGTTGTGGTCGATGTCAATGTCGTGGGTAGATCATTAAGTACTAGACCCGTGAGTAATTGCCGCGCAGATCGTTGCAAAATGATGGCAACAACCAGAAACGTGTGACGCATGGTTAATTTGATGATCGGCTAAGTAGATCTGCTTAGATCTGCTTAGATCGTTTCAATGTTGATCTAAAAACTGACAACGATCGCCGATTGTTTCAAGACAAATTGCCAATTTTATTTATACAAGACACAACTGTTAAAATAAATACCACACTAAAGACAAGACCAGAAAGAAAAAAACAAAAATAATCAGCATCTATAGCAATACTGTCCACGTCATATTAAAGATTAAATATGATAAGCACAGTAACACTTTCAATAATGTTTAATCGATTTTTTGTACTCTTTTTTTTGTTGGTTAAACCAAATTTACTTTTATTTTCTAAGCCCCATTTTTATACACTTGAAAGAGAGAGAGAGAGATACGTCTCTGATACCATAAAGTATGTATATAAGTGTTCTTGATCAGCATCGCCGTCATAGTTTTCAAGGGCTTTAAATTTGGGGACCTTCAAGATAGGCGTAGACAAACATGTAACGCTTTCTGATACGATATAATTACACATATGTAGAATATTCAGTTTACAGCCAGTCGTATAACAGTAAAAACAACATCAAAACTTTAATTTAGATATCAACAGATATCTATATATCGCTCTGCCTAATTTAACCATTATTTCTTGTTTAAACAAACATTAGTTTTTATGCAAGATAAAGTTAATGATCTGATTTGTTATGACAAATCTATATATAAAAATCAAATATGATCAATTGTGTAAATTTCTAAGCAAATATACAAACAATAATAATAAATACCAACACTACATACATATTCATTCATTCATTCATTCATTTTGAATTGTTCAGAAAAATGTATAGCAATTTCATTGATGACATATTGAAATACACATTTCATGAAACATCAAATTATAAACAAATTTGATGGCAAAAGGCGATCAATTCGATAATTGTTGCAATTGTTGGACGCTGACTGAATCACACACTGTTTTAAATTGGCTAGATGAATGCACAGTGTGTGATTCACTGTGACACACATACATACAAACAAACACACATACAGACAGACAGACAGACAGACAGAGATGATCACAGCTAAATATTCAGAAATGAATTAACTAAGCAAATCACACGTCACAAATCATCAAAAGAGATCATAAGTTGACGGTTAACGGTTGACGATTGACGATTGATGATTGGCTGATTGGCTGATTGGTGGTTGGTCGGCTGGTTGGCTGCTGTTGCACTTTTTGCTTTTGCTTTTGCCTATATTCTGCTCTCGCAACGACTCTCTTCGCTGGCGTTTCAATCGCTCTCTTCTTTACGTACATGCTGTTGATATGTTTCCATGACCTTAACGCGCGCGACGCTTTGTCCAATTGGACAGACGCACACTAACAAGCACACACACACACGCACACACACACAGTAATACGCGCATGCAATGGACGCGAGAGGGAGAGAGACACCGAAAACGTTGTTGTTATGTTGTTGTTGGTTTTTGTTTTCTAATTGGTCTTTTTTTTTTTTTTGGATTGTATGTTTTTGTTGTTTTGGTTGGTTGTTATTAGACACTTTTTCATAAGCTTTTTGTGGCCACAGCAGCGTTTGAGCAAAAATTGTGAAAGAAAAGAAAAAAAAAAACAATATTTAAAAAGAATACTCAAAACTACACTAATAAATAATCTGTAGAAAAATGCGACGCTGTTGGCTTTATTTATTTATTTATTTTCTTTTTAATATATTTTTTTTTGTTTTTTGTTTTTTGTATTTGTTGCTTGCCTCTATTTGTTTTATGTCTAGAATTCGGTTTTGCTGGCGCTTTTAATAGTGTTTTTGCTTCTATTTTTTCTTCTTTTTTTTTAATTTTATATTTGTTAAGAGCTGCGGATTTTTGTTGTTGTTTGTTTTATAGTTTTGATTGACTTTGATTTTTCACAACGACGCGCTGCGCGGCGCGGCACGGCACGGCATGTTTAGAACTGCTGTTAGCTCGAATTGGTATTGGTTGAATTCCAATATATTATTTTGTGTTGTTTGTTCCAATTTGAATTGCGATTGATTGCGGCGCGGTCGGTCGACTTGTGCTGCTGCTGGTGCGACTGTTGTTGCGTCTTTTTTCGTTTGGCTTTGGCATTCGTCGAACGCGCTTTCATTTCGGTTTCACTCAAGCGACTGGCAAACTGGCGCAAAAATCAAATATAAACACAAATTTAGATACAGTTATCCGCTAGCAGCGAGCGAGCGAACGTTTGTGTGTGTGTGTGTTGCTCTCTGCTCGCCGTTTACGCGCTCTCTCTCTCTTTTTCTCTGTCTCTCCTACTATCTATCTATCTTTCTAGCGTGGTCAGTGTTGAGGCAGCAGACAAACGGGCGTTTTTATACGCTCAGTGAAGCTGCAGCTGCAGCAGACAAACGGGCGTTTTTATACGCTCAGTGCAGCTGCAGCTGCAGTAGCAGTAGCAATAGCATTAACAGATCAACTACTCAGACACATACACACACACACGCACACACACACACGCATACACACACACACACACACACACACACACACATGTATGCTGCATCTACAACTAAGAATTCCCAGAAATTTTGCAGTTACACCTGATTATCCGCCGCTATAGCTAGCGTTTACCCCTGTCAATGCTCACTCCCTAATTTACAGCCACTCACCCCACATGCAACACCCACCACCCACCGCCGCCCACGACACTTGCCTTGCACAACTTTTTTGTTCAAAGCTTCGTTGGCAGCGCGTGCTATAATTATAAAAGGCCTGCGCTATAATTATAACACAGACACGCCCATATAAATAGAAACAAAAATTTGCCTTCTAACAATACATAACTACATACATACATACATACATACAGACATACATACATGCAGAATAAAAGTATGCCTATGGGGAACAAATTTGAGTTGGAAAACATTGAAAATGAGTAATATAATATTAAATGAATATGCATTGAATACTTGGCAACTTTGAAATTATGATTAAATCATTGATAATGATAAATTGATGATCGATGTGATGTATAAGAAATATCAGCATTACAACGATTCGAATATATATATTCGAGATTATTTATGACTATGAATAATACTTCATATTTACTAGGCATGTGTTGCTTCAGTTTGGATGTGAGTATTCGTTTGTTGAGCAATGGATGGACGAATCTGAGTGTGAGTTATGTGAACAAGTGTGTGGGTTCGAATAGGTACGCGATTATCTCTATATATTTATATGTATGTCAGCGATACTCATGTATCGCTTAAAGATCTATTTGGGAATGTGTGTGTCTTTGGATCAAGAATTGAACAGATCCCCATTTCCCACAAATACCCACACCCCCCGCCCCACCCCAACCCAACACCCAAAAGCCCATTGTAGCTAATTTACAAATTGCTCGTGCCACAGATTCTTATAATATAACAACAACAACAACAAAAAAGAGCAACCAGCAAAATTATTCTATTTTTTTTTTATAGTTATAGCTCTAGCTCTATCTCTATCTCTCTCTTTCTCTTGCTTCTTTCTATTTGTGTGTACATTGTATATATATATATATATATATATATATATATATATATATATATATATGATATATACACATGTTTTTTTTTTTTTTTTTTTTTTTTTGTTAAAAATAAAACCCACAGAGTTTATAAAACACAAAAATAAAAATAAATTCAAAGGAAAATGTATAAATAACAAAAACGGCAAAGCGCTGAGGCGAAAAGGCAAATGCAAATGGTGGGCGGGGGGATGGGGAGTGGGACGGTGGAGGGGGGTAGAGGTGTTGGTGGTCGAAGAGGCAACACTTTAGCAACTACAACAAGAACGGGCCGATGATGATGATGACGACGAAGAAGAAGAACACTTGATCCAAAAATACGAAAATTCAAAAGAAAACAAAACACACACAAGCACACATGGCCGCAATGCACAAAGTTACAACCCAAAAGCCCAAAAATAAAATCTGGCTATAAATTGTATGCAAGAAGGCAACAGTCAGAAATGGAACGGACGGCGGGCGGTTGCAGCAGGTGTGGGGGAGGCCTGCACATGTTGCTTGTTGCAGTTAGCCGCTCAACAAAGTTGTACACCCCTCAAGGCATCCCCCCTTAGCTTGTACAATAAAGGAGCTACAGTAAAGACTCGCTGTGAACGCACAAACTTGTTGCATGTGTTTGCCGGTTATTTCTAGCCAGGCAACACTTTCTTGTGCGCGCTCTCTCGCTCGCTGGCGCTCTCTTTCTCTCTCCTTTGTTCTCTTGGCTCGTGCATGGGATTTTTATTTTTAGCACAATTAAAAAGAAGAAAAGAAAGAAAAAAACAAAAACAGAATGCGCAAAATACTCATACATATTTTCGTAGAGAAAACAATAAATATAGAATCATTAAGTTGTACACGCGTTTATATTTAGAACCAGAAGAAACCCAAGCAGCAAACAATGCAACGAATTCTGTATACCCTAGCCGCCTCAGGGCAAAGCGAATGGGCAAATTATTTTACAATCAATTGCAAATACCTTTATTAAATATATTTTATTTTTATAAACATATATATAAATAATATATATAATCACGCAATAAGATAATTTGTTTAGTTTGCGTCAAGTGAATGCAATAGTTAATATGCTTGCTGTGCATTTTAGGGTATACACCGCGTATACTAAGTTATAGAGAAGGAAGGAAACGACGAGCTCGGCTGGCAAATGAAACTGTGAATACACAGACACACACACACATACATACATATGTATAAATAAAGCAAGAACAGCAAAATAACAACAAGAAAAAAAAGCGCAAGCAAGGCGAAATAAGGAAAAATAATGAAAATATACGGCACACGACGATGCGGACATGAATGCTAATGATATGAATGCTGCTGCTGATGATACCGATCATAATGATGTCGATGTCGAAGTCGAGTGACTGGAAAACAAACGATGATGATCTGATATGCAGCTATGCGAGCTGGTCATCAGCAGCAGGGCCCCCTGTCCTGATTGACAGACAGACAGAACGGACAGAGCAGACAGAACAGATTGGAATCGGGACAAAGATATGTGGAACTCAGGTGGTTGAATTGGATTGGTTGTTGTCCACTACGCAGTTGGAATCTATTTTCTGTGTGCGTTTTTTTTTTTGTGTTTTAATATCGATTCAAATTAAGAGTCAACGGGAACAGATGCCAGCTGGCAACGAAACGGTTAAGGATGCGACACAAAAGAGGAAATGTAAAAAATTGCAATCTCTGCAAGTTGTACATACAACATATGTGTATGTGTTTACCTCCAGGATCTGCTGATCAATGTCAACTTGATGCGGTTTTGGGTCCAGCGATAAAGTGCCTGGCGTTATGTGCAACAAACGCTCATCGTTTCCGACCTCCGGTGGCAGATCTGCAAGAAATGGACAGAGTAAACGAGAGTAAACATAATGAATGCATGTATTATGAGTATATCTTTGACTACATATGTATGTATGTATTAATGTATGTACACATGTTGTAATATGTGAAATGGAAAGCACTACGAGGCACTTAAGATTTACATCTATTTTACATACATACATATGTGCACATGATGAAAGATCATCAAAGTATTATATCGCATTGAGAAACTGTTCAATAATTGAAACTCTGATCTTAAATCGATAACAAGTTGGTTATCGAAATATATATTTTTTTTTTCACATTTTCTAATAAGTCTTTGCCACATTTATTAAAATTGAAATTCTTTTCACAATAATCAACATAATTTTTCTAATGGCATCATTATGATTACGATTATGATTATGATTATCGATAGACACGAACAACCCCAGCTTGTTTCTCATCTCTAACACAGCGCAGATAAAACCAAAGCAAACCAAAGCAAACATCAACAAAGCATATGAGATTGTGTGCGTGTGTGTGTGTTATTGTGTGTGTGATTGTATAACCAAGGCTGCGCTTATCAGACGCTTTACCAAAAATACATTTAAAACGTATTTATGCTCTATGCTCTGTCCTTGTCTATCACACACCCACATTCTCTTTCATTCTCTCTTTGCGTTACCCACTCTCCTTCCCCCACTTTGCCACACCACGCTTCTAACAGTGCTTGGCTCCAAGCACGTCGAGGCCGAATTCCGAAAACAAGCCGAGCCAAGTTGCTTGTGTGTGTGTTTGGTATTAGTATTGGTATTGGCTCTGTGGCTATTTTTAGAAAGCTTGTACAACTTTACAATGATTACATGGACCCGGCCCGAGCGCTTTTTCAGATAACCGCTCTCAATAATGTTGGCTGGCGCTGCTTCTCCGCCTTGCGAGCAGCGAGCACGTGACGAAGTCGACTTTGACGTCGACGTCGACGTTGATGTCAGCTACAAAGGCCACACAGCAGACCCAGCCCAGCAGCCACCAGTTCCGTTTCATCTGTAGGCAAACACCCTCCTCCTCCCCCCCACTCTTCCTTCACCTGCTGTTGCTCCACGTTTTAGCAGGGAACAACTAATTTGATTTACTTTTTGCGGCGCACAAACAAATACCAAATAAACAAACGCAAAAAAGAAAAAAATATACAGAAAAGAAAAAAAAACTGACGACGCCTCGCTGCTGCGGCTGATTCTAATGGACACAAGGCAAAGTGCAGTAAAAACCCACGGCATGTTCATTGATAAACTGGCAAAGCGTCAATCGAGTCAATAATCTGTTGCTCTTTCTCTCTCTCTCTCTTTCTCCCACGCATTCACGATTTTTCGCTTGTCTCTCCTCTCCCCATCTTTCTCTTTCACTTGTGTGCTTCGCCTCTCTCAGCAGCAGCTGATCAGCAATTGGAAATTCTGTGTTGGGTTGGACTAATTGCGCGAACATTATGACTAAGCCAAATGTCCGATTCGATTACTGCTGCTGCTGCTTAAATAAGACAACAATTTTAATGTGCAACAAATTTGTCTGTCTGTCTGTGCATGTATGTATGTATATGTGTCTGTTTGTGTGTTGTGTGTGCTAGTTGGAGCTATTTTCACTGATTAAATGCTGGCTCTCTGACAGCGCAAAACTGCAAAAAATAAAATAATTAAATCAGCAACTAAATCAAAGTCTAGTTTTGGGGCTGTTGAGTACTGAGTGGCTGGCTAGCTATATATAGAGAAAGCGAAAGAGAGAAAGAGAGAGAGAGAGAGAGACAATAGCAAAAGTCAAAAAGAAAAAAAATGTATGCTATGCTGATGTTCGACGTTGAGTCAAATGCATGTGCATCTATCGCAGTGTGTATGCATGTATGTGTGTGTGTGTATATATAAATAAATCCACATACATATGTATGTATGTGTATCTATGCAAAAGGCTGACCGAATAGGCCGTGACCTGTTGTTCTATATATAGCCGCTATTATAAATCGTGCATAGCTATGGGAGTATAAATTTAGAAGCAGCAACATCGCTAGAATCACAAAAAGCAATAACAACAACAACAACAACAACTTAACACAACTCACAGCGCACATTGCACAGAAAGTTGATGAAACGAAAAAAGTAAAAACGAAAAAAAAAAAAAACAAATTCAATTCAATGCGCAAAACGGGTAGCCCGAAGCTACCCTGTATTGTGCAATTGTGCTGTTGTAGTTATTGCAGCATTATTATCTGTTGTATTACATCTATTATTGTATGTACATTTAAAGCAAAGTTTAAATAATAGATTACCTTACTAATTAATACCCAACTGGAATTAAATTTTCCACCTGCTCTTGCATAGGGTATACATATGAATACATAACAAAAACACAATCACAGCAAGGAACATGCAAACTGTCAGAGTTTAGAGAGAGCGAAAGCGAGTGCGAGAGCGAGAGTTTAAGAGAGCGAGCAAATGGGAGAGAGTGTGTCGTCAGTCAGTCAATAAGAGCGAGCGAGCAACAGCTGCAGCTGATTGTGCGAGTGTGTGTGTTGTGTGTCTCTCTCTGCGTGTGTGTGTGAGTTGTGTGACACTTGTAAGCAATATACTGTGCTGGCTGCGCTGCAGGTGCATGCAAAAAGTTTCTTACCAACACACACACATAAATACATATGCATGCTTATGAGAAAACGCGAGCGAGAGCGTAAATGTGTTGTTGTTGTTGTTGGTGTTGGTGCTGGTGCTGCTGCTGCTCTGGCTGCAATCAGCTGTTTGCAAGAAGTTTGAAAAAGACGCGTGTCGTCGTCGTCGTCAAGGTCAATTCTGTGTTGACATAGAAACCAATAAGAGAGCAGCAGTAGTAGGAAAACCACCAACAGAGAAACGAAACACAGCACGTGTTTACAACAAAACGTAAACGTAATTAAATTTGATGAGAGTGAAGCCAACGCTGACGGACTGGCTGGCATTGGGAACAAAACGGAAATCCAATTGGAAATTTTAATGACAAAACCCGATTCCGATTGCATGCAAACACTAACAATGAGGAGAGGAATGCGGATGGGTGCAAAGAATAAGAATAATAATAACACAACATAATAATAATAATAATAATAACCCGACCGACCCACTTCTCTTCTCTGCCTACTTTATTTTGAGTGATAGCAGGCGACACTTGTGTGCGTGTGCCTCTGTGTATATTGTGTGCGTGTGTGTGCGTGTATGTGTGTGCGCTCGGCATATGTGTGTATGTATGTGTTGGAAAAAATTTCCAGCGCTCGTCTAAAAATAGCCACACTTTGCGGCAACAGCAATTTTCGGGGGCCCCTGGGGCGGGCCATATATAATATGTGGGCGTGGCTCCGTTCAGTTTTGGCTTATTTCGAAGTTGTAGCTGAGAACCTTGTGTGTGTATGTGTGTGTGTGTGAGCACTCCCGCCGCTCTCGTCATGTGCGTGTGCGTGTTTTGCTTGTGTGTCTGTGTTTCACCTTGACAAATGGAAAGCCAAAAAGCAACAGAAACAACAAAAACAATAGCAACAACAGCGCAGTTTAGAAATGATTACACACACACACACACACACACATGAATAAAACAACTGTTAAAAGAGGTGGGGTGATGGGGGTGGGAGCTGTGTAAATTTGGGCTATTGTGTATTACAAATGGCTATTTTGTGCCATACACATAAAGTTAACGATTAAATATAACTTTACAGATATTCTACAAGTAGATATGCATCAACCCAATAATCCATGTAAACACACACACACACACACACACACGCATACTTGTTGAGACACAAACAAGGTCGAATTTGATATTCTTGGAAAGCAGCCATTACAATAACTGACAAGTGCTAGAATCAAACCTGGATGTGCCTGATTGTGTGTGTGTGGCTATGTGTGTGAGGAGGGGGTGTGTGTGTGGGTGGTGACCTTATACCTAAGGCAGGTGCGTGTAAATGATAATTGTATGAGGCAAATGACTTGAGGAAGAATGTGTTTTTTGTCAACAATAACAATGCAATGCACACATTGACTGAGAGTCATTTAAAACTTAATAATATATAATTATCACAAACAAATGACCTCGAGTGTACAAGTCCTTAAGTGCACACACACACATACATATGTATGTAATAATATGATGTAATAATGTACGCACAGACATCAGCAGAACACATTTAATCAAAATGCGCAAAGCAATTTTAAAAGGTTATTCATCATTCAACGATTTATGTATATAAATTTACTCAAGCAAATGTATCATTATCAACTACATAAATATATATATATATATATATATATGCGATCAATATAATACAGTGGAAAATGTGAGCAAATATTACTTCAAACATAGTTAATAAATTATGAAAATCTTATGTGAACCATAAGCTATTAATACTGGCAGATAAGTAAGATAAGATCTGTTATGGTACAGATGGCATAGCTATAAAATGTTTAACAAGCAAATTCAAGTCCTTAAAACCACTCAAAATAACAATACGGGAATAGTAGCGAAGTTAATATTTCTCAATATTAGATATGATGTGCGTGGATATATTATACTAGAATTGGCATTTTTGTGAAGCAGCACTACTATCAACCTATATATATATGTTGCACTGTTGCATCGGATACAATGCACATGGACACAGACAACATTTCACACATTTCTTCTTTTTTTTTTGTTCATAGGACACATAATTAGGTGTTGCAGGTGAGAGAAGAGCAAGTGAGTTGTGTTGTTAAAATCAGCTTCAATTTGCTCATTCAATCTGCAGTTGCACGTGTCAATTATTGTAATAGCTTTAAAGGCACAATACAAGCAAAAGGGGAAAATGGGAAAGGGGCGGGGAGGGGGAGGGGAAGGGGAAGACAAGGAAAAAGAAGACGAAGCACGATATAAAAAAAGGGCCGAAAGGTTGACGCCGGCGTCGTGGTCGCTGCCGCTGTTGTTACACATTTCAAAGGCAAGTAAATTTTTCTTAGGCTAAAAATAGAACAAAATCGATAAACGAATGTTGTTCGTGTTATTGTTATTGTTGGTCGGTCATACAAACAAACAAACAGACACACAGGCAGCGCCGGTAAAAAGAAAAAACCCACACAGAGAGAGATATAGAGAGAAAGAGAGAGCGAGAAAGAGAGAGAGAGAGAGAGAGAGAGAGAGAGAGAGAGAGAGAGAGAGAGAGTTAGCAAGGAGAACGCAGATTATTATGGCCCAGGCAGCAAATTGTTATTGCACGTGCTTGGCATTGACAGTGGCTAAAGCTTAAGCTAGTCGGCACCAGAGATGAGCATGTGTCGGCTTTATTATTATTATTATTAATCTATTTTATTCCATTTTTTATTTATTTATTTTTTTTTTTTTTTTTGCATTATTGCACTACACTCATGTGTGTTTTCAGTTCTTCATTTCTGTTTTATTATTTATACAAATTTCTTTCTTTCTAAGCTTGTGCGGCATTTGCTTAACGCAAATATAATAAATATCTTTGACAAGCATTTGCAGACCATTTCATTTATTTGCATTTTTATTTAGCTTATTTATCTACTTGGAATCATTTTCAATTTGATTGCATATTTTTTTGGCTTTATCTTGGAATAATGTACGAGTTGTGAACACATCGTGCTTAGTCGTGCGCTCATTTCTAGCCAGCACTGTTAAGGAACTTCCTTAAAAACATCACACACACATATATATATACATATACATATACCGTTTCTCTTACTTCTTCTCTCGCTCTCTCTCTCTCTGTCTCTCACGCAGTCAGCAGATGCAGCCGCAACCACTTGCTGGACTTTTCGTCTTCTGCTTCTGCTGTAGGGGTGGTGTCACCCGACCATGGACAATGTTCTTGTTGTTTAGCCACGTCTCTGCCCGATGCTAAGTCAGTCAAAGCAGCGTATTTTATTAACAGTTATTTTTGGAAGGCACACACACACACACACACCTCTCGTTCTCTCTCTCTCTCTCTCTCTCTGAATATATATATATATATATATCTCACTCTCTCCGCTTGTACATGAGTGCTGTATACATTTTGAGTTATGTATGCGATTGTTATTACGCATAACATCCACCGACCCACCCACTACACAACCACCCACCACCCAACCACCCAATCACCAACTACGACATTGACACTTTATTTACTTACCGCGTATTGGTATTCTATCGTCAGGACTAGACATTTTGCATGGATGGATGGATGGATCTGTAAGACAATATATATACACACATATATATATATATATATATTTAGTTGTTAATAATCAAAAGGTTTAAGCTTAAATCTAATTCAGAATTAAAATGCTCATATCCATGAGCAACAGAGCCAAATTAAAACTCTGTTCACTGCCAAATTAATCATTTCGTCTGAAACGTGTTGTCACAAATACAAATTTCCAGATTTCAACAAAAAAAATAATGAAATAAATAAAAAAATGAAGTATTCCAAATACCAGTTGGAGCATCATTCAGCTGCCAGTTGTTTCACATGCTTACAAATTCATTGAAAACAAAATATGTACACAAATAAACATACAGAAATATACACACACGCACACATACACACACACACATATATATACAATAACTGTAAGACAGATTAGCGAAGCACCAACAATGCAGAACACAACAACAGTAACCACTTCATTGAAAACGAATGGAAATGGCAGACTCACACTCTGATAAGACCAACAACGATCAGCCGCCTGTGCGAGAGCGAGAAAGAGCGAGAGAGAGAGACAGAGAGGAAGAGGGAGAGAGCAGGCGCTTTAATAATGATAGTCTTTTTTGCCTTGCTCTGCTTATTCTTCTTCTTCTTCGAACTTTGTTCAGATTTCGGAAAATTTTGTGAATTGATAATCGTCCATTTTGTTGCTGTTATTGTTCGCTATATTTATTGTGTGGCGATATCTGTTGCTAATTTCGAATACTAACTTAATGAATTGAGTGTACACCCCCCCCCCCGCCCTCCCCACCCTACCGCACCACTTCTAGTTGTGAATAGCATAGCAGCAATTACGGGAAAATTGCAATTTGCCAATGCAAGCAAAAACAAAAATAAAAAACCTTGATTTATGGGGAAATTAAAGGTACGCAGAAAATAAATTATTTAGTAAAAAGCTTGGAAAAACTGTTTTTCGTAGTGTTTCTTGCATGTGAATTGGCAACATTTGTGAATGCAAAAATGCGATGGGGGTGGCCAACTTGCAGCAACAGGGATGGAGGGAAAGTGAGAAAGAGATAGAGAGAGAGAAAGAGAGAGGAGCTACGTGCACTTAATGACTGCTATTTTTTAGGAATAATTCCAAAGAGGGAGGGGGATGACGAGTGGCGATGCGTTAGCCTCCAACTTCTCCCCATCCTTGACACGTTTGCTGCCACATTGACCTTCAGAGTATTGCCACACACAAACAGAAACTTCACAAGAGAGCACACACGGGGAGGGAGAAAGCAACCAACACACCCACAAACACACACAATACTAATTAGACAAACAAACAGAAGCAGAAGTAGAAGGAGAATATGAAGATGAAGCGCAATTGAGTGAATATAGTTTATACAGTACTAAAATAAATAATTTAATATACACATACATATATACGTATACGTAAACATAAACAGCAAATCCAATTGGAATGTGTCCCCCTGTCACACTCTATCTCTCTCTCTACATTCGCCCATCAAGCGGTGAAATATGTAGTTAAATAAATGGCAGC
This sequence comes from Drosophila grimshawi, assembly GCF_018153295.1. NCBI lineage: Eukaryota > Metazoa > Arthropoda > Insecta > Diptera > Drosophilidae > Drosophila > Drosophila grimshawi. The sequence continues at coordinate 16,533,587 of NW_025063692.1, read as the reverse complement.
AAAAGAAAAAAGAAATATTAAGAAAACCTATTAGATATATGCATAAATACACACAAGTAATCAAAAACTAATGCAGCACTGCAACAATTGAACGACCTATAAATACCCTATTATTTTTTTATTATTATAATTTATACATCTTAAAAACACAAAACAAAGTCGTGATTTGCTTATTAAACTAAGTAATAGAAGGAGTTCTACAGAACGATCAACCCCTGTGCCATGTCGCATAAGACTACAGGGTATATGCAGGGAGCAATTGTTATATTGATAGGTTGCTGGCAAATAACCGGTATCTTTAGCACTGAAGCTATCGGGAATTTTAGCCAATGTAAGACTTCAAGAGGAATTTGCGAAATACATAAATACATACAGACATTTATGCATTCTGTATTTTGGCATTTCTGATTGGGGACATAAATATTTTGTTAAATGGAGCGACATAAATGGGCAAGTCTCATTACATTAATTACCCTTTTTTTTCCACTTTTCCACTCTTCCAGACTCTCTCTCCAAACAATAAGAAAAAAATGCATCAAGCTGCAGGGAGGGGGAGAGGGGTGGGGATAGACGTCTACAAAGCTGTGCGTAAGGAATTCAAATGACATTTGACATCTTCGCTCTTGCTGCTGTCAATATACAATGCAATGCAATGAGAGAGAGAGAGAGAGAGAGAGAGACAGAGAAAGAGAGAGCGCTGTCTGCCAAAAATGCGCGTCTCACAAATACAACACACAGTGAATTCTACACTCTTTAGTTGCTGCTGTTATGCATGCTGTTAATTTGCAGCAGGAGGAACAGCAACAGCTTACGTACAGATCTCAATTGAAGAAATGCCGCTCGACGCTGACGTCTGCCAAAGCTTAAATGATGCGCTGTTGCTGCCTGCATACGAATACTACAATAAAAAAAGAAGAAAAATGTTCTGCTACTGCTGAGCCGCCTCGCCAATGTTGATAACTAAATGACAAAGTGAACTTAACCAGTTCAATGCGCTTCGCGTTGCTCCAGCAGATGCCGCAGTCGATGCTACGATGGGAGCTTTTTTTTGTTGTTGTGTGTGTGCCGCGGCAGCGCCGCCAACTTCATTACAAACAAATAGCGAGAGGCAAAAAATCACCAAATACATACAGAACAATAACAACAACAATAATAGCAGCAGCAGCAGCACTTCATTTAGCACGCACACACTTGTTACATAAATAACGGCGAAATGAGTGTGAGTAGCAAAAAAAAAACGAAGAAGAAGAGGAAGAAAGGAAAACAACAAGACGAAAAAGAAGTCGTCGTCGTCGTTATGCTGAACCTGAGAAACGACGGCTGCTCAGCGCACACACATAGACACACACACACGCACATAAATTCACGCACACACACGCACGCCTGTGATCTAATAAGAATTTTTGTTGAATTGGACAAAAACATTCACATTCATATACAATACATACATACCTCCTCAACTCAAAGTGGCGCGAACTGTTCTGTTGTTATTCTTGTTGTTTTTGTTGATTTTTCTGCTGGTTGTTGCTGCTATTGCTGCTGCTTTTGCTGGTTGCGCGCAACGCACACGTTTCCAACAACAACCACAACAACAACAAATAAAACACAAAACTTTTCACAATGCGAAAAATATTATTAAACAAAAAAAAAATACTGTGGCACAAAAAATAAAAGTAACAGAAACTAAAGACAACGACTGCTCGCTCGTCGCTCTCTCTCTCTCTCACTCTCTCTTACGCCACTAGACTACAGCACACACAAATGTTCAATACGCGTATGTAGTGTGCGTGTGTACGACGACAACGAAGAATTCACGACTTTTAGTGTGCGTGTGTGTGCTTTTTTTATATTATTTGATTTTACTTTTTGTCACTCCACGTATTCACAGAGAGATTCGCATTATTTTTGGTACTAGTGTTAGTAGTACTGGCACAACTAAAAAATGTACATATGTATTTTATGTACATCGGCTGCTTATATTTTTTCTTATTTTATATCTTTCTTGATTTGTTGTTGCTTGTTTGCTTGTATTTTCTATATATTCGCACTTGCTTTTCACCACTGCGACAGTTGTTGTTGTTGTTGATACTGCTGCCACTTTACTGCCACACGCGTAATTCGTTTGGTAAAAACATACAAAAAAAAAATCAACAAAAAATTACCCAACACTAAGGTAACAACAGCTGTTCACTCCAGTTTTTTTTTTTTTTTGGCTCGAACAACTTCTTTTCTAGCTCATCGAAATTGTGTGTCAATTTATATTTGTTGAGCACTTTTTGCTTGGGCGAAGCAAATATGGGAAGAAACAACCGTCTCCGACAAAGAAGAGCGTAAAAATGAACAACAAATGAACAATATAATATGAGAGCCATTGGCATCGATACTTATCGATGAACAAACACTGATTAACGATACAAAAACAATCGGCAGCCGATAAGCGAGAATTGTGCGGCAATCGGTGCCACCAAACTACCATGCAAACGCTCTCCAACACTAAACAAACCATTGCACTTGCAAAGGCACGCGCGCGACTTTTGAATTGAAACAGATTTGTAAGCTTTACGTAACGGACATTTATTCGTCAGAGAGAGAAAAAAAAAATGAATGAGCGATGAGTGTTGCGTTTATATATGTAGAATGATTGCAATGATTTGTGCAAGGCAAGTCTTCAATAAAAACCATAGTGTCCATGATGATACGGATAATAGCCGCCATGATGGCCGCCATAATAGGGCACGGCATGCTGCACATACTCATAGCCGCCGTAGTAAGGACTGGCCAAACCGTAGCCGCCATAATGTCCATGTCCATGTCCGCCATAACCGCCATAGCCGCCATAATGACCATAGCCAAAGCCATAAATGCCCCGCTTCTCCGTCTTCTTCACGTCGGCAATTCCAGACTCAACATCGACCGCGTCCACTGCTGCTGCGGCGGCGGCGGGCTCAGCAATCGCCGCCAGGCAGCTGATCAGGCACATGGCCAGAATAACGGCAACGCACTGCAAAATTGCATTCAATTGTCATCAATTAGTCCTGTTTATAGTTGTTGCTGATCCTGCTGCTTACCAAATATTTCATGTTGATTGCTTTACTCCTTTTTTTCGTTTGTTTGTTTGTTTAATAATGCTGCGACTGCTGCTGCGGCAAAAGCTGATTTGTTGATTGTTTGTCAGCAGCTCAGCGTTTTTATACTTTGTGCTACAGTTAGCAATTATGCAAAAAAAAAAAAAAAACAGAAAACAATAACAATAACAATAAGCAAATGCAACAGCGATTGTTGCAGTTTGCATGACGGCGCTAGAGATGGCCGCATATCATATTTATCAACGACCACGACACGAGCACGTTGCACGCTGATCGGCTTCTTATAATATTAAGAAGAGTGTGAGAGAGAGAGAGAGAGAGACAAAAGAAAGAAATAAACATTTATCACTAGTCGCATTTGATACAAAGTGAAGACAGCTAATTAATTGATTACGGCCTTGGTCGTTTTAGTTGTCGTTTTTTGCACACGTTTTTCAACACGAAAATTGCCTGGCACGAGGCGCGCCAAATTCAAATATTGTGCAGCCCATCGCCTGTTGCTGCCCAAAAGGTCAGACACAGACCCGCCAAGCTGTGGGCGTTGCAACTAACGTTTTTTTCTTCTATTTATCTGTTTTTTTTTTTTGTTTTTTGTTTTGTTGTTGCGTTTTTCCTGTCTCGTCAAGAACATTTTGGCTTGCGCAAAAGTTGATGATTGTTGTCCGGGCGGAAGATGGCATAAGTTTGTGGCAGCAGCGCAGCAGCAGCGCAGCAGCAGCAATACGATCCACATGTGATCCACATATAGCAGTCGCGTATCGAGTGTCGCTTTCACTTGATATGCGATATGGTTGCTGCAACTTCTCGTGCAGCACACGCAACATGTTGACAAACCACAGCTTCGATAACAATTGGGGGCGCGGCACAACCGCCCGGGGCAGAGCCCAGCTACCCGTCCCGGTCAAATGGCAGAAACCCCGTGGGAAAAATCATTTCCCAATGGCGAAATTGTTGTTGTTCATTAAACAATTGCCGCAATCGATTTTAGCAACGCTTTTTTTTGTTATTTTTTTGCTTTAATTAAGTCAGCAGCAACAGAAAATTACAATAGGTATTAACTGAGTAAACAACAGCAACACGAAAACAGTTAACACAACAAACAGTTACCCAAAAAAAAAAAAAATAATAATAATTATAAATTTGAAGTTTTATTCTAATTATTTGTATGTGTATAAATAAATACCGTCTGAAACGAAGAAAATGAAAAAATTAAAGAGAAGATAAAAACTGCTGCTAAACTAAATTACCCACAGCTGCTGAAGCGATATTTACAGGGTATCAAGCCAAGTTCCTATTGCCCGCAGTTGTAAAACCGATTTCAGATTGCTGTCAGATCATTTTTGCAAAAAAAAACATGCTCTTATCGAAATAATCCAAACTGCACGACTTCTCATCAGAGACAGGAGAGTTGGATGGCGAGGGGGAGGGGGGCGGGTGGGTGAGGTTGTTGTAGGGAGTGACAACAAAAATGAAGGACCGACCTTGACTGCATCAGCTGCAACCGCAAATAGCCTATGAATGAGACTAAAACAGCAGCAGCAGCAGCAACAACAATAAGTGCAACATTGTTGAATGAAGCAAAGAGAACAGCAACAACAATTGGCCATTGGCAATTGGTTTGTTCACAAAGCCAAAAAGTGGGTGGAAAACAGCCCGCCATTGTCTGCGTCTTATTAATAATTGTTAATATTTAAAATGTATATTTAAAATGCATATTGCAATTGCTGCTGCTGCTGCTACGGTTGCAGTTGCAGTTGCAGTTGCTCCACGCTGTGGGGTTAATGCACGCGACGATGCGCGACTCTGGCGGAAGTTGTCCAAAGACAGCTGGTCACGATGCCAATCGCAGCAATGGATTTGGTTGCCGATGTTGCTGCTGCTGCTGATGATGAATGATGGTGATGATGACAACATTCGACGATTGGCCCAATGCTTGGCTTGCTGACGGCTGTTTGACTGATTTATGGCCGCATTGTTTAGCAGCATTCCAATGTCAAAAGGCAGCGCGCACTTTTGGCCAAGATTACACAACACGACGTCAATTGGCAATTGCCAATGTTGCAATTTAACAATAGTGTACAATATTTATTCCGCTTAACAAACATTATAAATTATTAGGAGAAAAGGACATGATTTTTGTTTTTATGCTGTTTTTAGTATTTCAGCTCCTTGGCCTTGTCGTGCGCCCCCTCGTCGAGCAGCTTCAGTTCCGCCTGCTGATCCATCACCTTTTTCTCCGGCCGGATCACCGTGAAGTAGTGATAATAGCGCATCCCAATCAAATATGTACCGTAGAGCGTTACGCCAATGCAGGCGTAGACGACACCCCGATGCATCTTGTCTAGCAGCGTGTTCGCATTCAACGGCTTCTTTTGCATCGTTTCGTTTAGCTTTGAATATGCTTGAGTTCTTGAATAGAAATATTACCTCACTTTAAATGTAATCAAGAAACTCTTACTTTTAGTGATGTTCCAGCAGGATATCGATTGCTCTGTGTGCGTGCGTGCGTGTGTGTGTATATCGATATTTAGAACTGGAACAAATGAACGGCTGTCACGTGTGTGGTACAAATGTACCCAAAACTAGTTGATTAATCGCACAAATTTGTGGTATATGTTTGGCTTAGCTTTATTTTGGTTTTCTCTGTCTATACATGAAGTAATTGAGCCTTCTTTTCCAGATATTCAAGCAGCAGATAATGTTAGAAAATAAATATCTGTTTTTGGTACAATCAAGTGCCAATCGTGCCTCAGAAAAAATCTCTTATTGTTTTGCTTATAAAAAAAAGTTTATTGACTATACATATGCATTAAGTAATTTTGCCCTTTTCCGATATTAAAGCAAAAGACACATTAATAATTGGAAAATATATAAAATATGTAGGTACAATTACATTGAATTAAAGTGGCAATCGTGCCTCAACAAAAAAAAAGGAAGAAAAAATCTCACCACTTTCGATAAATGCGTCTATCGATTTTTGCATAAATATTTGTTTACGACAAGCAGCGAGTTGCTGCTGTTTGTTTTGCTTTTAATCATGATCTGCCGCTTGTGCCTGTGCGATCTGGATAATTCGGTGTCCATCTGCATATTCAGCGATGCCGAGCACGGTCTGCCCAAGGCCATTGCCAAATACTTGCAGCTTGAGGTAAGCTACAAACAGACACACACACCACACACACACACACACATAGATGAAATGAAATATGTTTGGATTGGGATTGTTGTTGCAGGTGTCTGTGAATGATTGCATCTCCACCAAGCTGTGCTCGCCATGCTGGCAATGTCTAAGCGATTTCGATCAGTTTTGCGCAATGGTCGCCGACAAGCAGCAATCGCTGCTGCTCAAAACGGAACCGGAACCGCCGCCCGAACCAGCCGTTGTTGTATGGAACACAGAGTCACCGATTGAATCGAAGCTGGGCTTCGTCGACGATATTAAGGATCATATACTGTGTGAGCCCGAGATCGATGTGCATGACACAGCGCAATCTTTTGAGAATGCGGGCAGCACCTGCAGCGACAACGTTGAGCCCGATAAGGATGCATTTGAGGCGGACTTCGAGCACGCAACGCTGACAGCAGCCACGCCCAAAAAGACCAGGGGACGCACGCGACTGGAGATGGCAGCGACGCCGTCATCACCGGCACCGTCATCGACCGCCAAAGCAAAGTCAACGGCAACGGCCAAGACGAAGGCAAAGCTGGTCAAGGTGCCAGTGGCGTCGGCATCCTCGCAGCGCGAGTCGCGTGTGCGTTCACGCGAACTGCGACGCAATGCAGCCGCCGCCGAGGCAGACATGACTCCGATACCGGAGCCGCCGGCAAAAGCAATGAGGACAGCAACGGGAACAGCAACAGCAGCAGGAGCAGGAACAGCACCGAAACGTGGCCGTCCCAAAGGTGTCAAGGGCAAGAGCAAGCTGCCCAAGCCATCGAAGGTGGCCCGGGCGCCCGAGCTGGAGGCGAAGCGTAGCAGCATTAAGGAAATGGATGACTATATAGCCGCCAATGTGAAATTGGATTGCTGCCTGTGTGCCGCGCCCCTGCTCAACTTCATCGATCTGAAGCGACACTTTCGGCTGCAGCACAACTGCACCGGTTACATGGAGTGCTGCAACAATCGGTATAAGAAGCGCACCCTGTACGTGGACCATCTGCACTATCACAAGGATCCGCAGTATTTCAGTTGCAAGCCCTGCCGCAAGAGCTTCCTCAATCGCAACAGCCAGGACATGCACATGCTGCGCTTCCACTCCGACCAGCAGCAGCTCGTCCATCAGTGCGTCACGTGTGGGGCGCGTTTCGCCAAAAAGTTTCTGCTCACCATGCACATCAAGGGGCACAAGGGACCCGAACGTCCCGAAGCCTGCGACAGCTGCATCAAAACGTGAGTTTTCTCTTCATCCTCTGCTTGTGGATGTTGAGCCTTGTGCATCCTTTGACTCATCTTAATGTTGATCACTGATTGGTGTCAAGCATTTGATTGTCGATATTTGTCGATAAGCGGGAATCGAAGGCAGTTATCGATAACTTGATTTGGTACCAGAGAACTTATATTATCCAAATTTTAAGTCTCTGGCTGTTTATAGTCCTTTGGTTTTGATACAAGCAGGGGAACAGTTGGACAGACGACGGATAGACGGAGCGACTCGGCTTTTAATGATATTCAATACATTTATATATTTATACATTATCTGCTCAGAGATGCTTCGTTATGCCTGTTATCCTTTTGATCCCTTTTGAATGGGTTTAAAGATTTATCATGATTTATTAATTTTTAAGGAAGGATGAAGGATGTTAGTGGTTGAGCTAACTGGGCCCAAAGTTTCTCACAATTGATCCGTCTATTAACTGTCTCTCTTGCTCTCTCTCTCTCTCTATCTATTTGTCTCCCTCTAACTTAGGTTCCGCTCCAAACTAGAGTTGACGGCGCACGTGAAGCGCATGCATGCCTCGGACTTTACGCCCATCATCTGTGACATTTGCGGCGCCAATTTTCGGTCGAAGGCGAACTTTCTGATACACAAGAAGGCATTGCATCCGGATGGGCCAGTTGCGGAGGCACAGTGTCATCTGTGCAGCCGCTGGCTGCGGGATGAGCGCAGTCTGCGCAAACATTTGGCGCGGCACGATGATCGCGAGGGCGGCAACAAGTATCGCTGTGTGCTGTGCAGCGCCGAGAAGTCATCCCGTGTGGCACTGAGCAGTCACATGCGTTACCATCACTCGGCCAAGCGGCACAGCTGCACGTTGTGTGGCAAGGAATTCAAGCTGCCGCGTGCCCTAGCCGTAAGTCTGCCCATCTCCCCCATCTCTCTATCGAATCTGATATGTAATCTGCATTGCAGGAGCACATGGCCACCCATACGGGCATTGATTTGTATTCGTGTGCGTTTTGCACGCGCACATTTAAATCGCACGCCAACATGCACAACCACAAAAAGAAAATGCATCCCAACGAATGGGTTCGGAAATATACGCAGCCCAGTGCCGCACCCGTTGCCGGCAACCACAGATCTACAGATGTCACCGACGACCTGGCCGAGACGGCGAACAACTTGAATGAGTCTCTACAGCCGCCGGTGGATCTGCTGAACGCGGAGGAGGAGGAGGACGAGGAAGAGCATGAGCAGCATGAGCAGCAGGTTGCACAAGCACAAACAGGTGCTGTTGCCTCCTACGAGTACATCAGCAGCACTGGGCGAGTCATCTGATCCATCTAAGCGCATTCCCCGGCAGATGAGTCCGTATTTATATTCTACAAGCAAATTATTCGAATTTTCGCCAGTTTCATTTCTCTATGCAAAATATGGAATTATTCACTATTGTATTTCAAATTTAACATGAACCGATTACATTTTGGTATTTTTTTCTTCCTGAAAATCCTACATGCTAAAGATTAGTTTAAAAGTGTCATAAGTCGGATGTGGATTCAAGGAACTAGTTTTTAAGCGACTGTTCCTTATTGTTTTTTGCAATTATCGACAAATATGTATATAATGTTAATTATAAAGCACATATGTATTACGATTCCATTGCTGATTATCCTTTCCAACTCCCAAATTACCTAAATAAATAAGAAAATATGTATGTAGTTCACGGCACAGTTTGAGAGCCATCTGCCGTTTTCGGATTCGCAGTTTGACAGTCACTAATACGACCATCTTCGGCCATCTTTTATTATTTGTCAGCTATCAGCTGTCAGTTGGCAGCTGTCAGCTGGTTTTGAGTCGTAATTGTTAACTTTAGTTTATTGGCGAATACACAAATGCAAAATTAATTATTTACTACAGCTATTTATGTATAAATGTAAGTAGGTTTGTTTATGTTTTTATTGTTGATTGGTTTGAGTCGCTGAGTTGACCGCTAATTGTCCTCGTCGGTTTCGGCCAAAATGGTGCGTATCTTCATGAGCAGCTCCTTTTTGACAGCATCGGGGACGAGGGTGCGTGCCTTGGGCGTCACTTCCGATATAAGCTGATCCACGGACACACTGTTGTTGGCACTCTTCTCCAGCAGAATGTTGCGGCACAGCAGACGCACCTCGTTCCGCCAGCCGCACTCGGTGAGCCGGTTGCACAGTAAGTCCTTAATTTTTAAACGATCACCGGACATTATCGTATACTGGTCAACTGTGTCGCAGATGGTCATGTTATTTTTTCCCTGAGTTTGCTATCGGCTTTTCCTGCGGCTATCCGCTAGGCTGATGATGCTATTGTCTTCGTAGAGGTGAGCAACTATCGATAACGATTGCGTTTCACAGACGCTAACATTTCGATTGTCATCGATGCTTGTCATTTGATGGGCTGCTGTCAGACGACTTCTTTTTCACCAACGATTGCAAAGCTTACCACTCGCATTGAGTTCGGTGAGTCGAAATGGATATAACTAACATTGTTGCTGTGAAACTGATAAGTGCAGTATTTCTGCGAAAAGTTTGTGGGGCGATTTATGGGCAACTAATCGCGTTCCACATTTTTCATGCCATTCACCAGATGCCGCTCTGTTTGAATTGTGTATCACAGTTTTGGTATTTTTCTGGCATATTTAGCAGCAATTAGCATATATAATAGGTATTTTTGTGGCCATTGGCCACAGCAGCTGTTACGCGAACGAGAGAGAATAGTCCTAACCAAACCGTAAAAATGCTGCGTACATTGTCACGCGTTAGTGAATTGCCAATTGTTGTAAAACAATTGCAAAAAGTACGTAACTGTAATGCAGCCGTTGCTGTTCCTAACAAAACCCTTGTCACTCTCACTAATACAAAGCAAGGCAGCAGCAACATAAGAAACAACCACAACTACAGGAACAACAACATCTACAGCAGCAGCAGCAGCAACAGCACCCACAACAACAACAATCATTGGACGACATGGCTGCAACAACAACAATTAGAAAATCATCAAAGATTTGCCAACAGACGCAGTTATTCATCGTCATTTTTCGGTTTATTCCAGAATGCAGCACAGTCTGGTGTCGCAAAGACCAACAACTATGCCACGGAGGCGACCGTGCAGGTTAATCGGGTAAGTAGATAGGCCAAATAGACCCCCTCCCACCCCCACCCTCGCTACTATTCATGTTCTCGCAAAAAGAAATTGCCGATTACATAATGTGTGCGTGTGTGTGCGCGTGTGTGTGTGCCTGTGTATCCCTATGTTTGTGCGCAAGATTATGTGACCTGACTGCACAGAGTTGCATTTTTGTCCATTTGTCGATTAGTTGGCTGAATTGCAAGCCCCAAGGTCACAAGTCTGACACTCTTTATCGCTGGCAATGCGTGACCGACGTCGGCAGCGGCTGCGGCAGCGAAATGCACCCTGTCAATATTAGCGCTGCAGCATATCACACATTTGGACAATAAAATAAGTGTGAAGACAATAACAATAATAATAAAATTCACTATATTATTGGCGCGACATTATTTCCTAATGGCAAAGTCTCTGACTTAAGATAGCTGTTGACACTGCAGTTAAATTGTTTAGCAAACAGCAAAATTTGTGTGATTTGCATAAAATGAAGTAAACATGAACTTCTCCATATTTACTATAATGATGGCTTAACTGAGGTATCAAATAATAAAAATGCTAAAGGGCTGTGGATAGAAGATACAGCAAAGGCAAAAAGCATAGCTACATCAATTGGACGGTCTCAGAACTTATTGACAAATGCTGTAATATTAAAAAAATAAAATAATAGGATTCAGGAGAACTTCATCAGCAACCAATGAACGTATGATGTTATTGGCTAAAGGCTAAAAGAGATCCTTTTGAGATTGCCAACCAAAGTTAGCTAGTTCGTTGGAATGTCCAGTAAAGTTCATTTGGTTAGAACAGCAAATTTGAGGATTGAGGGAAATACTTGGCATTGGTTCATAAGAAGTGGAACGGATCAGAGGGTGTAACAAAATGGCACAACATTCTCTGGCAGCTTAAAGAAACTCTAGTCACCAAAATGTAAAGAATTCCATACTAAATTAACTAAAAATCCAGTCAATTATTGTCTGCACACCTATTTTACTGTCCAGGATACAGATTTATATATGCATGCAAATATCTTGCAATATCATTACAAACCAGAGTACATCTACTCCCTTTCACACTTTCTTCTCTTTCTTTCTCTGTGGCGTGCGAATGATTGATTAATTGATGCGCAGCCGTTTAAACTGCATCGGCTGGACGAGGGACCCGAGATGACAGTGCAGCTGACCAAGGAGGAGGCACTCAAATACTATACACAAATGCAAACGATACGACGCATTGAGACATCCGCTGGCAATCTGTACAAGGAGAAGATCATACGCGGCTTTTGCCATCTGTATTCGGGCCAGGAGGCGTGCGCCGTTGGCATGAAGGCGGCGATGCGCGATGTCGATAACATAATATCCGCCTATCGTGTGCATGGCTGGACCTATCTGATGGGTGTATCCCCGCTGGGTGTCCTCGCCGAACTGACGGGCATGAAGAGCGGTTGTGCACGCGGCAAGGGCGGCTCTATGCACATGTATTCCCCAAATTTCTATGGCGGCAACGGCATTGTCGGAGCCCAAGTGCCCCTCGGCGCCGGCGTTGGCCTCGCCTGCAAATACAAGGGCAACGGCGGCATGTGCCTGGCTCTATATGGCGATGGTGCTGCCAATCAGGGACAGGTCTTTGAGGCCTATAACATGGCTTATCTGTGGAAGCTGCCGGTCATCTTTGTCTGCGAGAACAACAACTATGGTGCGGCATCGAAACTCCAATCAAATACCAAAGATTCTCAATTTAAAGTTTATTTTTTTTTTGGCAGGCATGGGCACCAGCTCGGAGCGCGCTTCGTGCAACACGGATTATTATACGCGCGGCGATGCTCTGCCCGGCATTTGGGTGGACGGCATGGATGTGTTGGCTGTGCGCAGTGCCACCGAGTTTGCCATCAAGTATGTGAACACACATGGGCCACTGGTTATGGAGACGAATACTTATCGGTATTCGGGACATTCGATGTCCGATCCTGGAACATCGTATCGTACGCGCGAGGAAATCCAGGAGGTGCGCCAGAAGCGTGATCCGATTACCTCCTTCAAGGAGCTGTGCATTGAGCTGGGCCTCATTACCACCGATGAAGTTAAGGTGGGTGCATCTATTTACCTGGTTTGTTTCTCGTGTTTTGTTGCATTTAATCAACACTATTCTGCATGCAGGCCATTGATCTGAAGGTGCGCAAGGAAGTGGATGAAGCTACTGCCTTGGCCAAGTCCGACACTGAGCTGCCCCTTAGCCATTTGTGGACCGATGTCTACTCTCATAATTTGGAGAAAAAGATACGCGGCACTAACGGTTTCGATATAGATCACATCCAGGAGCGTAAGGGTGTCAATCACTAAAAGAATCCAAGTACAACGAATCGATAAAATGATACACACACCCACACACCGAACACACATACACACACCCACACACACACACACACATAAAAAACACAGCAAGCGAAATCTCTAGATCTTAAGCCCAAAGTTCATGGTAGAAAAACTATTATATTTTTTTTTTACTGCGTTTAGACGAGTTGATATGCATAAATAAGCATTGTGAATCATGTTTAGCCGTATCGTGGATGACGACGAAACGAGAAAAGAGAATACCGTTGAAGTCGGAGAAATGCAGTTAAATAGAATGAAAAAGACACATAACGTAGCTAACCACAAATTGTGCACACCCTGTCTTTCCCGCAATATACACACATACACACACATACACACACACACACTCAATTACTCAGCATGGGTCAGTGGCAATAGCAAAAGATATTATATATGTTCAATACGGTTAGGGCCAAGTGTATATTGTTTAAATATAAAATATACATCCATTCAGTCATAATCATCATTTGTTAAACTCTCTCTGAACTTTTATGGGTCGATGGCATATCTGATCAGTATATATATAAATAATGAATTCGGTTGTAAATTTGCAAAGAAACGATCTCAATGAAGTTTGTGACAGGTCAGATGGTAACCAAATCTTTGCCAACAAATTGTCAAGCTTTCATGTTGATTTGTTGTTTAAATAATACCAATTAAATTGATGCAGTTTTGAGATTGTGATCAGATTGTCCAAATGAGAATACCGACAAGTTTGGGCCAACGTAATTATAGAAATGAAAACAACAGCTGCAATCGAAACTTAAAAAGTGCTACAAAGAAAGAGATGAAATGCATAATATTAATAGATATAGATCACAGTTTGGGCATAAACTCGATATGGTAAATTAAATGCAAGAATCATGCAGTTCATCAAAAGAATATTTAAAATCTTAATCACACTGAAAAAGTATTTCTTGAATCACATATTTTCTTGGGCACTTTACATATTTTGTTTTCCATTACAAATTCGATCAATAATTCATAATTTTTAAAATCTTTCAAGTCATATTGTGAATAGTTAGCTGCACATGAATCTTATGCGATTTATCTTAAGCTCACACCCAAAACTTAAGTCTGAGATTCTTGTGGCCAAAAGTAAATTTAGATACTTTATATTTTTAGCTTGTTAAATAGTCGTTCGAGCATGAACATTTACTGGCTATTGCTAAAGAGGGGCTTGTGGCATAATGTAAAAGTCCAAGTTGGCTCCTGTATTCCCTATTCCCACAAGGAATGGGACGCCGTCTAGGATCCGGGCATCACCGGTTTCATTTCTGGCCAAAAGCAGCGATAAGCCGATAGTCTGGCAAAGAATTTGAGCAACAAAATTAAGAAATAAAGTTTAAATAAAGAGTAAAAACATATATTTTGACAGTAGCTGATAAATTATTTTAAATGGGAGCAATCAAATATTTGCATTAGCTGATTTTTTACTAGTTTATTTATTTGGCTGAATTTGAAAGATTAATTGTATTTCTTCATTTTGTTGTTCGGATTCTTAAACAGGCTTTCGACCTGCCGCCGCTTTTTAATGTTGCTCTGCTTTTTTCAGACAACAATTAAAAATAATTAACAAAACAATCATCTTTGTCAGTTAGCCTTGTAAAGAGCTTTTCTATGCTACCGAAATGTCTCCTGCTTGAGCTTTTCGTGCCTGCCACCTGCGAGAGCTTGAAAGCTGCGTTGGTGGTGCTTTAGCGCGTGCCTGTGCAGCAGCAGAGAATGTGGGAGCTTTGCTTGAGAAGAATTTGTGCAGGCACCTGTGCTATGCTAAAAGCTACTTGCTGCTGTTATCTCCCCTCTCTCATTCTCAGTCCCTCTCGCTCCACTCTTTCATTCCCTGTCTCTCTCTCTCTGTCCAATGTTATGGTGTAGAAATTCCTCAAATCGAGTGCGACGCGTTCCGTTCATTTATCAAGCCGTTAAATGGCAGCTGCTCACATCGCCGTCCCCCCACACCATCTCACGCACACACACACACACACACACACAAACATACACACACAACATTAGGGAGCTTCAGCACCTGTAAACTACCCCGCTGGCCCATTGTCTGCCTGCTGCGAGGCGGTGTTCAATTCAATCTCCTGCGTTATTCAGTCTGCTCGCGATGCTCTGTCGTTGATCTTCACGTGCGCTGCGACGGAATTCGTGGTGCTGTCCGATCTAATAAATTTTTGTTTTGATTTGGCCGCGTGCTGCGTGGGTGTTGAATATTGTGAATGGTTAATGTTTTCAATATGTTTAATAATAAACGATCGTTTCACCGTTGATTGTCGTTGGCAAAGGTCCATTATATATATGTAAATATATATATATATAATATCTATATAATATTTGAATATTATGCTATATTATTATTTTTTTTATTTGTGATTGATTGTTATTGATGCATTTATATATTTTATTTGAATACAACCAGATAATTATTAATAGCCAAGTTTATACGATTCTAATTAAATGGCTCTAGCTTCCTTGGGTATGTAAGTATGTATTTATTATTAACGATTTAGAAAAATGTCAAAAAATTAGTTATCTTAGTTTGATTAGAACGAATGCATTCGCATTTTATTTGAATGCACCCACACGTATTTGAGCACAGACCAATTATATTTGTAATACTTTCTCTTCTTTTGTATTCTTTGTTTTTTTTTTCACTTTTAAGCTTTGTAATTATATTTAATTTTTATAGGCGCCTCTTTCAAAGGCGCTTCATTAAATTTATTATGTCTTTAGATTCTTTTTGTGTATTTTTTCGTCATTTTCATTTTCATTTTCGACGTTTTCCTTTCATAAAATTTTATTTCCACCCATTTTGCATTTCCTTTTTTTTGTTTTAGTTTTAGTTTTTTATTTTCAATTTGTTATTTTCACTAGTTTTATGCTGGCGCATATTTGGCACACATATTAACGCCTCGTGTGAATAGTTTCACTGACATTTTCCATATTTTCTATTTTGCTCGCTGACATCTAAAAATAGTGATAAATACTTCTGCAAAAGGTATATTGATTCTGTGAAAATGTGTGTTATGATTACAAGTGTATGAATACTCACAAAACCACAGGGGGCTATGACCTTTGACATGGGACTAGACTTGGATTGAGTTTTCTGGTTTTAACATTTATAGAAATAAGAATTGGGTGCAGAGTGACAACATGCCGAGCTCTCTCGACTAGGAGACTCTGTTTTTTTTTTCATATTCCCTGTCAGATATTTTCAGCATAAATATGAAAATAAGTCAAGTTTCAGTTGTGCGTAGTTTCAGTGAATACTTTTTTCAAGTTGAATACAAATATCCATAGCTGTGTTGTGCTATAATTTATAGTATATATATATGTGTATATATAAAATAATAATCATAATAATCAATCAACGAATATTCTGAGAGCTATGCGAAACATTTCTCAAGGCAAAATCATGTGTTGCGCATAATTCGGTTAATTTATTTATCCATCTTAATGCTCAACATTATTGATCAATTATGATTGAAGTGAAGTGTTGGGACAGTTAAAGGGTGCAAATACAATTTATATACACATTTACATGGCCACATACATATGTATGCATTTACAGGTGTCTGTGTATATGTATGTGTGTGTGTGTGTGTGTTTGTGTGTGTTTGTGAATTGTCAATTGTCAATTGTCTTTCGAGTGGCATACTTGAGTGGCACTTGGCTTGTGGAAGTTTTGTATGCATGTGCATAAGTAGTTAATACATACACACATACATACATACAGAGAATACATATGTGCTTCATGTGGTCAACAGAAGTGCTCCCCATACTTATACGCATCACATGGAGCGCAGCTGATTGGCATTTTTTGGTATTTCCGCTACATTTGCATACCCGAATTTGAAATGACCCCCGTGTGGAGAGCGCAAGATCTGATATATGTATATACCTATATATATATATATATAAGATCTGAAATGTTTATATATATATATATGTTTATATTGTATGTACATTTGTATGTATATGAATATAGTCATTGTTCAAATAATGCCAAAAAGCCATAACAAAGTGTCGCACTGCGCTCTTTGGAGCGTTTTTCTTATTTTTATTTCAATTGATATTGTAATTTATATGCTGAGAGATCGGTAAGATTTTCTCTTCAACACATATACAGCTTTGTATTCCCCTAGCCATGAGCATTCAAATGAAGAATATATTATCAGCATTGACATTCCGCAATTTTGTTTGACTTTGAAGTGTGAATTTATGCACTGGGAAAAAGAAAAACGCGTTTTTTTTGTTTAGTTTTTTTTTTTTGAAAATCGCCCTAAAATGAAAATCATGCTGACAACTAGAAAAAAATGTTTTGGTTTATGAAAATCATTTCTGAAATGAAGAAACTCAAAGCATTTGTTGCTGGAAAGACACAACTTTCCGTTTTCGAAATATACTTTCTGAATAATAGGTTGAGTTATCCTTGGCATCAATACTATTGCCATTTTCTTTATGATTGATCAATTCATAGGAGTCGGCAGCAATATTGTTATATTGTAGATAGTTAAGCATTTTCCCAACAATATTTGTCAAGCAAATAAGGCTGACAAAATGTTAATAGCGGAATCAATCAATCAATCAATCAATCGTGGAATTGAAACCCATGTTGAGTTGAACGCACTTATTTGCAATCTCGTTCTACACAATTTGTTATTAACACATTTATTTTGTTGCTTTCTGTTGCAAATGTGACTCAAATGTTTGCAATGCAACAATCTGGCAACCGTCGTTCAGCTTATCTTAAGTGTTGCACGTACTCAAATATTAATTTCACAATAAAAAACCTTTGATTCCTCAATATCGTTATCTTGTTTGTAAACGCTGTGAAACTGTGCGATTGGATCTAGCAAATCCAACACTTTTTTGTTTAGTGTAATTTGATTTTATATAAATCATGGTTTGGTCAAATTGTGAATTCATGTTTCAAGGTAAATTGGGCTAAATTTGATCTGAGATTTGTATCTTTCAAAATATGTGTGTTAAGGGTATGCCAAAATATATATATATATATATATATATATATGAAATTTGCCATGTTGTGTGGTCTGTATGATCTTGATTGCGTTGAGAGCATTTGCTTCAAATGCCAGATAAGTAGGTATATGCTAGACTTAATGTTAATATCCATTGTAAGCACATTGCGTATACGCAACGCAAAATATCATTTATATATATATATATATTTAGTTGGCATATTTACGCATGTGTGTATTTATGTGCACACATACACATAAATGCGTACAAACTTGTGTACAACATACACTTTAATGTTGCACTCAAATTACACAAATGCTTTCAATTTCTCCAACCGCAAGCAAAGTGCTGTTGTGGCGTTGGGAGGGTTGCAGGGGCAGGCGGCAGGAGGCAGGGGCATTTGTAAGATTGTGTAAACCAAGGAAACGTGGCAAACGAGAGCTAATCCCGTTTCTAATAAATATACATAGGCACATCCCACATCCATGGAACTCATTGAGCAATTGAATAATTGAACAATAATGTGGCTGGTGTCGCCTCGTCTTTTGTGCAACATCATCTCATCAAATGGTGTCGTTCTAGATTTTTGGGGTGTACGCTTCAATGCTACACATTCATTTTTGTATTTTTGTTATTATTAATTAAAGCCTCGTGTTGCACAATTGAGAATGACAACTCTACGCTGTGCGATCTGCTTCGAATATCTTGAATATAAAATGATGATTTCTCTACTTTAGAATTTCTTTTTGTCACGATTTTGTTTGTGATTCAGCTTCTGCTAGTTATTTATGTTGTTGCTATTTGGTTATGTTTTTTTTTCCTTTTTTTTTTTACTTTGCTCAATTTCAACAATTTGTACAATTATAACAAATACTCATGATGCGACCTTGAATCAAAATAGATTTTTATACGCGACGCTCGCCAATCTCCGCACGTCACCAAATATCCCATCTAAAAGTCCAAATGAACATTTCTGGCCCGTTTTTGTGTGCGATTCTTTGGTTCTTCTGAGAGCGTTCTTCTTTTTCTTCTGTTATGCTATTTTTTTTTTGTTTTTTTTTTTTTGTTTTAGTTTTTAATTTCATATTTTGTTTTGAAATCTTTTCCAAAATACTCGTGAGCCACATATGCAGCTGTTCTAAAATGGAAATACCTTTTGCAGCAGATAAAATTGAACTGAACTCAAGTGGCGCACACAAGGAATCGGAATATATATATATATATATATGTAAGTTTGTAGTCAGCGCAAATGGAAATGAAGTGAACCAAGAAATTGAATTGTATGCTTTGTAAATTTTAATGAAATTAATGAGGAAATTGCTACAGCAATCCCAAGTTTACGATTGCAAAATGTTCAGCTTTCAGAAATATTTGTTTGTGTTTTTGATAGGCTGGCAAAAAAAAAAAAAAAATCATAATAAAAATAGAATTAATGGGTTTATAAATGTGCACCAGCTTGTAGGAAATTTTAGTGCGGAATTTATACACAGAATGCATTAAAAGTTGTTGAAATGTGTATAATGAAGCAGTGCTAATAAAGTACAATTAAGTATATCCATCTGTACCCGTTTGTATGGACGAGCCGATCTTATACCAATCGCAGATCAAGCTTATCGTTAATTCAAACTGTTTGACGAATATCGATAAATATCGATTACAGATAATAGATAAAAGCGATCATTTTAATGGTGTGAAATTATTTAAAACTGCGCCTTGTGTTGATTATCAATCCGGATAAAACCTTTCGTATGCAAATTTTTATACATAAATGGGTTGTATCGATGTTGTTCAAAATGATTGCATTGACCTTACAAAAATGGTTTAGCACTAAATAAAGTTATGTTTGCACGTTCTACCTCTTATGGTTATAGCCAACTCGTTATAGTTGTTTTTATTGTTGACATTGGATTAGTTTCATCCTGTAAATGCTGCAAAAATACAAGAGCAATTTGCCTGTTTCCAATCTGTTTTGTATATGAATTTATTTGAAATTGAATGTTTGGATAACAGCGGAGTTTATATATGGTCTGTTAATTGCTCGGGAATGATAGAAGCAGACATCTACATTCACTGGCAGAATCGATATTTTATTATTGATTTTGAAAATCATTCAAACGAATAAGTCTAAATCGACTGGGCTCTTGTTAAACATCAGTATGTAATATAAGAATCTGTACACATTTAGAAGTCGCGATATGACAGCAAACTCACCCAAAAAACATGTAAATACAAAAACAAAAACTTAATAAAAAAACAATTAACAATCGATCGGAAATCGATGTAAATCGACATTCGTGAAACGGGGCAGTTATCGATGGAATTAAATAAGTTTGAAATGCTCGGGGTATACGAGAACTTAGAAATAAATAACATTTACATTTTTTGGCTGAGATTTATGACGTCGAATTTACTGTTATACAGTATACCATATTTATCCACTTTTAATGGGTTCAAATTAGAAAAAAAAAAAACATTTGAAGCTTATCAAATTGAACTGTTCTTTTTTTTTTAGCAGTTTTTTCGCTTTAAAAATTATAATTGGATATTAATCGCCTCGCTATCGCTCCAGTTAGGCTTATAGCAATTAATTTATAGCTAGATATGACATGCATAATTATTTATGAACGTTTATGCTTGTTAACTGTGGAAAATCGACACAATGACGAAGAATCTACTGCAATTAAATTTCAAATTGACTTGCAAACAACTCGACCAGATGTCGAAAGCGATAAAAACTGGTCAAATGATCAGTGATCAGTGCAATATGCGGACGACGTAGTAGCCCACGTATTATTTATATATAGAAGCCAACAGGAGAATCCAAAAATAAACGCAGATAAAAGCGGAATTACTGAAAACGGAAATGCGTGCAACACAGCAAAAGTGACAAAGGGAGAGAGAAACAGAGAGAGAGAGAGACAGAGAGGGGGAGAGAGATTGAGTTGCAAAAAGAAACTTAAAAATAAGATTGATTTAAATAAAATCTTTTTCAAAGAGATTCCTCAATAAAAAAAGAATTATTATTATTAACAAGCTACTCACAAAAATTGAGTTACTTCGACTAAGTCATAACATTAAAATAATGTAAGAAAACATTGAAAACATCTGAAAATGTGGAAAATGTTTTGAAATGGGGTCGTATATTTCTTGCATTAGGATGCCGTCACAGGAATATCCCGTTGGCAATCCATCCAGAGCAACAGTGCCACTGTGATGGTTGTGGCGACGCACACAAACTAACTGCAAAAATGCATGCTGAACATCGGGACATAATTGGCAGCAGTTGGGCAGCAGGATGAGCAGGATGGTATTCAACGATGGAAACGTTACTGACAAGATGTAATCAACTGGCATTCACTAATATATTGAAACAGATAGACTTCAATGACTGGGAGCTAGGAGCTGGGTGCTACTGATACGCAACCACTCAGCTATCTTGGTTGGCCACCTTCAGAAAGTCGACATGCAACTTACCAGCGCGATTGGCAATTGGCCTGTGCTGCAACCGAGCTATTTATCCCAAAGGCCAAGTCAGTCGATCTCTGCAACGATCGACCAACACGATTGGTACGCAAAGGTGCTAAGCATCCGCATCCAGTTCAGTCCAGGAGCAAACCGCTAAGCTCCTATTAAGAATGGTTAAAAAAATGGGCTGTGATCACATCTATGCCATGCGTTGTGTATATCGATATCGATTCTTTAGAAATGCTGTCGATCTATTGCTTGAGGGCAGTTACGAGACTCGCATCGATGCCAAGTCGTTGTTCCGTGTCTTGTCCGAGCACAAAGACTTATCGCTATCAAAATGTGAAGATGTGAAGAAAGTATTATCAACCATTAAGCACTGATGCGTCATAGGTTAATATATAAAATATATGTACATTCAATATTTGACGAGCAAAATATAAATTTATAAATTATAAAATTATAATTCCGATGAGACTTTTGCTTGTTGCTTGTTGCGTATACGTAACAAAAAGAAAATATCAAATTAGGCAGCTGAAAAACAATGCCAGCAAACAATAGATGTTTGTATGTATTGCTGTGTATGTGTGTGTGCATATATATGTATGTATTCATGTGCGTTAGGGTTTTACTGTCCCATTTAGGCAGACCATGGCCCAAATCAGCCCGATGACGAATCTTGTTGGCAAGTGTCAAAACTCAAGTGGAAAGTGCGTCTGAAAATCCGACTTTGACAGAATATGATAGATAGGTTCCAATTTGCTGCTGGCAAATGGAAATGTTGTTTTTTTGGAGTACTTCTGCTGCACATTTGAAGCTGCAGCTGTTGGAGCCCCACTACGATATACCCAGAACCCAGCTCTTAAATATGTTCTAGTTTTAATGTCAAATTTTTCCATTAAAAGATGTAAACACTCAAAATTCAAAAGCATAAAATTCGTGTAATATGATCAAGATGAGAATCATTTTTGGACTGATCCGATCTCGATCACATTTGTCCAGTTGCTAAATGTATATTATAAATTAATGTGGAGTCTCTGCTTTAATTGTCGCTTTTATTGCTGTCGGAATGGATATCTATCGATATTTGAGAATCGGGGAAAGTTATCGATGAAAGTAATCCTGATCCCCGCGGGATATACGATGAAAAACTGACTGAAAAATCGTTGAAATTACAAACTGTCAGTTTTACAAGCAGTTATATTAATGTGTTTTTGTCTGCATTTCATTTGTATGCTGCACAACAATCGAAGTAAATATTGACATTGAGCAAGATATCTTTCAAAATATAGAAAACAGATCTATAATCGTATTTTGTTATGGCAAGTGTAAGTGGTACTCAATTAAAATGAACTATAAACGGAAATGTTGTGTGCGCTGAGGCGATATGGTGCCATAATTTACAATGTGCGCATCGAAAGTATTAAATCAAAATGGAAATGCAATAAAGCGGTAAGCGCTAAATAATTGACATGTCGCCCGCTTCGCAAACAAAACGCAATTTAATTTAATTTGCCAATGTTGTCAGACCAAATATACCCAGTGTACACATACACATATGCATATATATGTATACAAACCAATAAACAAACCTACAACTGCTGTGGCATAATCTCGCTTCAGTTGCAGCATTTTCAGGTAGACGCATATGTGTGTCTCTGCGTGTGTGTCTCTGTGTGTGTGTCTCTGTGTGTGTGTCTCTGTGTGTGTGTCTCTGTGTGTGTGTCTCTGTGTGTGTCTCTGTGTGTGTGTCTCTGTGTGTGTGTCTCTGTGTGTGTGTCTCTGTGTGTGTGTCTCTGTGTGTGTATTTATTTAAAACTCATATCGTGCATAGGCACGTCGTGGCACGTGCTTGGCTTAAAAAATTACAAAATTAAAACAGAAATAAAAAATCGCAAATCACAAGTGCAAAATTTATGCACGTGACGAATTTGGTTGACCCGGCTAAAAGCATACACGACGAACTCAGCCAAAATGTAGCATTAAACGATTAATTATTCTGATTTAAATGTCATCCTGACAAAAACAAACAACTGCGGGGACAGTATAGATATAGATATATGTATATACATATATATATATATATATATATATATATATGACGTTTATAAAGAGAATACGTTAAATACATAAGTGGATTAGACTGCTCCAAAATGTTTACACAAATCACCGTGATACGAGCTGAAAGTCTCAAGAACTTAATAATAATAATAGCCTTGGTGGCTAGTTTAGTGGACTAACTTGCTAGTCTTAAGTTCATTTTAGTCAATGCATTTAAATATGACCCAACTTATTTTCAACTTAATAGCGTATAGAAGACTTGGATGAGATGTATGAGATATTTTAAAATAACTAAACGAATTTCGTTTTTTCTCTTTCCTATTTCAGTAAATAAATGACAGCAAGTGAAACACAATTTTAATTGTTATATATCTTTTTGATAATCTTTTTTGACTCTGCTATGATAAAAACTAAAATATGTTCGTTGGCCATTTTCCGACACATTCATATTATATCTGTATATTGTGTAGTAAGTTCATGTTGATAATTGATTTTTTAAAAATTGAGTTGCATAAGCCAACTTTAATATCATGCTTTAAATAAGTGTTGTCAGAGAGAAGCAGATTTTTGGTATTAAGAAGTATTCAACAAAAGTTTAACAAGTTTTTCGAATATTACTTTTTCTTCCATTTAATCATTTTTTACTAATTTATTCATTAATTCACTTTGAGCTTTTGCACTTTATGAATATTCCGTATCATTTAACTAGGATGCATTGGATAGAAGCAAAAAAAGTTGACAATATAAAATACTTTAGGCAAGACGTCGCAATTAAATTCCAGATGCATTAAGTACTGTAAAGCTTCGCATTTAACTACGCTTCTCACGTATTCCAAGTAGATTTTTTCGCTTTAATTACCCAAATCAAATGGCAACACAAGTTGTTATGCAACAATGTTTGTAACAATGTACATTTTTTATGCACCCCTAAGCTCGGCTGCAAATCGTTATTGTATGCGTGAGAAAGACTTTTTGCCCACTAAAAGGTTATAAAAGAGAGAACAGCCACGAGACAATTAAACATAAGTAAACTGCGGCCATATACCAGCTGCAGCGCTCATAACTTCACACATCTACACACACACGCACACACACACAGACACACTCACACACACACACACACACACACACACACACAGACACTCCTATTAGCGGTCTTCTGCACGCTTCGCCCTTGGCGCTGTACGTTTTCCAGCGTGTCCACCTGTACGTATACGTAATTAATTTCAGTATAATCTCTTACGCATAATAAAATAACGGACAAACATGTAACAAAAAAAAAAAAAATAAAATAAAAAAATAAATAGTAATAATAATAATAATAATGAGGGGAACAACAACAACAACAGCAGCAGGCATCATCAACATACATTTGTCCCAGCGTCCACTGTCCATGGAGTGGAGCACGCTTCGGGACAGTGCCATGAAAATGGCCAGCAATCGCCTGCAATTAATTGACACTGAATTAATTTTCATTGAATTAAATTATATATACGTGCATATACTTGCATATGCATACACACATATACTAAATGGTATTCAGCCGGCTTCGCACGGGCCGAATGATTTCAGTTTTTTTTCTTTTCTTTCTTACTAATTGTATACAATTAGTAAATCAGTTGCCGCTTTGCAAATGGGTTTCATGACAATCGCACGAATTGGTGTTTTTACTTATTTTGTGAGCTTAGTGATTGAATTTGAACACATTATCCTCGAAAATTATAGCAGGAGCTGTTTTAGCACAAGCATTGATTGGCCATCGGCAGTCAGCTTAAACAATTTTATCTGTGATTATTAATAGATGCGTAATTTTTTTTAGCGCCAGGAATCCAAAAATAAAACGAAATGTTATAAAGAGATTGCCAGCGGCAGTCTCAACCCCTTGATCCGCGTCATCGTTCAATCTATTTCCTAAATGATGAAAAATATTTGTTGTTTGGCTTTCAGAGCGATTTTTATGAGGTTCTGCAAAATTTTTGTTTATAAACAAAATGTATAGAAACAGCCAATTGACGGACGCTGGAAGCAAATGATGGCAATATAATAAAAACAAAGGCAACAACCATAACAACAACATCGGCAGCATCAGTAACAATAACACACAGCAAATGGATGCCGGGCAACAAGAAATGCAAAGTCAATATAAACTGTATAAATAAACCCGGCCACCCACAGATACATTTGTATCTACATAAAAGCAACGTGAAGCTTGCGAAATGAAATGAAACAATCCACATTAATTTTTGCCTTCTCGCCGAGATATATGCGTATATAAAACTGAATAATGAATATTCAATTCAAACTCACTTGACAATTAGATACTCTGACAAGCCGTATTAAATCAATATATCTATATAAAAATTAAATTGAACACAAATATATTCAATTACAATTCTAAGAACTACCAAAGAAGAAGTTCATCAGTTGGTTGGTTTCATTAATTAAGATAAATGAAATTGAAAAGACATACATATATAAAAAGTGCTAAATGTATGTAAAAAAAATATCCTTGTTGCCGGTGCTGGTGCTGCACTTTGGCTAAAAGCTGAATGACAGTGTTGCCATTGCTTTCAAGCAGCGCACACGAAAAATTGGTGGCAACAATGTTTGTTGTTTGTTGTGCTTGGCGCGATATGAGAATAAGAATGAGATCCATACTGGCTTCAGCATGTGCAACAATGTTTTTATTTGCCAGCGTTTATTTTTAGTTACTTTTTTTTTTTTTTAAATTTAAGTTTTCTTGTTATACTCTAAACAGTACTGGTACTTGTAAGGGTATATGGGATCGTCCGTCCATATGTATGTTCGCTAAAAATGTTAAAATTCTTGGGATATATCGATAACATCGACAAGTGCAAATCGATAAAACTACGCCATTTTTTTCGGCACCCTTAAAGCTAGCAAGCTGCAAATGTACATTCATTTTTGGTCCGATAAAGTGCTAAATTGTTGATCGATATCGATAACATCGACAAGTGCAAATCGATAAAGCCACGCTTAGGCCAATCCTTGAGCTTTAGTTACGAAAATTGGAAGGTACTTTAATTGGAAGGTACTTTAATAACAGCCCTTTTTCGATGGCGGTCGCTCCATCCCTTCGTAATCGATTTGTATGGCACTAATAATAGAATAATCTGCAGTCGGCTATGCCCGACTTTTGAGTCGCACTTGTTTTTTGCTTTCTTCTGACAAGGTTTCTCTCCTGCCAGAACGGCGTTTGGCGTCGAAATAACTTTCTTAATAAACGCAAGTTTGCTAGAAGAGAGGACACACGACCCAACAACTAGACACGACCCGACAGCTACACACACACACACACACACACACACACACACACACACACACACACACACACACACACACACACACACACACACACACACACACACACACACAAAACAGCCATACTCCATATCCATAGTTTGCTGTCTGCGCATTTTCGTGACGCTTTTTGTTATGGCGTGGAGTTTTCCTTGTAACGTTTTCATTTTATTGCAGCGTAGATTAGAGTTGGAAAATTGTTAAATTTTCATTACATTTTTTTTCGTTGCATATTTCTTTTAATTTGTGCTTGCCACACCTCTTGCTGCTGCTCCTTCGACTACTTTGTCCAATTTGCGGCACAATTTGCATTCTGTCTATGTCTTGCACCCTTTCGTCCCCATCCTAACTTCGTAATTACTTTCAATTTCTATTTTCGAATGCTTTAAATAATAAAATAAATAAGAATCGAAGAAAAACATAGCAAATAAAGCAACCAAAGCCCTTTCAAAATAAATGAATTAGAATCATTCTTATACCATTTGCTTACAATGCGTATCGCTAAGGGAACAAAACCATAATTGAGGGAAAAATATTAAGAAAGGCTTTTCATATAATTATTTATTTATTTTACTCTATTAAAATTTAAAGAACAGTTCGAAGCACTTTTCAAACCGCCAGAGTCTGGTAATTTTGCATGGCAATTTGGATTGCGCCTTAAAGGTGTCGCAACCGAAGCTGTAAGCAGCTCAGCTTGCAACAAAATGTTGATAGCAGGTGCTGCATCAGTCGGCAGGTACTTCGCGCATTTCAATCCTAAACGTTGTCATCGCTGTCGGCAACTTGCTGCAAATTATGCGATGCGCTTCCAATTTGCCGCTGGCTGTGTCACGTGTTAATATTACACACACACACACACACCCACATATATATATACACACACACATATACACACTTACACTTTCATGAGTATGATAGCGTTATAAAATTTAATTAATGCGCAGGTAATGCAGAAATAGCAGCAGAAAGCGGCAACAGGCAACAGGCAACAAACTTGTTGTAAGCCGTGACGCAGATGCCCCCTGGGACTTTGGCTGGTTATGGCATTTACCAATAGGATTCGCAGTTTCATAGAGCAGTTGCTCCTGTTGGCGATGTTGCCTGTAAAGTGCTTTGTTAATTAGCCAACTGGCGATGCTGCCTTCCAGCAATAATTTGCGCCCGCAAGTATGCAACACATTTAGCGCCAACTTGTGGCCTGGGCCCAAGCAGCCCAAGCAACCCAACACGCTTTGTGTGGTTGCCTGTGTGTGTGTGTGTGTCTGTGTGTGTGTGTGTGTGTCTGTGTGTGTGTGTGTGCTTGAGTGCGTGCCTGCATTGTATTTCGCACACTATTTGTCAATGTCAGGATAGCACACACACACACACACACAGACACACACACACACACACACACACACAGACACAGACACAAACACAAACACACCGAAAAACGCACTTACGCACACAAAAAGTGCTGTGGCAGTCAACAACTACTTTGGTGTGGACGCAGCTGCGTCGCGTTTCGCTAAATGTTAATGCAGCCAGTAACCTAAAGAGTGGGATCATTATCAACCCATGCCCCACAGTCTCTCTCTCTCTCTCTCTCTCTCTCTCTCTCTCTCTCTCTCTCTCTCTCTCTCTTTCTCTCTCTCGGTCTTTGTTTCTCTCGCCCTCTGTGGTTGTGTGTCCCCCGAGCGCTTTGACTGACCAACCGTTTGCCCAAACGTGTTAATCAAAAGCAATGCTCAAAATGTCGCTCATTTGGTATTTGATGGCAGTGAAAGGCATCAGCCTGGGGATGTGGGATGTGGCAAAAAGGGTAAGTGGGTTGGCTTTGCCAGCTATCAATGATGTATCAATCAGCGCTAAAACAACAAATGTCAGCCAGACACAATAGCCCTGCAGCGGACTAAAAGTCCAGCCATCTGTGCCATGATTAACCAGTGCTCGCCAACAAACCAAACATTAGCCTGAACATGAAAGCTTAAATTCTTGCCAATGATTTTGGGCAATGAGTTCGAACAGGGCCTGTTTTTCACGATTTATATTTGATATAACTACTCCAGCACTAAGCACTCGACATAGTAATTAACTAGCCCAATTCTTTGAAGCAATAACTTCAATAACTTGGCCCAACTTTAGTGCTAAGGAAATGATTAAAATCTTTAAAATATACGTGACTTTGATGTTGTTTCACTATAACACAGTATAATTTTATTATACTGTTATTTAATGATCTCAAAACTAGCTGAACATTTGTCAGATTGATAAATTAACTTGAGGGTTTAAGAGTATTAAGAGTTTACTCATGATTACTTCTACAAACTTTTCAATTGTAACTTGATGAGCAAATTATTTATAGCAAATTTTTACGTTAGTTGATGTGAATGGGTCGTTTGACTCCTTATATGGCTAGCAATTCAATTTTTTATTTGTCAATAAAAAATGCACTTTAAAATGCGTCGGTTAAAAAATCTATGCGAGCTGCTGCCCAAAAATAACTTCAAGTGCCTTTCAAAGCTAAAATGGAATAACAAATTTTTCGTCAGCATTTTTTAAATATATATTTGCTTGCTAAGTACTTATATATCAAACTAATATGCTGAACACCCGAACAGACACAGACAGAGGCCCTAATACACACACACACGCACACACACACACGCACACAGAGGCATTTTTAGAGGAAAATCTATTTGGTCTGGGTTCTCGACGCGCCCTAAACTATGCAACACATTTCGTTTACATGTTTGTGCGAAGCATTTGATGCCCTGTCCTCCCAAAAGTTGGTAGGGTATATTATTTTTCAGCTGGCAATGAAAAAGACATCTATTAATGATTGTAAATTATTGTTTTTGTAATTGATTTAAGCTTAGATTCAAAGAAATGTTTGACTTCAAATATGCACGAACTATCTTCGAAAAATTCCCATAAATTTAATGCAGTCACATTTGTTTCACTTTTGATTTAGTAAGTTTCTAATTTTTCTTTCTCTTCCATAACTTGGCCTAAAACGATGGCATTTTTATTGCAGTTATGAGCTTTTTCTTTGGAGGCAATAGAGTATATTTCAGTTGAAAGCTTCTGACCGAAGCCAACTTGTTTTTTCTTTGCTGACTCGCTGACAGAGTCGTTTGATGCGGCGTTTGTGTGCACCTTGGGCACAGAGCTGGAGCAGCAGTCAGAGCAAAGAGTCAGAGTAAAGCAGCGACCTGAAATGTATGCGAATTTGCATAGAAAATAGACAGTTTGGAAAATTGCATTCCATGTTGATAACTTAAGGCCAAAGCAGGCGTTGTCAACGACTCGGACGGTGTGCGTTGTGCAACTCGTTTGTTTGGCCATGGTTAGGTATATGTCCTGATTGTCCTGATTCTCGTCGACAGCTGCAACTGAAACGGCTGAATCGGCACGCAATGCATGTGCATAAATAACATGTTTAAGTTTTATTGCAATGACCATGGACAGTGTCCAACCAACTCCTGCGCTTGTCATCCCAATTTATAATGGACATTCCGCCCAACTTCCACTCACAAACACTGTCTGGCCACACCTCGAGCCAAATGCAATTTAGCACATATCCAAAGAGCCGTTGAAATTGAAGTTGATGTCCTGTCAGAGATTGTGGTGTCAATGGCGACTCTTCCATGTCCATTGCCTTGCTGCTCTCAGATCTGTTTTTCTTCAATTGCAAGAATGCATTGTGAAATCAATTTCACAAATACCCGAATATATCTTCTGCCTTCATGCTATATCGTATTATCGTCCAAGTTTCTTTTTTCATTCTGGAGTATAGTTTGAGTGATTGCGCAATTAATTATATTATTTTGTAGGAGTTTAGTTTGCAATTTGCTTTGGAAAATATGTCACTAACTTTCTAGTAGTTTGGCAACTTGAATTGTAAAAATAATAAAAATAAAGTTACCCATAGTATCTTCCACATTAGATATTTTTTGTATGATAGTCTTAAAGACGCGTCGACACACTGCTCTGCTCAATGTCGCCAAGCGCAGCATCTGTGGCTTGCAAAAAAAGGGGGAACGATGCAAATGCCATGGAGATGATACTGGTTGTTGTTTGTTTGAAGAGGGCTGGCTAAATGCAATGGATGCACCACTGCCAGACTGGCTGAATGGCTGTTTTGCAGGCTGGCTGGGAAACTCGTCAGGTTGCTCGACATGATATGCCTGTAACTATTTGACTTTATTTTGCTGCTGCTGCTGCTGCTGTTGCTGCTGCTGCTGCTGTTGCTGCTGCTGCTGTTGCTGCTGCTGTTGCACGCCGTGTAAACACAGAGACAGTCCTAAAGCGGAAAAGAGACTAAGCAACTGAAAGCGATAAACAAAACTCCACAAACACAAAGGAAAATATAAAGTAAATTACAGTTAGAAAGTTCAAGTTTTGAGTGGATATTTTAGTACAGAATATACCCCTTAACATTTGTTTGTGCTCAGCTAATATATACACACAAAAAGAAACGCTTAAAGCTGCCATCGAGTTCTAGATGTCTTCCTTTTATTAATTAAAGCATCAGCGAACATTTTGAAAAGTACATTTTACTATTTGCAATATTATTGTGTTAAACACTTTCATTTTTCTTTCTATAATTTGTCGGCTTTGGTCAAAATTCGCATTGCCTGCAAAACTATTATTTATTTTGTTGTTGTCGAGGGTATTGCAAAATGTGAACTTGAGCTGACCGCTATATTTGCTGAAGTCGACTGGGCTCATTTTTAATTTAAAGTTGGCTCTAAGCGATGCTTAAATGTTGGCGTATCAGGCAAACGAGTGCCATGCTTAGGGACATTTTCAACTGAAAAATTTAAAGTTCTAAAATTGCAAGCCAATTAGGTAGGAAAGCTAAAACGTGCGTTGGTTTTAGCTTGAGAAAATGGCACACCCACTTGACTTGTTGTTCCTAGTTCTTGCTGTTGTTGTTGTTGTTGCTGTAGTGGATGCTGCTGCTTCTGTTGCCGTTGCTGTTGTGCTGGTTGTTGCTGTAACCACTGAGCAACTCACTAATTATGCAAAAATTAGTTGCATCTCGAGCAACAAAACAAAATAAAAATAAGAAAGTAAAAGATTCTAAAAAGAATCTGGAACACGGTCTGGCAGCTACGACACATAAAAATACGTAAGAATGCTGTAGTCGGGTGAGCTCGACTATGATATAACCTGGACCCAGCTGCTAAACATATTCCAATTTAATTGTCAGATTTCCCTTTACAAGTTTTGTCTGGAACTGCTCTCATTTCTTATGGCAGGAAAAACGAAACACTTTCAAGACCGAACTGGAATCAACCGATATATATATATGTATATACATATGTATGTAGGTAATGTGCCGCTGCAGAATACAACGAGATATTTTCGCCCTTGTCGTCCCTTTCTCACAATATGAAAATATATATTTCGACCATAACTTGGATGTTTCCTCTACGATCTTGATGAAACTTGTTCAATTATTGTCAGTTAGTTAATTAATTAGAAGTCTCTGGCTTTTGACATTGTCGGAAATCAACATATATATATTGTGCAGGAGGTAGTTGTCGATCAATCGATACTTGATCAGTGCGCGGTATACGAGAACTCATATTCCAAACTCGACTGTTGATCCTGATCGAAAATGTGTTTACTGCTGTCTCAGATACTTCCTTCTGCCGGTGCCATACATTTGCTCAAAACCATTATACCCTTTTTACCCAATTTTCAATGGGTCTAGTGTGTAAAAAGCTAAAGCTGAAAATGTTGCCTCTTCCACCAGTTGTGGACTCTACTGTATTTATTTTTTTTCGCACGTAGCCACAGAACGCGTGTGCCTGCGCGTGTGTATGGTGTGTATATTTGTGTGTGTGTGCTAATTTAGGCATCCTTTGTTGTCGCCTGCGTGAATGACACACAGTGTTGGGCACACAGCGTGGGAGTGCACAAAAAATGCCCGACTCCCGTTTGTTGTTTCAGTCTCGCAAAAAAAAAGCAGCACGAGCATAAAGTATATAAAAAAAAAAAACAAATAAAAATAAACAACAATACGGCTTTGTCTGAGGGCAGTGGAGGGAGGGGGGATAATTATGTTGCAGCAGCAGCTGCAACAGTTACAGCAGCAGAATAGTAAATGGCTCATGCGACTGCGTTCCACCGACTCCATGTCGACTTCCCTATAAATCTCCCACTTCCCACCTCCCACTCTCCATTCCCTACACCACCCATCTTCTACACAGATGCATTGCCCATTACCCTGAGGTATTTGTGGTGTCGCTCATGCATTCATTCATATTCATTTTCATTCACTCATTCATTGATAACCCAGTCGTTGCCTGCTAATAGACTCAACAATAGAAGACAATGGCATTCAATATGGCTAATTAGCGTCGCAAACGGTATTAATTCTCTGCCTTCTCCATTTTAAATAACGGTTATAAAATAACAATAAATTTTGCATTGGACTTGCAGCTGAAGATCTACGAAAAATATATGAAATATGGAATCAATAAGAGCTCGACTACGATATAC
Organism: Drosophila grimshawi; assembly: GCF_018153295.1. Lineage (NCBI taxonomy): Eukaryota > Metazoa > Arthropoda > Insecta > Diptera > Drosophilidae > Drosophila > Drosophila grimshawi. The sequence continues at coordinate 16,500,266 of NW_025063692.1, read as the reverse complement.
GCTGGACACAGCTGTTAGCTTGGGTGTTGGGGCATGGCTATATCGTATCGCCTGTGCATCCTGATCAGGAATGATACTATTTGATTGGGTCGCAGATGCTGCCTTCTGTCGGCTACACACAAAATTATACAAATTTTTAATGGATAATCAAGTTTTGTGTTTCCAGATTAAAATTAAAGATGTCCATCCACTTTTTTGAGAGAGCATTTTTTGTTGCATATCACAGGGCGGACTGCATATTTTTGGTATTTCACTGTCTCGCATCGAATGGTATATAACAAAAACAATGACATCATTTTATTGCTCGCTAATCATCGACTATATCGGAAGCTTCCATCTTGACTCCAAATGATTTATGGTTCCCGCATGGATTGGCATTGATACAATGCAGGCGGAGTTGCGGTGGCAACACAAAAAGCATCTGCTCCAAAGTCAAATAGCGTTGAAGTGGGCGAGTTATATATATATATATATATATGTATGTATGTGTGTGTGTGCTTTTAGATTCTTCGCTTGAATTTGCTGTAGATTTTGCAACTGACACCCGGCTATTTGTCTTGAATTACTTTCCGACTTGCACTTTGCACTTCCCATAAACACCCGCACACAGACATAACGAGGCTCACACAAACAGAAATACATACAAATGCACTTATTTATTTGGTTTTCAATTTCGGCTTTCGCCTTTTGGTTTTTGTATATTACAAACAAAATGTATTGAACAAAATACAGATCCCCTCCCCCACCCAAACACGTTCGACATTTCCCGCAGCAGAGAAATTGCGCGTAAAATAAAACTTCAATTTCAGCAATAACAACAATGCAGCAGTAGCTGTTGTAGAACAACAGCTGCAGGGTGGCAAGTAAGCGGCGCAGCAAACAAAAAAAAAAGAAGGAATTGAAAAGCGTTTTAAAAACAATAAAAGTGGCAAATTCACAGCCATGCCACGCGACCCCCACAACCCCCACAACCCATACAACCTATGTCCAGACTCTGCGAAAATTCACAAATATTTCCAGTACGTGGCACTTTCTGTTTAAATACATATACATATGGCTATGTATGTATGTGTGTGTGTGTGTGTGTGTGTGTGTGTGGCCGTGTGTAGTGCACTTGAACTGTAGAAACAACATTTACAACAACGACGCGTGTTAATGTTGTACGTGGCAAACGCAAAAGCGATATTCGTTGCATTAACCAAGCGAAACAACAGGAAAAGTCAAAAATTTTCACGTTGCTGTTGCTGCTGCGCTATCGGGTTTAAATCGCACTTCCTCCAACAGAGTGAAAAGCGACAAAATGTTGCTGATTTCATGTAAACATCTTTGTGCACCTTGCAACACATTTTCGAACAGAGCGAAATATAAAATCATCAGCTGAATAATTGCAGGAGATACTCATGATACTTGGCATGCATATCTTTATTTTTATCATGAATATATTTAGATTTAGCCATAATAGATCTAATAGGTCGCTGTGCAACATTAACATTAACATTAAAGTTGCTTATATTTCATTTTACTTGGTTTATAAAAGTTGGGTCATCAAACTATTGTATTTTTAATTTAACATGCCAATTTGACAGGCTGAAAAATGTATATTATTCAATAGTCATGTTGGTGATTTGGGGTTATGGGTGCAGGCTTACTGATCGAAACACCGGGCCCATGACCATTAATAACACGTGGAGTTTTATTTAGAGGTTATGTTCATATTTACGTTTTAATATCTTTTCGTCGAGCGCTGCGCGACCTTCCTTACTTAATGTAATCGCTAATCGATGTTATGCGCGTCTTTACAGTGATCTGTTAAGAGACTCGCATACAGAATGTTGTGGTAACTCTATGTACATTGTGCATACAGAACTATGTAAACATTGTTGCTTTAACATATTATTATACTATTCGCGATAATAACAATAAGTCCGTTGCCTAATCACAGTCCGATTTCATTTTCGTTTCGTTTTATGTTTAAGCACCATTTTCCATCTATGTATGTATGTATCTATATGCAAACGATCAATGGGTTAACTTCAATTGGTTTTTTGTTTTAATTATCAGTCTCTGTAGCTCTCTGTATCTTTTCGACTCTGTACGCTGGGAATTTGTGGTGTGCATGTGGGTGTGGCAGCTGCTGACCGAAGTGCATTAGGAATTACCATTGCAAACGGAATTGCAATCTGCATCGGAATCAAGAAGTTCAAGTGCCTAGTCCAACAACATCCCTCTTCCTCCGCAACGACTGGTGCCAAACGAGAAGGAGACAGCAGGCAGCAGGATGACGACGCTGACAGCGACGTCGACAGCGATGCCAGGCGATGGCAATGCCGCTGCAAAAATGTTTTCGGATGCGGATGTGGCGGAAGTGCGGCACGTTGTGCAACGCATTTTGGTGCCGTGCGTTTTTGTTATTGGACTATTGGGAAATTCAGTGAGCATTTATGTTTTGACGCGGTAAGTGCACTTGTATGCGATGCTCTTGCTGATGTTGCTGCTGTTGGTAGAATTCCTGTTGTTGTTGTTGCTGTTGTTGCTGTTTCTGTTGTTGTTATTTTTATTGTTATTGTTCCATGGATTATGGCCAAGCGGACAACTTGATTCAAATGTAACTGTGCGTGTGTGTGTGTGTGTGTGGATTTTATGCATTTTATGTTTATGATGCGTGTTGCAGAGCCAAAAACTGAAAAACAGGTACGCAGCATATTAGAAAAGGCATTTAATTGTTGTCATCTAGCTGGCACTCTAAATTATTTCATTGCCCAAAATGCAGCAGCTGCAACAACAGCAACAACAGCAACAATAACAACATCAACAAGGACAGCAGCAATAGCAACAGCAATAATAATAATAACAATAAAAGCAACAATTTCAAGTGCCAAAATGCTAACGGCTCTGAGATAAGAGTGAACAGAAGGTTTGCGTTTTAAAATGCTGGAAATATGCAACTAGACAAAGCTTGCTGCAGTAAGATACACTCGTCAGTCTGCTCTCAAAAAATGAGTTCAGTTTTTGATAAGTCAGTGATTTTTTTTTTTTCATTTTCCAAGTGAAAATGGCAGCCTGAAATGCAATAGTGCAACTGTTGCCACATGACAAGTTATCTGTACTCAAGTTGCTCAGCTCAGTGTGCTCATTAAAAACCAGTTCAGTTTCGATTAGTCCGTATTTTTTTTTTTTTTTTTTTTAATTTCCAATTAGAAACGAAAGTTCTTGTTGGGTTTTTAAAGCGGAAAAAAGTGATGCACTAGGTTTGGTGGTTAGACGAAGAAGAACTTTTATTCAATATATTCTTAAGTTAAGGTATCGAGCGCAGTATCGATATTTTCTGTTATTAACATTAGTAATCGAAATGTTGTATTGATCTTTTACATTTTGGCATTTTTATATGTCTCTAAAAATATCTAAAAATGTACATAAAAGCATCTCATATTATTCAATCAGAAATCGAAGTACAACACTTAGTTTTTACTGGGCTTTCAGTCACGTAAAATAAATTTAAATAATTCAAACTCTCAGCTATTCTCAGACTCATTATTGTGTTATTAAATTTAGTAAACTTCTTGTTGTTGGGCATCGCGATGTGGCTCGACTTGCCCAACTGCAGTCATACAAAAGTCAACAGCCAACAGCCAAATATGAACAGTTAGGTTTTATTGGGCATTCGTTGGTGTTATGACCCTGTAGACAATTGCCTGAAATTTCGTCTAGTTTTTCCTTACTCACTAGGTTCGAGCCACCCAGCATAGAGCCCGTTTTTTGGGCCATTTGGTTATTGAAATTACTGTTGCATTCGATATTGTTGCAATGCATGTTGCTCTAACGGTTGTTGGCATATTTCCACAAGCGAAAACAAACAGTTTACTTTTATGCTTATTTTTATCTCTATTTATTCATTTTTTTGTTGTTTTTGTATTTTGACCGGTTTTGTTTAGAAAGCGCATGAGGTGCACCACAAACATTTACCTATCGGCTTTGGCAATTACGGACATTGCGTACCTGACCTTTGTATTAATATTATCACTCAAACACTATGAATATATCAAGTACCACTGTGAGCTCTATTGGCGACTCTATGGCTTTGTAATGTGGCTGTGCGATGCATGTGGTAAGTAAGTAAGGACGGTGGAGAAGTGCACCTTTCTAAAAGGAATAAATCATTTATAATTTATAAAGGCTTAGTTTACTGAAAGGTTGTTTAAAATAAGTTAAGGTACAAACATCAAAGAATATCTATGAAATATACATCATGTTGCAGTTATACCAATGATGCAACAAACATTCGATTTGCACTTATGAGTTTATCGACATTTTATCGAACTGTCTGAACGAGTAGTTCAAGTTTTTAGCTTTCTAGATTTCGGGATGGAAATACCTGTGTTGGCAGAGTGTATAAAATGTAATGCGTTGCAAGGAGCTGTAAATAAGGGGCACAATAAACGCGAAAAATATAAAAAGCAAAATCCAAGGATAGCTTGGAAATCAAGTTGATCAAGTTAAGTTCTCATTTATCAAAGAGAGTGTTTGTTCTGGCAACTATAAGCATATTAATATGTAAGCATTTAATAAACTTCTGTGTACGATATACATGTATGTATGTATGCCTATGTTAAAGCTTTAGTTTACTAACTACAAATGCTACTAGAGCGCTTTTGACTAAACTGACAGGCCATGAAACATGAGTTACGAAAGTTTTTTTTTTGAATGAGTGGGCAGCGGCGAGTGGTGTCAGATTGCGGCATTAATAACAGTTGGATTGTATGAGTTCATGTTGAACAACCATTTACTGATATCTGCTTGTGTTCGAACTCTATTCAATATCCACACGCACACGGATCAACACACACACACACACACACACACACATGGACAGCGTACATCTCAATTTACATAGCCGTGTGCTTTACCATCGAGCGATTTATTGCGATACGCTATCCGCTCAAAAGACAAACATTCTGCACAGAATCGCTGGCCAAGAAGGTAATAGCAGGTGAGTGGCCATCGTTGGATGGGTTATGTGATGGGTTATGTGATGTGGCTGTGGCTATGGCCCGGACACAAGCATTGAAGCCAGCCTTTGTATTGTTTTCACAGCCGTCGCGCTCTTCTGTCTGCTGACCACGCTATCGACGGCATTCGAGCACACATATGACATCGATTGGAAATTGATTGATGGCGCGTATAGGCCCTGTAATCAGACGCTGGCAAATGTATCACCCACACCGGCGCATCAAACGCCGGGAACCGCCTGGCATGTGAATGAAAATGCCAGCATGTCCAACACAACGCCTTCCAATGTGGAGCCGCCATTGGATTTGGGCAGCGGCGCTGGTGAGTCGGGTACGTGGTAGTAAAACATCTTCGATACGGTTTGCACCTTTAAATAAGTTACTTTTCGTATTAACATCCTATTCTCTGTCTTCTCTTTTTTTTTTTTTTTTGGTGCAGACCACATTCCAAGCAGGCAGCGTCGCTTACCAGCATCCACGTCCGCCTTTGTGGGCGTGACTGCACCAGCCACCGAGCCAACAGCAGCAGCGGCTACTGTCAGCTTCCTGCATTTGTCACGTGCCAGACGCAACGAAGAAAACTACGACAACGATGCCAACTTTAAAAACAATTACAGTAACAACAACAACAACAACAACAGCAACAGCAACAACAATAACAGCAACAACAACAACAGCAACAGCAACAACAATAACAATAACAACAACAGCAACAAGAACAACAGCAACAGTAGCGCATTCGAATTTAACGTAACGGAATACTGTCAAAACGTAAGCGAATAATTAAAGTGGAAGGTAAAAAAAATGTGGGAATTCCGTAGTAAATTCGACTGTGAAATACTCTGTTATTTGTGCAATAATATACTCTGTAATACATATATGAAATAATAATAATAGACCAAAGCTAGATCTTTGATAATAGTTATCAGCAATCTGTGTATTCAATTGATCTTTTCTAGCGCGATCTACTCTCGATTCAGCTTGAAAATTGTGAGAAATAAATACATAAGTATCACTATCAGTGGCATATTATTCAGTTAATGTAAATTCCAGATTTAAGCTTCAATATGATTTTCAATTTGTTCAGTTCTAGTTGCTTGATTTATTATGAAAACAATTAATAATATTGATAATTATCGTCATCAACTGTTCACAAATTCAGATGACTGTCTACGCAAACGATCTGTCGAGTTTGGGCCAGAATGCGCTGTACATTAACATTTGGAGTGTGTACTCATTGATTGTGTTTGTGCTGCTGCCGCTACTCGTCTTGGCCACCTTCAACTGTTTCCTCATTCTGCTCGTGCACCGCTCGAAGAGCCTTCGAGGGGATCTAACCAATGCCAGCAGCATGCGACGTACCAAGGTAAGTGCCCACTAAGTCTGCTTGGCAAACTATTCACGGCATTAGGCAACTAATATACACAGTTGCATCTGTGCGAAAATATCGATAACAATTGTAACTAACATCAACTTGACACAAACTCATTCTGAGTATGAACTTTAAGATGTTCACCGTAAAATGTCATATAAAAGAAATAACTTCATAGTGATATAATATGTAATCCCTTCTCTCTCTCTCTCTCTCGCTCTCTCTCTCTCTCTCTATTTGTCTCTTCCGCATAGCGCAAGTCGACGTCGGGGCTGACGGGCAGCGTTTCACAGGAGAATCGGGTGACTATCACCCTGATTGCTGTTGTGCTGCTGTTCATCGTGTGCCAATTGCCGTGGGCAATCTATTTGATACTGGTGCAGTATATGGATATAGAATTGAATATACAAAGGATTGCCGGCAATGTGTGCAATCTGCTCGTTGCCATCAATGCGGCAGCGAATTTTTTCTTATACTGCGTGCTGTCGGACAAGTACCGCAAGACGGTGCGTGAGCTCATTACCGGCTACCGCTATCATCATCGGCATGCACGCAACAATTTCAGCCTCTATATGCCACACACGACGACAACAACGAATGGCGACAGTGCCAGTGCCAGTGGTGGTGCAAGTGGTTATGGCAGCTATCGCAATGCAAACAGTCGACGTTGTCGCCCCACGGGTCGTCTAATTGCGTGAGTTACGAACAAGTTGAGTTGATCTCACACTGAACTGACTTGAACAGCACTTTTGTTTTTCTATATTTCTATATTTTTATGATTTTATTTTGCATTTTTGTTCCTGTTGCACCGTAGATAAGGCGTGTCTAATTATACAATTCGAATGCTATACAATCCTTAACTATGTGGTAGTCTAAGCTGACCAATACACACATATAAATATATAGAAACTTTGTTTTATATGCTACCATACATTTGTGCCATAATGTGATGATTATAGTTTTTATGATATGTAGTTATCCTAATCGTAATTGTTGTTGTCTTAAGCCTCATAAATGTAGTCTCAATACAAAATACAATTGAGAACACTATTCACTTAGCTCATTGTATCTTCGATTATGTAAAGCTCAAATGACCTGTAATATAAATCAAAGACTTTGTCATTTTTTTTTTTTAACTTTAATCCGCAAGTGTGGAAAAAGATCAAAGATTGTAAAACACTCAACTACCAAACAGACATAACTAGATTTACATATATATGTTTGAATACTTACAACCTAAGAAGTAGCTTAGCTGTTAGCTTGTAAGACTCACAAATGGAATCGCAACCAACCCGAAAAAAAAAATGAAAAATGAAATGTCTTTTTTTTCAACTTGAGTAAAAGTATATCATATAATATAATAATTGTTAATTGCATAAGAAAATGTCAGATATTTAAAAACAATAAAAATATAGAGATATATTATCATTTAACATCATTGTTTTATTTTATTTTTTTTTTGGCATTTTATACGATATGTATTAAATGAAAATGCAACAATAATTCAGAGCAGATACGTTTGTGAATTAAAGCAAAAGTAATGTATTTACATACATATGTACAATGCAGGCAACAATTCCATGCAGTTCTCAGCTATTGTTTCGTTCGAACATTTGGAATGCGGTCAAAAGTATGTAATGGGATTGATTGAGATTTGCTGCAAAGTTATGGAAACTTTACAATGGCGAGGACACAAAACTTGTGCTCAACGGGTTAGCCAGATAGAGCCAGTCATGCTACCCACACACACACACACACACACACAGACACACATTTGGTTTGTAAGAAACATAATGGAGTAACAAACATTTGCGGTTTACTGTATTTGTTTTTGTGCTCCTGGTGTACGCGTATGTGTGTGTGTGTGTGTGTGTGTGTGTGTGTTTCTGTTTCTGTGCTTGCATTTGAGCACACAAGAAATTGCTTATAAACACATACACACATTTTGTAAATACAATTCACAGTGATGAGCCAAAAAAAATATTAAAAAAAATAAGTAGAATGTCAACTACAACAATTGCGTGAGTGTGTGCATTAAGAGTGTCAGTTGCCGCCTAGCTGTGCGCTGCCCTGTTGTTGCCCACTGCTCGCTCGCTCGTCTCTTTGCCATTCAACGCCAGTCGTTCCGCTTGGTTCCCTTTGGACCATACGTTGGTGCCTTTTCTCTGCTCGTGTTCATGAAAAATTACAAGTCAGCGTCACAATTGAAATATTTCCGCCTTAACGAACAGAAATCCGCAATCGAAAATAGTTATCTTGCCATTGGAATTTGCCCAGAAATATGGCTGTGGCAAATGGAAACTGCCAACTGGCAACTGGCAACTGGCAACTGGCTCGACTGGTAACTGGGCGTAGTCGGATGTGCCACCACCAACACCACCAACATCACCAACAGCAGCCAGCAAACACTGTAAAAAAAAAAAAAAACATTTGCCGGTATCACCCATATTGGCGCATATTGTGTGTGGATTATGTGTGCCTCTGCTTTTTGGGTGCGCCGTCAAAGCCTCGTCTGCCCATTTTCAAACTGCTTTGTGTGGTCCGAAATTTCCATATTTGATTGTTTTGGTGCGCCAGCACAACAACAACAACAACAGCAATAACAAAAACAGTTAAAAGAAGGGAAACGACAACAACGTCTGTTTATTGAAAATATCACATAAAATTCGCTTCTCTGCAGATAGGCGAATGCAATGTGGCATTCTTTTGGCCGCATACCGAAATCGGCAACAACACGAATCATATGCGATATAAACTTATTGCATAACATTTGATGGTAAATACAGTTTGGCTTTCATTGTTCAACTTTAACTTAACTGTCAAAGCATATGAAATGTATTACTTTTAAACTTATAGACATTCTTTTGGACTGTTGGGCGATTCAGCAATTAGTCTCAATTAATCTAAAAACTTAAATATAATTGAATAATTAAAGCGATATCAGTTGGTGGGTTTTATTGCATAGCTGGACGCAGTGTTGCAGAATTCTGTATACAGCATATAAAGAATGCATTGCATTTAACGAACACTATTTTACACACACACACAGACACACACACACACACACACACACATCTGTACAGGCAAACACAACAAATGCGAAACAATAGCAAGGCGAGCCACACAACAAAAAAATTAAGTACGCATGACAAAGCGAAATGCGGATAATGCTATACAACAACAATGTCATCAACAACAGCGAAAGTAATTCAGAGTGCTGCTCGCACAAATGCTCGACTGCGTGATACCCTCTACAAAAGACAGGGAAATGCATAGATGAGATGACCGACTGAACTAGAAGTCAGCATATCAGCGTATACTTAATATCATAGATGATGTTTTCGTTTGTGTTTTTTCAACTGTATTATACCCCTGTTAACCGTTCAACGGGTAGAGGGTATTAAAAAACTTTAAAATATCAACGAAATGTTTATGTATGTAGCTGTCAAAAAGTTGTTGCAACAATAACTTTTTCATATGCAAAGCCGTCGTTGATATGTCAAATGGAAGGAGACATATATAGCGACATACATAGATGTGTATAGGTGGCCAGAGAGAGAGAGAGAGAGAGAGACATTTATCAGTTGTTTACAGTACACAGCCCTGGGAGATTGATGGCGTTATTAATGCAGAAGCAGTGAAGCAATACGGCAAATTCCTCAAACACACGAGTATTAGTAAACTTTCGGGAATTCATTGCCAAGGCTTAAGCCGAAAAGCGTTTAGGAATGTCAAAAGATTAACTCTTTTAGCTAAACAAACAACAAAAAATACGTCTCCTATAATATGCAGCTTAATAAAAGGCATTTGTTAAAAACTTGACTCCTTTAATTAAATACAAAACTTGTCGTAAAATATTATGCATTGTTAAAAAATTAACTCTTTTACCTGAGTAGAAAACTTCTCTTAAACTCTTCTCTTTTTCCTCACTGGCGTCAGTTTATCTAGCAAGCTATTGGAAGAATTATGTATGAATTATAGGATATCTCCAATCCGAGCAGACTCGATGAACATGTTGACTTTTCTTTTGATTAGTTATTGATGTGTGTTCGTTTTTGGTTGATAAATAAATATTACAATAATCTATTTCAATTGTTAGTTTGCATTCGAACAGTTCCCATATTTCATGGGAATTTTATGCATTTTAAAATACAGCTGACATTTTTTACTATCGCCAGTGTTAATGTTGTTGTTTTTTGTTGTCGGCAGGCGCCATTTATTTATTTATTTATATATAGCGATTTGTTTGGAATGGTTCTATTTTTATTGTGCAGGTTGAAATGTTTTGACCAACAAAGCCATAAAATGTGCATGGCAAATTTTACAATTGAGCCTCGTAAAATTTTACGTAAATTGCCAAAGCGTCAAATGTGCTGCAAAGAAAAAAAGTGGCGGAAATAACAATTGATGAGGTTGCTACGGTGGAGGGGAGGGATGCAGCGTAGGGGTTGCCAAACAGTTTGCGGTTGAAGGCAGTTAGCCAAATAAATGTACAACTAGATAAACCAGCCGTTGAAACGGCTTCTAGTTGTAGTTGTATGCACAACACACACACACACGCACACACACACACACACACGCACACACATCCGCAAGAGCTTGGCAAATAATGTGCGGCTGAGCCGAAAAGGAGGCAGCAGAAACCGCAACCCGTTCGTCGCCCTTGCGGCCCCCTTTTATCAACAGCTGCTTATGTGTTTGTTTTTCATTTTATGGGTTGTGTGTGTGTGTGTGTGTGTGTGCGTCAGTGTGTGTGTGTATTGTTTGGGCAATTTGCTTTTCTTACTCTTTTGCATTTTCATTGAATGAGGACATTTTGTTTCATTAGTTGTGCATTGCGGCCTCAGCCCATAAATAAGTCACAAATTTGTTTGTTTATCATATACACTAACACACACACACACACATATATATATATATATATACATACATACATATATATATATATATACATCCATATATACATTGTCTGACATCAAATATTTTTAATTAACAATTGGCTGTGTCCCAAAATGGAGTTAGACCTTATTTAATCACACAACCACATGCGCAATACTACACACACACACACACACACACACGCATATCTATGTGTGATGCTTGCTTTCTTATATTTTTGTGCCGAAAATTTGCTTAATTAAAAATAACAAGTGGCAGCAAAACAGTAAAACAAACAACCGCAGAGCTACAACCAAAACTTTGTTTAATGGTTAGTTAAGCGTTTAATTTGCACAGGGTCTTCGTCTTTATTTTTGGGGCAAGTGGAATCAGAGGCAGTTGGTGTGGCAGGCATAATGGTTAGTGTTGTGCGCTTGAGACCCACCCATTGTCAGCTCAGTCAGTGTCGACGACTTTTTAAAATCATCCATAAGCCACATATAGGAGTAGTAAGGGTAGCTCAGTTGCCTTGTGTGATTTTCTTTTTCGTAATTTTTTTTTTTTTTTAGCCAGCTTTGTGAAGTGATCCCTGCGGCTTTTTGCCAGCGGCTCAAGTTTTCTTTTAATGTAATTTAATTTCTGTGTTGATTTTGTTGTTGTTGCTGATTCTTTTGGGTATTGGCTTACAGAACGGTTAATCGATTTGAGCTCGTGTAACAAAATCATTTTAGTACTCAGTATTCACAACAGCTTTGTTACATATACACATACACGTACATATATCGGATAGGAATTTTGGCGCTAAATAGACTTAAATTTGTTTTAGACAAACAGTCAAATTTGAGAAGCAGCTATTGGGATTATTAGATAAAATAAAACATTATTAAAAACTAAACATAATTGTGAAGCTTAGCTTATAATCCGATATTTAAATTTGTATTTTATGCATTTATTTGATATAATGCGGTTTCCTTTGTGGGAGTTGCTTGCCAGTGAGTGCTTGCATATACTAATTAGAAATACATTCCCAAGTTTGCATCAAATCAGAAATGTAATCGATTATAAATTGGCATGCTCGTATACATTTGCAATTAGCCAACTGATGGATCAAATCAATTTAGCCCACAAGCCGAACGACATAAAATGCAATTTACTTTCCAGTTAACTTTAAATAGTGCAAATGTTCTGATCCGAAAAGCAAATCGTTGAAATTGTTGTGATTGCGGCTGCTAAATCGAGTCCATATAAAATGTCATGTTTTGATTAGCAGACACTGGTTGAAGACTAAAACGGCGATTGGCCAAAAGTTTGACTCGTTGCTAACCAATCGGATGACATGGATAAAATTGAATGTTCTTCGTTTTTGTTGTTTTCGCTGTTATTGATGCAGTGAAAGAAAAATGGAAATGCTTTACGGCCAAAGGCATAAGCGGCTTACAATTGGCCGCACTAAAATAATTTCAGTGTTAATTCTATTTAAAACTAAATCTGCTCCTGCTGCTGTCACTGTGGCCGAAAACTTTCGACGCCAGCAGAGAGCGTCAGGATAATGCCAATTAGATGGGCATGTGCACAAGTGGCGCATGGTGGGGCAGAGTGGGGGAGGGGGAGAGTAAAAAGTTGTCAATTGTTGGGAATTTGAGAATTGGGCGGGATGCGACCGCAAAACATTTGCCGATTAGCCACGCTGATTATGCAATTTTCTTTAATCTCTTTGAGCAGCTAAAATTTCCAAATGTTTCCAGACAGAAATAAAGTGAACTTCAAATGCATACCGTATGCAAACTGTGCAATACTCTGTTATCAGATTAATATAAGCCTTAATAGCTTTTTATTTAACTTCCTTGATTGTTTTAAGTTGGCTGTGTTATTTTTATACCCTGAACCCATTCAAAATGGGTAAAGCGGGTATAATGGTTTTGTGCAAATGTATGTAACAGACGGAAGAATGCATCTCCGACCCGATAAAGTAAATATATTCTTAATCAGAATCAACAGCCGAATCTATATAGCCGTGTCCGTCCGGGTGTCCGTCTGTATTCGATTATCAGAGCTGGAGACTTCAAATTTGGAATATAGATTCTCTCATACCCGGCACAGATCAAGTTTGCTTTATTTGATCGATAACTGCGTTTCCGTTTCTCGAATATCGATACATTTCGATATCCGATAATTAGTACATAATATGTATTAATTAATACATAATATGCATAATGTGCACTTGCAGACCTGCTCACATTTGGGTGCAAGACTTTTGAAAGCGAAATTCAAAAGTAGAATATATTGGGTTCAGGGTATGTCGTAGTCGAGCTCAGTGTTTTTTATTTAATTCGGTGGTTTTCATAGGTTGCTTAAAATAAAATAGAATATAAATCATTAACGAGCTGATTGAATTAATCATAATCAATGGCATTAATAACTATAACCTTTGACGATCTTTGATTATGCTTCGCGGCACTGAACCTGAATATCTTTACACTTTATCTGGGGTTGCTTAACAAACCAATATAGCCATCTTCCCTTTGCAATCATAGTGTAATAATAAAAAAGCAAACTCCAAATGATTGACAGGCCGCGGGCAGTGAGTGAATATTCCAGACAAAATTATGCACTTTAAATAAGTTTTTGCGTTTAGTCATTATTCAATTAAAATTCACAGCGACAAACCAACCAGCAGGCGAAGGGTGGTTGGGGCAATGAGGCGCGGTGTCCTCGTATTGTGCAGAATTCCAGCTTTTTGCTCATAATATAATACAAAATAATATAATTTCTTGCCGCAGGCCCCAAAATGTTATTGGCTGACAAAAGAGCGCCTCAATGTGCCGATGTTTATGTCGATGATGAGGATGCGAATGGGAATGGGAATGGGAATGAGCACGCCAAAGATGCTGTGAAGTAGTCGACAAGGAAGATGGAAGTTGAAAAAATTGAAGAGCAGACCCGGGACAGTAACTGTCTCCGGCTGACAGCTAACAACGTTAGCAACAAGCTGCAAGCCGGCCAGTTCGAGCCAGTTCGAGCCAGTTCTGGCTCTGTCAAGTCTCAGCTGTCAGGCAGCGACATTCCGGCACTGTTTACATTGCCGAAGATGGGATGTGCGAGAAATCCCAAGAACCGCTCCACTCCGCACCGCTCCGCTCTGCTCTGCTTTGCTCCCCCTCCTTTTCTCTACGCAAAAACTTGAGTTGTTCGCAAGTTTTATGGGCCGGTAGTAGCACAAATTTAACTTTTTAATTAAAGCCACGCAATTGTTTGGACGGTGCTGCCGCCCGGCAATAAACCAGACAAAAGAAGCCGCACAATGCACTCCGAGTAAAAAGGCAACAGCAGCAGATACAGACACAGGCACACCAACAACAATGAACAGCCAGCCATACACTGCAGGCCGGAGTCCACAGGCTCACATTTATATACATTTTGATTTAAAATTGAAAAAGCCAACAAATTTGTGCATGGGACCCAAATGATATTGTAGTCCGATGTCTCCATAATACTCCAATAATACTGTCGCTTAATCCGGTTATCTTGGTAAACAAAACACAGAAACAGATAGACTGAAAAGGCTTTATTGAGTTGACTCTCGATTCTTATGATGAGATCCGACATTTCCTTCTTTCAAGCGTTACATTCGTCACGTGAATCTTATAACACCAACATCAGTAATAAGTTTGCACCAGCGCAGCAGACAAACTTGACACGAAAAGAAAAATAAACAAAAAACTCAAGAGCAAAAATAGTAAGCCTTCTTTTATTGGCCATGATCGACTGGGGTAAATACTTAAGTGTCGTATTGACAATTATGAAATGTATGTATTGTGTGTGCTCCAGCCAAGAGTGCTCGACTGGCAAGAGGAGCTGTACTTTCACTCAGTAATCACATTGCAATCTAAGCCAATTATTAATGACCTAATAATAGAAGTTATTTTTTAAATAGTAGATAAATAAGCACAAATGTCAGAGATTTATCAGGTGAAAATATTACGTTTACGCATCTTTTGTTAAGCGAAATGACCACTGCAATTCTAAATTGTAAATGACCAATGTATTTTCCATCGAGTGGTAATAAGTCAACAATCGAAAGATATGGCAAATAGATAAACAGACAGAGCAATATTAGCAGAGAGTGTGTATTGAATTATTGCATTATATTTGATTTGATTGGCACAAACTAACAAACGAAAGACCCACTTTAACTAGAAACTTTATTGGGCTTAAGTGAGTGGCAGTTGAGTGAACAGTTGAGCTAAAGCTGCATATTGGTCGGGTTATTGGCAATGATGTTTTCCTTGATTGTGCTTAGTGGTTTAGTTATCATACGCTTAAAGAGGGTATTATAAAATTGTTGCTGCATTTGTAACACATTTAAGTCGACGTCTACCAGCCCATAAGGTACACATATATTCTTGGCCAGCATCACTAACCGATCGGACATAGCCATGTCTGTCTGTCCGTGTGCTGTCTGTGTGTCTACCTTAGAATTTTCTTGCTCCGCTTAGGCATTTATGGTAGCTGTTAATAATATACACTTTATTGTATGGTTATATGACCAAGCCAATTTTCAAGTCTCTAACTGCCCTCGACCTTCGGTAAGAGAGTCGACATATTGGGGGGAAACAGACCAGTACAAAATTCCAATGAGGATCTATGAGTCGTAGATTGTTTATGAGCTGCAAAATAAATGAATACACATGAAGACTGTTGAGGGAACATGACATTAATAAATACACTTATTTGCTTGAGTTCGTAATTTAATTTACTGCGTGGCTAAACAAATTGTGCCCAAAGTGCAAATTGTGTCTTTAATTTGTGGTGGCTGGCAGCCTGAGGCTTTAGTTACGGCTTAACATCTATCAAATGTGGCTGGACGATTGCCGTTAATTATATATTTATGCAAACACACAAAATATGTATAAATAAATGCGTTAATGTATGTTTATTTACGGCGCTGAGGCCAGTCGATTTATGTTTATTATTATAATTTATTGCGCACATTATATTTCATTTAGACAGGCGGTCTCCGGCGGTGACCAACTTGTTTATCCTTTAGTTTAAGTCATTAATTAAGTGGCGCTCGTTGGTTACTAATTAAAATTAAAAGTGCTGCTTAATTGGCAGCAACAGCTGCTCTTAAAGCCGCTCACGCCCCCAAAGCACCACAGGACCACAGGTCCTCTCGCATAGAATTGTGAAACGCTCTCGTCTCGTTCTAATTTGGTTGATTGCCTATTAAATGCCATTTTTGCAGGCAATTTAAAAGCGTTTTATGTCGCACAAATTAAACATTTAGCTGGCAAAATCCTTCTGTGCCCCTTGTTTAGTTAACTGTATTTTCCATAGGTCGCTGAGCTGTTTTTTGTTTTGAGTACATTGCATTGAGCGAGTGCAACCAATCAAAATTCCTGTGATAAAATCAAATTTTCATGGCTCTTGAGAGCATTTCCCTTGCATTTCATTCCATACTTTCATGCATTTGTTTTCAGGTTTGGGTTTGGGTTTGGGTTTTGGGTGCGGGTTTTTTTTGTTGGGCTGTGCTGTAGTTTAGGTGTTTACCAGCGCTTTAGCTCGGCCTGTGGGCTCCGTATTTTTGTTGGCCCTCGCACTAGCTGGCCACAAAGGCAAATGGCAAATGCCAAATTTGTACCAGCTGAAGTTTCCTCTTTGTTTGTTCCACACACCCGCAGATACACAAAGAGTTTTTGGCCTTGTGTGTAGATTTTTTTTTATGGACGCTTTTGGATTTTTTGATATTGTCCAACTTCGTTTAATTTTGATTCACTTGAAATGGAAATGTTTGTTGGCCACTTTGGCTGGTAACATTTCACTTAGCTGACTTTTGTTAAAGTAAAATTATCTTTGTATCGTTTTTGTTTTGTAAATTATTGGCCTCAAAATGTTGTTTGTATATAAAAATAAAGAATATTTATTAAGTCAGTGATGACCAATCGACCCGCTTTCTTTTCGATTGAAATCCATTTTTTCAGCACTCATACATACATCAATTTATACACAGATGCACACATGTACAGTGAGCTCTGTATATGTGTATATATGAGCCATCCGTCGATGTGCAGCTGGCCAGTTGGCCTGCACACTAGACACAATTCTGATAGAAAGTGGAAAATTTGAAACAATAACTTTTACGAATGTCAGTGTAAGCTCACATGGAAAATTTGCATGCGCCGCACAGCACAAAAGGAACATACACACACACATGCAACACAACACCAATACATACAGACACAAATTGGTTCAACAGTGAAAAAGTCAAATTAAGTTTTTTTTTTTTATAGGAAAAATGCAGCCGCTCAAGGCGAATAGTAGTTTGAGTTTGTCGAAACGATACGTTAGCGAATATGTACAAAAAAAAATGTAAAAAAAAAATGTAAAAAATACATACATATATGCAGATGTATGAATGATTTTCGTTTTTTATTTTTGTGGTATATTTTGGCTTGTAGTTTTTGTTAGTTGTGTGCTTAATGCAAAGAGCATTGTGCAATTTACACTGCTAGAGTCAAACAATTTAAGGTTCACTAATGAAATTAAAGTTTGCAATATGCAATACTAATAATGGAAGCTGCAAATTGTCTGAAATTTCCGCGTATTAAATAAATATTTAATATTCAATTACCTGCAATTTTGATGATATTCTGAATTGGCACTAATATGACTTTTCTATCAGTTTATTTCATATTTATAAGTTATTGTTGTGAATCAAAATAAGTAAGCTTTATAATTTCTTGAAATTTTTTACAAATTGTTTATTCGTTTTTATTTTTGTAATTTGTTTTTACCATTTTTACTACACAAAATCGATTGATTGAAATTAAAGTGGTGTTAGTAAAAGTTGGTAGCTTTTGGAATATATTTCTTTGATGTGCTGTCACTAAACAATGAGAAAAGTTAAGAACGCATTGAATAAAATAGAAATTCAAGTTTTATTATACAATTAAGAATGTGTTAATATAGATGGTTTTAGTAAATAAAATTAAATTTGAATTGAAAAATTGAGCTTGGACTTAGAATGGTGCGTGCAACAACTGCGCTGCGTGTGTTTAATGTGCCGTGTGCATTGAGTGTTTGTAAAGGTGCAGCATATTTTGCTCATTAATCGCCAAGTTGCATTCGTTGAACTTATGTACACACACATATGCATTTAAGTGGCATGCACTGGGAATGACTTTTGCGGTATCGCTTATGAACTATTGCGGTCTACACACTCAAATACAAACTCGGATGGGCAACAGTAGCAGCAGATTTGGTGCGTGTGGTCGTGTGGCTGATGGGCGAACAAAACCACATGCAGTGACCATGCAAAGTCAGTGCTGATAATTTATTAAGCTTGGCCAAGTGAACTGCAGTCTATTAGAAGCGCGTTAGCCAAACAGGCCAACGGGCAAGCAGGTGAGTAACTTTGAATGGAGAAGCTGCGCTTCAGTTTGTTAGCTGGCTTGTGTCAGGGCCGCAGTCAATAAAAGTCAGTGGAAGTCAGTGGTTCAGGCAAGTTGATGATTAATGCAAGTTGAAATGCAGAATTGCTCGCTACGATAGCCAAATGAAA
This sequence comes from Drosophila grimshawi, assembly GCF_018153295.1. NCBI lineage: Eukaryota > Metazoa > Arthropoda > Insecta > Diptera > Drosophilidae > Drosophila > Drosophila grimshawi. Next base: position 16,481,449 of record NW_025063692.1, on the reverse strand, counting down.
GTTGCGCTTCTTCTTGCCACATCTAACCAAACAAAGTTCATGTTTCAGTTGGGGCAAAAACTTTTTGCAATACTCCGCACTCCATGCCGACCGCAGAGGGCACCACTGATAGCATCGTGGCAGCCAGCTGGGCTCCCTGGGCTCCCTGGGCTAGCACAGAGAGCAACTCAACAGTTGCACTTGTCTTTGGTCTGTAGGTTTATAATCAAATCCGTTGCCGGTTGTGCCCTGTCTGCTGTGTGATGCCTGCTGTAGGTTGCTCCAAGCCCAGGCCCAACCAACTCTGTGGGAAACGGTAAAGTTGTCTCCAAGTGTCTTGTCTCTGGGCCTTGGGCTTTCCTTTCTATATAGAATAATGCTGCTGCTGCTGCTGCTACTGTGGCTGCTGCTACTGTTGCTGCTGCTGCTGGCATGCTTACTTAGCAATCTTTCCTACATACATATATTAAGTGGCAATGGAAAGGATGTGGTGAAGTTGAGTGTTGTGGCCGGGAATCGGCTCGGCACCCTTTTCACAGTTTGGCGAAAAATGATTAATGCGATTTGAACTTTAAATTTACATTGTGTTCATGATATTCAGTTGAATTTATGAGCGTTGTTTGAGTTTGTAAATGAGTCACTCATTTAATGCCCTTAACAAGCCCCATCTCCATCCCGTCTCCAGTACAACTAACTATACAAGTAAACTTGCCCAGTCACAGCGGGAGACTTTTGCCACTTCAAGTTGCCTAAAGTGGCATGGGGCTAGGGGGCAAGGTGGCAAGGGGGCAAAGGGCTTCCTTTACGTTTTGCCACCGGCAAAACGGAATTAATGATTGTATTTCATTCACTTTGGTATTTTGGCCTCGTTCACTGTTCATATCATAGATTAAATGAGTTATCTGTTTGGCTTCCCCACTCTGCCGCATGCCGCACGCCGCATGCCGCATGCTGTTTCTTGTTGGTCAACTCAGCCAAATAAGTGGTTATTATTATACACCCTGTGAATTCAAATCGGCAGAGAATATAAGCTACAACCAAATTGTGCGAATGATGCGAATAGGTTTATAATGGGGAATGATAGAAACTGAGAATTGACCTCTACCAGTTAATCTAAACGGTAACTTGTAAATCTCAGACAAAAGTGTTTTCATGTAATTATCATGTTATGCCAATTTAGTTGCATTTTGGCCGGCCTTAGCCCTTAACCTTAGAAATGACATCGACAGTGCAGCTTGTGGATTATCGTTGTTCTATGCTTGCTTCATTTTTTGGTCTCAATAATACCGATTTGTGCGTCTCTTGTGTGAGAGACAAACAAATTTACAAGAGGCTTACAAATTCACACACACACACACACTTACGCACACACACACACACATTCGCTGTGCAGAACCAGTAGCATGTGCATAAATTCATTGTCAAAATGACAACGACGACGACGTCAACATCAAATGAATGAATGAATGTGCCGCCTATGGACAGGCCCTGTATCCTGTGTCCTGTTTACTGCGTCCTGCGTCCTGCATGTGTGTGTGTGTATGTGTGTATGTGTGTGTATGTGTGTTGCTGTCGCGTGCCATGGTCAACATGTGTAGTCGTTGACGGCCCTTTAGGCTAAAGGAACAAGAAACTCACACACACACACACACACACACACACACTCGCACTAGGACACATTAGGTCGCATAAATCTTTCAACTTTTGTTTGATCGAACGAAAAAATAACGGCGCTTTTTTGCATATACTACTTGGCATTGTGAGGTGTGTGATGCCCATTTGGTTAGCATTTTCATTTCTTTTTTTGTTTTTGCCTTCATAAATTTTGGCAAGCTCAGCCGGAGAAAGAAGAAACTCAGCCGGCAAGAAAACTGACAGTTTAGTCATCCTCCCTGCTGCACTTTCTGACTGCAGACAGCAGCCATCATCCAGCTGCTAATAGCTTAAAGCGATCTCTATTTTTTTTTGGTATACAAGCAAAATGTGTTCAACATTTTTAGATTCCAATTTGGAAAAGTGTCATCTGTCATTGAAGGTTGTTCGGTAAGATTTAATTCAACTCGGCTATATACAGATTTTTATTGAAATCCTGTTCATTAATGCCATTTTCTTATACTGTTTAATTGTTATTTTTGGTCCACATTAAATTTGTTTTCAGTGCATCTGTTGGTCGGGCACGTGCAACTAGATCAGCTTTGGTTTTTTTTGTTGGCTTGTTGTTGTCGTATTTGTCGAACTCAGGCAAATTCATCAGCTGCACAAATAAGTTCTTGAAATGGGCAATGTGCAAACAACTTGGTCCAACTGTTCAGCTGCCCAGTTGACCAGCTCACCAGTTGAAAAGTTGACAATTTGACTAAGCTAAAATCACTGAAGTGAAGCAACTGCTGCCTGATTGCTGAATAGAGAGTGGAGAGTGGGAGCGCAGTTGGTAACTGTTGATGTTGCTATATAGACAGCCTTCATTTTAATTGCCAAAGTTTTGCAGGTATACAGCTGCCTCAGGTGCTCAAAATTTCGGGCATTTAAGTTGTTTGATGGGCGACACAGACGCGTTTTTATGGTCGCTCATTAAGTATACGACATGTGGGCGCAGCATTCAGATGACATAACGCTCCTGCATAATGCACAACAATTACGCACTAAAGTGTATATCATATTTCAGCTTATTTACTACCAGAAACGATAGCGCCATAACATATCTCTCTTCCCCGCCAGTTCGCGCCGCATCCAACCGTTTATCCATCTATTTGTCGATGGCCTGAAGCTGCAGCAAATTTCATGCTAAACTTGAATCAAATAAACTGCAAAAATCAAAGAATTTTATGCATGAACACAATATGCATGTGTGTGCATGTCGAATGTGTGTGTGTGTGTGTGTGTGCGTGCGTGACCATTTCCAGCTAACTGATGGAGTGTATGCAGCTGTCCCGGTATGCACTGCTGCTGCCCGATTTATGTGCTTCCGTACTTTGTACAAATTAAAATTGCAGAATCCTCTTGCTGCACTTATGAAATACAATTTTATTGGCATCCACAATGCCAGAATTCTAGCTGGCAGATACCGATGCTACAACCAGTTTTAATAGTAGTGGTAGCATAAGTCATCTCTCATAGCCGTAGACAATTGAGAGCTCTGCATTGCTATTATTGACAAATTTGTGTAATTCATCGTTTTAGCCAACGGCTCAATGCCAAAGTGTAGACAACATTAAACTGAAAAATTCATTTTGGCCATTTTTATTTGATTTTATGATTATGTCGAGCTGTCACCATCATCGTCCTCGGCACTCTGCTCCTTCGTCACGTCTGAGCTGATGCAAATTGAATTAGACGGCAGACTAAGTGCCCAATTAATTGGTCGAATTGTATGCTTCAAATTGAAACAAACAAGCATTTCAGTCATCTTATCATAATTCGTTCCCATAAATTTGAGACTTCTCATCACAATGCATACAATTTGTTGTCTATTTTCTATTCTCGTGAACCTTGAGCTCGTTACAATTGGTTGTCTTGCCTTAAAAGTACATAAATCAGGAGAAGCAAAGACTACAAAATCTTGATTTAAAAAATATTACACAAATACGGACACCAATATGGTCCAAATGTGCATGGCTTCTGTGTATGTATAACCATATCTTAATCCCAAGGCAATCAAATAAATAACAAATTTATTCTCAAATTTGGCCATTCATTCTCAATTTTAGTCAACTGGTCTTCTACAACTGTTTAACAAAAATGTTTCTTAAATTGGCCTTATGCTCAAGTGAATTGTTTTAAAACTGCTCTGCTAAATACACTGAACGAATCGAATTTAAAAAGAGACTTAACAAATATTATTTTCTTTTTTTTTTTATATTTTCGATTCTTACGAACTTCATTTGTGCGTCCAATTTTTCGATATGAATATGGTTCCTCTGGATAAAATAGAATCTGTACAAATACAATTTCTGCTTGCTTTCCTTTCGGGGTCTTAGCTGGAATACTAAAAATAGGCGGAAAGGCGCTTTATGTGATTGGTATCGTTGGGCCAGTATATTCAAGTTAGTCAGTCCTTCAACGTCCAATTAAATATAAATATTTCTAATGTACTAACGATCTAGAATTAATATCTTGTTTCCCAAAACCAATACAATTGTCTCATGGATTCTGTTTTGCACATGAGAAAGTCATATCCATTCATTCGTATTCATTATAATGATTCCACGAATGAAGCATAGATCAAATCAACACAACAGTCACAATTTGAGCATTATGCAATACAAAATGATTTTGCTTTGAAGCAAGCTGGCTATTTGATTTATATTTACAATATTTATGATTGAATTGAGTTTGATTTCTTATTCATTTATTTATTTTTATTTATTGAAACTGTACTGCATTATGTTTGAGTACTGTTCTGTTTCTGAGCCTTTCCATTTTAACTGTGAAGTGTGAGTGGTGTTGCTTTTGTGCTGGCGACAAAATGACAAATTCAAATGGCCAACCAATTGACAGACAATTTGTGGCTGCTTTCTTGCGCGACCACCGCACTCACTCCCCGTCCGCGTTCTCTTTCAGGCCAACACATAAGTCTTTGTCCTTGTTCATTTCGCCATTTGACTGTGCAATTGTCCAGCTGTCCAGCTGTCCAGCTGTCCAGCTCTCCAATAGTCGAGTTGCGTTCCTCGCTGTGGTTGCTTTGTATTGTTTGATTGTTGGGTTTGTTTGTTTGCTTTGTGGCTTACTTAACACAATTAATTAGTTAATGCCATGCTTTGGCGTCAAATTTATTGCTATTTGCGCTTGTGTATTTGACGAGCATTGCCTGTTCCGATTGCTCTAGTGGTTGTTGTTGTTCGTGTTTTTGTAATTGCTCCTAATTACTGGCGCTGCGATTGCTGTTGTGGAGGGCTTCTGCACTGTCTAGCTCCCCATCACCTCCCCCTAGACCCCACTTCAACATTGTCCCTGGCAACTTATGCAAATGCGGTCTGGGACTCATCATCTGTCTGCTGCCTGATTGTGGCAGCGTTTCGCACTCCTTTCGCAGGGCTGCCTGTTACCCGATTCGTGTATATAATTTACATAAATATCTAATTGTTGCTATTGTTGTTGTTGCTTGTTGCTTGTTACACTTACTGTAATCATGCTTAATTGTTTTCGTTGGCATTTCGTGTTCCAATGCTCATGATTGACAGTTTGTGCTTTAGTGGTTTTATGGCAACACCGGGCCAGAAAACCGCCAAAACCGCCGAACCGCTGTCACTTTACTGCTCACTATTTTGCCTCCCTGACACATTTTAAGGGCCTTTAAGTGTTTAATGACACCAGCATTGGCATCGACACTTCGGGCGTGAGTACTGCGAGAATATTTCATAAATTCAATTAAGCAAATTGTATTCAGTTATGGCTGAAAGTACATGGCCAATAAGCAATATCATATGTCATGATTGTTGCGCTTCTGCAGTAGTGATTGCTACCATTAGGCCGTACTCTTAAGATAATAAGCTACATAAATTCCCAATTGTTGGCCAAATAGAGACACAAGCCAATTTCAACTTGATATTAATCACAAAGGCTCTCCCAGATATTTGATATTTGAATCCATCACACTTTAACTAACTGTTTAATATATTCAACTTAAGCCAAACAACTAATAATTCGAACTGAAGAATATACTTTTTCGTCTCTTTTATATTAGGGTTAAAGTGTGAAAAATACAATAAATAAGAAATGAATGTAATGAAATTAACAATCTTACAGCTACTTAAAGATAATATATAATGTTCGCTGATAGCCTTAAGCTTTAAATACAATTATGGTATGATGGCTATGTTGGCTGTGTCTTAAGCTCTTTATGATTGCTTGTTTACTTAACGTAAATTTGCAGCTCGTCTATTGCCATTGATTATTTAGTTTACTCCTCTACGCCGCACTTCATTGCAATGTAAGCCTTTTAGGCGGCAGCTATTTACAGTGTTCAAGCGAACTTCCATACACATTTGCGGACGGAAACTTTTTTGTAATACTGGTAATGCTTCCTCTTGCTGGTTCCCTTAATCAAATTAAACTCGAGCTTATAATGCATGCATGCAATGGCTGATAAATAAATCTGAATATGAAAACGTTCGCGTAAATTTGGGAAGATTTAATACCCTTGTAGAAGGAACTCACATCTAAATTAATAATCCGAGCATTTGTTCTTGAGATCGTTATATATAACATGTGTTGATAATTATTTGGCATATCTTTCAAAGTATTGCGAATATATATATATATATATATATATATATATATATATATAGAGTTGCTCATGCAAGAAATCTTGTTGCGAACGATTGTTCCATTGTGATATTGATAGGAAAATGTGCATTTTACTAGTCACTTTCAAAGCGTTACATACTTTACGTCAAAGTCACAATACCCTCTGCAAGGATATATAACAGAGCATGGGGATGAAGTGAAGTAGACTTAACAATCGCTTGAAATTCAGTTTATGATAAATATGGGATGAACTTAAATGAAATGCGAAGTTCTCTCATATGCATATTTGCACCAAGCACGGCATTGTTTTACTCTGACAACTGGCTGAAGTATGTCTACATATATATATATATATATATATGTGTGTGTGTGTCTGTCTGTCATCATATATATAGATGGCCTTACCATAGATCAATGCCAGCTGCACTGACATTTGATTTACCTTTTAATATTATTAATATTATTAAAATGAGCAGCAGCGAGCGCTAGACTCATATGCAAACCTTGAGCAGCCCAACCAAATGTGTTGCCAGGTTGCACAACTGCTTCTGTTTCTACGAGTACGTTTGTGTTCGTGTGTTTGTGTGTGTGTGCGTGTGTGTGTGTTTATGGGTGTGGATGTGTGCTGACTGATATTCACGCTGTAACGATGGGTGCTGCCGTACGCAAATGAAGTTCTTGTGGCTGGCAAAATGAAGTCCAGGCTTTGGTGACTGCTATTTTGCCTTTATCAGCAACCAAGCTGACACACACACTATTATTACTGTTGTTGTTGCTGCTGTTGCAGGCGTTGTTGTTGTTGTTGTTGGCTGTCTGCCATTCAATGAAGCGTGGCCTTCCTTGCACTGCAACAAATAAATATAAAAAAAAAAAAAACCTACATAAAGATGAGCTGCAATAATCTCAGTGTGTTTTTGGGCTGTTTTTTTTTTTAATTATGTGCCTTTTAATGTTGTTGTTAATTTTGTTTGTTATTTGTTATCCGGCAATTGGCGCTCTGTGTGTAACTACGTGTTGGCACTAAGTAGACATACAATAATGCCAACTGATTACGCTCTGCGCCCTGGGGTATGCAATATAATTATACGACTCGAATCTCTGTGTGGTTGGCTAAGAAATGTCAACAGCGACAGCGAACGCTTTAACATTTCATTATTCTTTGTGTTGCTGCTGCTGCTGCTGCTGTTTCTGTTGTTGTTGTTGTTGCTGTTGACGCTCAAGGGTTTGCTGGTGCGTATGTGAACGACTGGCAATGACAGGAATTGTTGTGTGGGATAGGCTTAAAGCAGAGCTACTTAGTTTTGTGCAGTTGCCAGAAATACACCTGCAGCAATGCGAGCAGACGCATTCACATAATCAACCAATGTTGGCAATTCACGCGATAAGCGCGAATGCATCGCCAATGGCAAAAACAGCAGCTGCAACTGCAACAATAATAACAAAAGGATTGCCTCATATCGGTCTTGTAAGTTGTCAGCAGCAGTGAAATCCATGCAATTTTAATTATGTTGTCGACATCTTAAACAATTCGCACGCCGATTAATGCAGCTAATCTGGCACTGTTAAATAAATATTGTTGAAAAATGCATTTAAGGCTTGAGAGTTTAATTATTGCTTAAGTGCTTACAGAACTATAATTAATTAAAACATATCAGTGAAGTGAAAACCATATCAATGAAAAAGCTGCAAATTAATTTTCACATAAATCCTTAAGCCATATAAATAAATAGCAGCACATCGAGTTTAATATCCTTTGCTTTCCGACTTCCTTATGGACCTCGGCTTATTTCGGAAACAATATAAATATGCCTAATTAATTATCCCACAAACAAACATTACAATTTCCCTCCATGGGAAGGCAACTGAATTATTACTATTATTATACTCTGAACCCACTGAATATTGGTAAAAAGTATATAATGGTTTTATGCAAATGTATGTAAGAGGCAGAAGGAAGCATCTCCGATCCCAAAAAGTGTTTTCTATATACTGCCCAAATTTCATCTAGATCGAAAGAAACGCCCAAGTCGAAAATATATTCTCATATTGATCTCATTACCATCTAGAAGATGCAAGCATTTTGTTTATGGCACGATAATCGATAAATATTATTTTTCCAGTATCTGGTTAGATTTAAGGAAATATGATAATAAAATTAGAATAATATATAGCAACTGGGTACAGAGTATGACATAGTCTAGCTCTTTCAACTTCAGCATTCATATTAGTTTTTGTTTATTTTTGTTATTGTTTTTTTTTATTTTATTCAACTATCTAATTACATGTGCGTGGATACATGGGCCTATAAGTGCATTATTATTTGAAATGTCTGTGAAACAAATTGTTAGAAGAGGATGTATTGTGCTCTCCTGGCAACACTCGTGGCTTTGTCAACATTTGCCATCATTCTTATGTTAAATGTGTGTTGCCAACTTGCGGCACACGATTGCCTACATAAGGGACCCTTGCAACACCCCCTCTGACCAAGACGCCAAAGAGTACTCTTATAACGAATGACCCTTGTTGTTTCTGCTACACGTATAGACGCGTGTAGAGCTCGCGGCTGACAAATGGCATTTTTTTTTTGTTTGTCAAGTCAAAACGGGCAGTGCCAGCAGTCACAACAAGAACAAGAACAATAACAAGAACAAGAACAGCAACAACAACAGCAGCAGCACCACACCCGTTGCAAGTGCACTTCAAAGTTATCAAAGTATGCTTCAAGGCTTGTCCAAGTGCGTGGGTCGTTTGCTCTCAGTATTTTTTTTATTTTTTTTTTTTTTTTATGCGTGTGTGTTTGTGTGTGAGTGCTTGTGTTAGTCAGGCAGTCAGCGAGTCAGTCAGATAGTCAGTCAGGCAGTCGTTTAATGCACGCTGGACGCTCCGCTAGCGTAACTGTTTTGCTTGCTTGGCTAACGAACGTTTTGAGTTATGCGATGCGTTAAACAACAGTAAACGCTTTCAGACAGTTTGCTTATGTTGCTTTTGCTCTCGTTGCTGTCGTCGTTGTTGTTGTTGCTGTTGTTGTTGTTGTTTTTGGTGGATCAGTATTTGCATAACGATTTTGACGCTGTTTCTGCTTCTGTCTTTGACTTTGACTTTGACTCTGACTCTCTTTGCATTGCAGCGGCTCTCTTAAATGCCAGACATGAAACCACCACAGCAGCACTAGCGGCGCACACTCACCACGTGTTGAACTACGAGCTGCTCTCTCTCTGCTCTTTCGCTCCTTCCTCTGTGTCTCCTTGTTCGCTGTTTTGAACCTGTCGCGCGCAAATAAACTCAACCATTTTGCTTGACCAGGTGCACAATGCCAAAGCTTATATTGTGCATCATTGTGACATGCACAATCCTTCCCTCCCCTGCGCAATTATCTCATGAAACATTGTCCCACTTCCCATTATATTGCTTCTTATCGAAAATGTGCTTCGCGCAATTGCCAAAATGGTTGGAGTTGTCAGAGCATATATCTTTCAACGCCGATCCTTTCTGTTTGGAATGACAAACTTAATAAATTGCACCCAAACAACCTTTTTCTTTCTTGCAGTAGGTCGGAAATATTCCAAAATATTCAGATGCATTGAGAAACCTAAACCTCCAAAGTAATGTTTTTTTGTGGTAAATATTCCAATGGATTGAGTATGCAGAACTTATATTCCAAATCTAAAGTTTCGTTCACCCATTTCTATGCAGTTCAGGTTATGAAAATATTGTATTCTTAGAGATGTTTATGAACTGAGTTGTCTAAAGTGAGGCTTACAGATGAGTTTAAAGTGAAGAACTGAAGGCAATAAAGTGAGATGTGCACATATGAAACGAAGAACCGACATAAAAAGACTCTGTTGCTGGCATTACAATTAAAAGGCAACCAGTTGATGGTCGAACATAAAAGCTAACTAGCTGGCAACACTGGCATTATTCTGGACTTACTTCTTGCTGTAATCGTTGCACGCTCTTTTTTGGCTGTTGCTCGCCGAGCAACTGAGCAGTGCGGTTAAGTGGAAAATGTTTGGAGGGGGGATTGGTGTGTGTGTGTGTGTGTGTGTGGGGAGGGGGTGGGTGCGTTGGCGTATGCGTATGCGTAATGCGCATATGTGTTTATAAAACAGCGGCTATGTCAACGTCATCATTGACGCTCGGAACGTGCCAATGAGCTGTGTGACCATTTCGTTTTACGAGTATATATCTGCTAATGACTCAATTTGGCGACGACAGCAGCGGCAGTGCGCGGGGCAGTGGGTTAGCTAAGAAAAAAAGCAAGTAATGTCGAGAGTGTGACCGGGAGCGTGCTAGGCGACCATTCTGATATATACACCTAAACAATTAACTGTTTACACACGCACGCTCCCACAACAAAAAATGACAATTGATGAGCAAATACACTTACTTTCTATTCTCTATTCTCTATTCTCTATTCTAATACGCGACTATTTTCACTCCGAACCCAGTGCGAGACTAGCGAATCGCATATTGCTGAAAGTATCAAAATAATATGGCTTACACAGTTTTCAATTTAAAACTAGAAATTAAAACTGAGTTCTGTCGTTTCGAATCGATCAAAGAAATATTAACCAACTACGCCAGTCCTTAACAATTGAGTAAACCCATCCTTCCACAGTTTCAGAGAATTGAAAAGTTAGATTACTTAATGTTTTCCAAGGCTAGTGACTTTTGATGAGCCCCATCCCTACCACCAATAAGTTTTTTCAGTTTTGTTTCTAACAAATATTACTCAGTATCAGAGTTGGTTAATGATTATTAAAACAATGTAATTTAGTACATTAAAAAGACTTTTGTCTAAATAATTTAGGTATTTATTATAAGCACAATATATGTAAATATTAAAAAATATAATATTCGAACAATATCAGCCATTAATATTAACACAACTGGCGTTGAGTCAGGACTGTCATCATAGCACTGCTGTGTTTTATACTGCTACTTTGGTAGCTGGTACTCTGATGTTTGTGTTGACATTTACATTCAGCTAGTATTGACATTGAAAAGTACTGGCACTTTGATATTGTGACCACTTCGTCTTTTGCGGAATGTTCGAAATCCACCCAAGCCAGCAAAGCAATTGCGTTGGCCGCGCATACTTAGCACAAATTGCTCTTTTGCACTACAAACAATGAGCGCTGGCTGCTGCTGCGCCAGCTTCTGCTGTTCCTCGTACTCCTGCTGCTGCTTTTGGTCATCCAGCAGGCGGCCTCCATCCAAAGCGTCGTCTAAGTAAGTATGTCGCTTCCGTTTCCTTCGCCATTATCGGTGGGCCAAGGAGCGTTAGGTTAGCCCCACAAGCACATTGTTGTCACAAAGTGCTGACACAAAGCGGTAGATAGTGAGGGAGGGATACAGTGATACAGTTTCAAATACACACACAAACACACACAAACACACACACACAAACACACACACACACACACACACACAGAGAAGTGAACACATGCATCAGTGGCCATTATCGTGTGCTCCTTAAAAGCACACAGCGAAAAGCACTGAAAAAGTTGTCTAAAAGCAAAGCCAAGTGAACGGCAGCACAATGAAATGCTTTGCTCAATAAATAGTCAAAACCAGTAAGAACAACAACAACAACAACAATAACAATAGAAACAAGAGAAACAACAACAACAGCTTTGTGTGGCTTCACTTTGAATGTGTTGCTGCTTTATCGCAACCAATTCGCAATTCGATTTGCTTTTGTGTGAGCCGCGTCGTATGCGTAATGTGTATGCCCGCTTCTATGCTTGGCTTTCTTTATGTTTGTGTGTGTGTGTGTGTGTGTGTGTGTGTGTGTGTGTGTGTGTGTGTGTAAGTGTAGTCATATCGGTGTCTCACAGTCGCGACACAATCGCAATTTAGCGCCGATTTTATGGCCCCTAGGTGCAAGCGCCGGCAAGATCTGGCATAATGGAAATTACTTGATTATCGTATACACGTCGCCAATCGCTCAGTACCCAATACAACACAACAGGACAGCAAAGTAGAGAATTGGATAGGATAGCTAGTTAATAAACTCCCTCTCACTATTGCTTGGTTGCGACGCATTCAGTGTGAATTCTATTAAAATTATTGAACTCGATTTGACCCCACTGATAGGGACTGTCCGGCACTGGTAGCAACAACCCAACCACCACCCACCATACATCACTGGACTGCCCCGCCTTTTTGGAATGTTCGTCTGTTTGGTTGTCCACTGCTTCGACCCCCCTACTGCCCCACCTGCTCGGCAATTTTATTGGCTTTGACGGCCGGACCGGACAGGGTCATTAACGGCTGCTCGTTAATTTCAATCTCATTCTGTCCGATGACCTGTTTGGGGCCAGTAAATATATGTAATTAAATAAACTGGCTAACGTTTAGCAACTTTCGCAACGCCATTTCGATTAGTCGAAACGGGTTAAGTTTTGTGGGCAGATAGCATTGTGATTGATACTTTACCATATATTTCAACTAATCTCGAGGCTGCTTCATTCCAATTACCGAACATAATCTAGGGCACACATGAGAGCATACTTTGAAAAGGAATTTATTGCAAATATTGAGATTGCCAATCCATAATCAAGCAGTCAAAAAGCATAGAATTTCTCAGGTATTGGGTATAGTTGCATTTCATTTAAGTTGCTGATTGGTCTATGTATAAATCGGAGTTTTTCTGATAGCTCATCTCATTATGCTGAGTACTAAATGTGCTTAAGAATTATTTAAAAAACCGTATTAAGAAAGTGCTGAAAATTGATGGGTATGACAGCTTTGAGTGTGTGAAAAGTGCATGGCTCCTGCAAATGTATTTTCTACGTGCGTGCGTGCATATGTGTGTGTGTGTGTGTGCGTGTGTGTGTGCGTGTGTGTGTGTGTGAGTGTGCGTGTGTAGGTTTGTGAATAGCTTCTTAAATTTCCGGTTTTTGACGTGCCAATTTTACGCCGTTTTCAGCAAGTTGGAAAACTTTTAGCGCGCTAACAAAACTAAATAAATATATGCGCCCTTGCACACACACTGTGCAAAAAAGTTGGGCAATGTAAGTAAAGCATATACATACAGACATACATGTGTCTGAGAGAGGTATAAAAAATACGTTGCAAATAAATACAAGTGTCTGTGTCTGGCTGTTTGTGATATTGTGTGCGTCGCTGTTATGCATGGAAATAAAACTTTTCCATAATTTTGTATAAGAAAAGTTTTGCGTTGTGCCACATAGTTGCAAGTGCTTCCTGCTGATTTTTCTTGAGCCGTGTTTTTTTTTTCCTACTATAATTTTTTTTTACTCGCTTCATGCCGGCATTTTCATTTGTGTGGAACTAGACCCAAGTGGTAGCCGCCTGCAGTTGCGGCGCCAAACTTTGCACAGCCTGTGAATTAATTATAAGATGAACTGGGCAAAAAGAAACTGAGGCCAGCTTCAAGACGAAGTCCAATTTTCAGAACCCAATGCCCAGCACCCTACCCACTGCTCAGTATCTGGTAGCCAAAGCCAAGCGCAACCCGTCAACCAACTCTGTTAGTCTCATTGAACGCAAACTTTTAATCCAAGCGATAAGAACTTTGAAGTGTGAGGTGTGTGGGCATAGTAAAAGAGAGGCTTGCCCCACAGTCGCCATTAGCCATAAGAATGCCGAGCAACTAGCACTTGTTCCACTCCACCTGAATACGATCGGATCAACTATTTCTCTGACCTCATTATGTCACCATCAGCTCATAATGTTGGCTGGTCTCATGGCAAATCTTTTATTTGCAATTCTGAATAGTTTTGACTTTTAGTGGAATTAACCGTTTTTGTCTAATTGCAAATTTGAAAAACATTTTTGAAGACAAATGCCCAAAAACTATAGAAGCAGGATAAGTATAGCACCTTAATATGACAAATTTATTTAATTATTATTTTTTTAATTAATTAATGGCCTTGGCAGCCTCAGTCATTTTCGTCTAAATAAATAAATACGATATTTTGTTAATATCATAAAGATTAGTTGCTTTAGTACTTATGTTATCTGGATTATGTGTAAGCTAGTTTTGTTCGTAATAGTTTATCTATGGCGCTCTGTGCTAGAGTACGCCTAAGAGTGAAACAGAGAAGGACAGAGAAGTAGATAGAAATAGAGAGTGAGAGAGAGAGAGAGAGAGCAGGATGAAGGATAACGAACGAGAAATTAATATAAAAGTGATACGCGGAACGTTTGAGCAGTGCATGCGATTGGAGGGCTTCTGCAGCAGCAATCCAATAATATTAAAGTGCAAATGTCAACTAAAATGAACGTCCGAGAAGCGTTCGCTTCATGTGCGCTCCATTGGCTTTCAATTAAGATTCAGCCTCTTTGTGTTTCAATCATCATTTGCGAGCAAAACAAATTTTCGCACATCTAGTAGCACATGTCATGTCCACACAGGATACATAGATATATATACATAAGTAGAGAGACAGAGTGAGAGAGAGAGAGAGAGAGAGAGAGAGATAGAGAGAGATAGACTAAAGCGAATGTGTGTGTGTGTGCGAAAGAGAGGTCGACTGAGAGTAATATGTAGATTTGAGCGCTCGGCGTGACGTGCGGGCAACTTTTGCATTGTGTCACAGCTTGTCTATGGGCCGACCGGAAATGGCGGCTAACATGTTGCCAAATGGCAACACAAAATGTTCGACGTGTGTCTGTGTCTGTGACTGCGTCTGCGTGTGTGTATCTGTGTGTGTGTATCTGTGTGTGTGTGTGTATGCGTGTGTGCGCCTGTGTGTGCAACACAAATGCAATTTGTATAATTGACTGTGACTGTAGCCTCTGCTCGGCTCGGCTTAGCTAGTATTCTCGGCTTGGCTCTGATGCTCCTCCTAGGGACACACATTCGACTATGGAAATATATGAGTGTGTCAGTGTGTGTGTGTGTGTGCGTGTCAGTGTGTGTGTGCGTTTGTGTGTGTCTGTTGCTATATATTTAAACAATTTGTACAGCTAAATGGGCTGCTGCAGCGGGTGCTGTTGCTCTGCCAGTTGCATTTTAGTTTTGGTGCGGTTTTTGGCTCTAGAAAAGGTCTTTGAATCTTTTGCCGTGGTTACCCTTTTCCTGTCCCCCCTCCCTGTCCCTGTCCCTGCCCCTGTCCCTCTCCCTGTCCCTATCTCTGTCGATGCAATGTTGTCGAGTTTTTGTTGCTATTTGTTTGTGGTCAAAAGCAATTAAAAAGAGATTTACAAGCTTAGCAACGTTTGGACTGCCATACAGTGTAACTGAGATGACATTTATGTTGAGCACAATATAAATAAAACATAAATATGCGTAAATGCTGAAAATGCTGAAAATGTGGAAATATTCAGTTGAAATGAATAGCGGAAAGTACGCATTCATATGATTTAATGATTGGCTCTCTTCCATTCACAAGCAACATTTTAAAATTTTTAAATTTAAATCTCATCATTGTGAAAGCCTTCAAAGCAATTTGTTGTTTTTCTAACGAGATTTAGAGAGAGACAGAGGGAGAGAGAGAGAGAGGGACAGAGTCGGCCGGCTATTCAAATTCAATTGGCTCGTTTGACGAGCGGCTGCGTTGTCGATTTGCATTCTAATTCGTATTAAAAGCGACTTTGAGATATTTACATAGCAATTAATAAATGTCATTATTACAAACAGTAACAAGGACAACAGCAGCAACAACAACAACAACAACAACAACAACACAATAATGTTAACCGTCAGCGACAGCGGACAAAAACAAGTGCCAGGACAATGACGCAGCAGGAACTGGAGAGGCTGCAACTAAAAAAGGTACATGTAAATGTTGGACAAAAGCATAAAAGCAACAATAAGGACAGGAATGAAATGTAATAAAACGAAATGACAGGCGCCGCAGGAGGGGGCAAATTTTAAAGAAGGCAACAGCCAAAGATTCAGTCAAACATTTGGAAGTATATATATTTAAAGTTACATAGTACATATGTATGTACTTGTATACTGAATGAATGCATGTACAAATTAAAAATACCAACTCAAAAAAATCACAAAAAGTCAAATTAAAAATACGCATAATTCACCAAAATGAAAAGAGAACAAATAAGCAGAGATTCGTGTATAAATCTAATTATGCGTAAATGTCCACAACTTTCCCAATCGTTTTCTTTCCCCAGTGCCCCAATGTTTCAATGTTCTCATCTTGGGCGCCACTCCCCAGCCAATGGGGTTATTTGCAATTTTCTAAATTACATATAGAGTTCTGATATTCTGATGATGTTTAGCTTACCTAACTGAGAGTATTTCAGGCTTATAGCAACTAATTTATAAAGTAACATGAACATTAACAAATTATTCGATCGTGATCCATGCAAGTTATGAATAAGTATATTTAAAAAATCGGTACAAAAATTCTTTTGGTGTACAAGATCTTCATCAATGCTAAAAAAATGTAATTCAATTGTCTTTAAATTATTTCATTGTACTAAATAATTCCCCGGGATGTATAAATAAGCAGGTGAGACCACTTTTTCTAGATAGATAGATTATAGGTGTCTGTCTAGAAATGTGAAAAATAGTTCATAAGTTTTCGAAGCATATGCCAAAGACGCAATCACTCCTACATAAAAGTAATTTGGCAGTTTGATCCGCCAGGAAGTCTGCCAATTTCGGTAAACTAAATTGCTTGCTGGCAGCCCACAGTCATATTGAAGGTAAGACACAAAAAGAATTACAATTAGAAACTACTGCTTGCTTTTGGTATTGCTCTTTTTTGAAATTTCTTCATAAACATTTGCTACGTTTCATTCGTCGCTTCATCTTCAATGGCTGGGGCCTTTTCAATATAGTTTCATGTATTCCTTAGCATATTATAATGTAATTTGTATGCATTGAGCATGACAAACAAAAAGACAACCCATGCAGCCAGCCCAGTCTCGAGCTGCAGCAGGCAGCCAATCATTAAAGGGTTCCTGCAACGCATTTGAGGAGTTCTAGTGACAGTAAAAGCGGTGGGACAACTGCAGAGATAACTGCATCAGCAACTTCTCTCATTGGACGCCGAACCTGCAAGTCATGGCAGCTTATAGACACAAACACACACACACACACCACACACACATAAGCACATGCTTTTGAGCAAGCAAGCAAATATGTAAAACATTTTTTAAAATTAAAATTAGTTTTGCTTGCACATCCTTTATTGCATTGCAATGATGTCATTTGACAATACAAAGTTAAGTTAAGGTGATGCATTGATGCACCCACAGAACGGCAACAATCGATTTATTACAAATTAGATTGAGCCCACTTAACTTGTGTGCAGTATTACAGTCGGCTTATGATTGTAAATGAGTGCGTAAACCCAATCCGGTTACGAGTTTGAGCTATTTAAGCTTTGTTTGTTTATCTCTGAGTCGACCCAACAGCATATAATATTTTTAAATTGGAATCTAAATAGCTTTACCAACTTTTTCAGCACATAAATTGAATTATGATCTCATCCGGTTTTTCGGATAACGAATTGATGCAAAAATCTGATAAAAATCTATGAAAATCTGATAGCCCCCTTCTAAAATTAATCAGAATTGGTAGGTAAAAAATTGAAAATGCAGATTACCGATAACCTAATTTAATGATTGAGCCATGCTATCCTCATATTTGCTTTTCGCAATCCCGTACAGTTATGACGGATAGAATCATTTACTGCAATATTAATGAGTTATAAAATGTTGCGTGTTGATTTAGTGCCCTGTGCATATTTAGTTATTTTCGACACTGCATCTTTCTAATGTTCGACCCGTACAAGTATGTGAATTGCGTGGCGGGTCACAAATGGCATTTACTCTCTGCATAAAACATTTCTGGCCTCGGGCCTTGAAACGAAACCCACGAGCAGAGCTGCTGTTGTTGCTGCGATTGCTCTTGGCAACTTACAACCTGCATGCATGCGGCAGCAATCGGTGGAATCTACACGCACGGTGGGCGGTTGCCATAGCTATCGTCAGCTCCATCGCGTATTGCCATCCCTTTCTCTCCTTTTTTTATTTTATTTTTTGGAGTGAGGGTCAGTCAGAGATGGTGGTTCACTGCCTGGTAGTTCGCTGTGTGTGCTAACGCTGCTAACTTTTGCGCAAGTGCCACATAGAAAAACTTTGCACAAAGATTATTTAGTTGGACTCCGTGCAGACGAGCACCAAATGTATGTTTGTATGTGGATACATATGTATACCACTCGCATTCAATAACTGCAGCTACAGCTCCCAGCTTCATCAAAGGTATGTACATATGTCCATCCTAACTTAAGGAATTATGTGGCTTAAACTACAAAACCAAGTAAATTGCATTTATTATTCGTATAATTCATATTCAGAAAATAATCGCATACTAAGTAGACAAAATCTAAATAGGTATTGCAGAAATGGCTATAATATATATAACTAGTTCAGTTAGAACAGTAGAGTGGAGAGATCAGCAAGTGTTTGTACATGAAATGGAGACAAACCAACAATAGCCTGGCTCTCAGTTTTGAAACTCTTACGGTTGCTGTGCATATTGACGGTATCACAATGATAAGCTGGCGATAAAGCACATTCTATGGCCGAGAGGATAGTCATACAACAATTTTGTGCGTTCTTTAGCTTATTATTTATGTCAGAGTGCACCACTTTCCTTGTCCCATTGGCCATTTATACCTCCCACATGCACTGCGAGTACATAATAAAGCAGCAGGCAGAGGAAGGCAGCCCGCAATTTGTATGACATTCCCAGTGACAATATGAAAGAAAATTCGATACAGAGAATAAGAGGAACAGAGAGAGAGAGAGAGAGAGAGAGAGAGAGAGAGAGAGTGAGAAAGTATTTACAAAGAATGGCAAGGCACAGGTCGCATTCCAGGCGGCAGTTAAAGCCAAAGCCAAAGCTGAAAGCTGAAAGCTGGAGCTGCAGCTAAATCAAGACGATATGAGAGATAAGGAAAGCGATAGCTCGCCATAGCCTTGGCAAGCAGGTCACATTGCACATTGCACATTGCACATTGCATATTGCTCAACTGTTTGGAGCATCTCGTTGCCGTCTGATGGTCGGTTGGCTTGCAATTTAGATGAATTTGTATTTGGCTTGCGCAGGCCACAGAATGCAGAAAGCGCCGTTAGCTAGGAGGCTGCCAGGACCACTGTGCTGACGTCTACACTAAATTGAATGGATGTTTTCCCCTGTATGTATGTATGTGTGTGTGTGTGTGTGTGTGTGTAACATGTGTTGGAAGTTGTACGTGAATTTTCTGGCTGGCCTTAAAACAACAACTGGGTAAACGCGTTCACTTTCAGCTAAAGTGCAGTTGCCAAGCGAATCTGAGCGAATGCTGAGGAGGCCCACATTTAGATATAAACTATTTGTTGGTACTGGCGCTGCTTAAAGCAATTCGACCTTTTGTTAACGTAGACGTTGCAACAAAAACAACAAAACAACAAAAAAACAAAAAACAAAGGACAACAACAACCATAACCAGGAACACAGTTCGGATCTTGCATTACTTATGCCCACAGTTAGAGCCAAGTGATGTCATTGTTAAGGCCAGCACAACAGTTTGCAGTTGTGCAGCACTGCACTACAACTTGCGACCGAATGCTGCACCTTGCAAACGACACAAGTCGTGCAAGTGTCCTCAGTATAAAAGTGGTCATCTATGTGTTATGTTTGCCAACTGCGACTCAAATGATTGGATACGTTCGTAATGACATCGAAAAGGACATTTGCCTCTGTCCTTTATACGCCTGATGTTCATCTCTCTCTCTCTCTCTTGGTCTTTGCATTTGGCTTTTGGCTCTTTCGCACAATTTGTTTTGCGCTTCTTGACGCTTTGTGAGCTCATTTGAGAGTAAGTGCAATATTTTGATTTGCAATTGTTTGGCAAACTGCTTCCTTCTGACCGGCAAGCCAGACAAGTCGCAAATCGACCACCAGCCACCCAAAGCTGCTTTGTTGGAGCTGCTTGAATTGCTGGCTGTGCAGATTTTCAGCAGGCTGCTATCTTTGACATGCCTACTGATTGCATCAGTACAGAAATAAGCGCTAACATGATTGCTATTAGGATGCCTTTTTTCAGTGTGACCAAAGCAAAAAAATTTAATGTAAAACGATATTAAGCTTGTTTCATCTCATTAAATTGTTTGAACTAAATTAGTTTTTACGCTAGCGCAACTGGGATATATTTATGACAATGTTAAGCTCTTAATAATTTATGATTAGCATCCTACAATAAATAAGCGCGGTTATTGATGAAATTGTATTATTATTTTAACATTAGTTGTGGGGTGAAGGAGGACTACAATATACTTATATAATATATACAAATTAAAATAAAGTACGGTCATGAATGGAATGCCTAATATTGAAATTGTGTTTAAAAACTATTTATTTGTACATTAGTTAGAGGGTGAAGGAGGACTACATTTTATTTTAAATAGGAAAAAAAAACAAACAAGAAGCGGTCAAAGCTGTCTGGCAGCCTTGTTGCCATTGCCGCGATACTATTGCGAGCAAATAATCGAGTCCGTAAGGAGTATCAGTATCAGTATCACTTGGGTACAGCCAGCGGTGGAAGAAAGAAGAAGAAGAAGGAAGGAGAAGAAATACTTTCCGATGTATGTATGTCGCTAAGCCATCCACTATAATACAATATACAACATAATATCTGAATTTATATAAAATAAAATCAGTTATTGGCGATATAACGAAAAAGAAAAAAATAATAAATAAATAAAAACACAGATATCTTAGGCACATTGAAGATTAAATACAGTATGTCAAGAAAGCATTTGGACACAGAAAAAAATGTATCTATTCTCATTTAATTTGCAAAAACAAGATTTTCTTATTCACATTTATATTTGTTATAATATTTAGGAAATAAATAAATAGATAACATCGTCGACACATTTATGAAAATGAACAAAATATTGATGTAAAATTAACTTATTAGTCGAAATGTCTATTAGAAGTACTGCAAGCTTAAATTTATTGTCCAGCAGAGGAACAATCGGCCTTACAATTGGAAATGCTACATACTTCTTCGAATAAATGATTGAAATCTACAACGGCATACAATTCTCGAAAAAGCTATATGCCACGCCCACGCCCACATCCACACCCAGACAGGACGAGCTGGTTAGCTGGTTTATATGATACACCCGATAGACATATGTTTGTTGTATATATGTATGTATATTGTTACAAACATATATCTTGTTGAAGTAATCGTACAACATGAAATTTTATTATAAGTTAAAGGAGGGAAGGCAAACATAAATTAAGCGCGCTGCTTCATCCACAACGTGGCAGGTCGAGGTAGGTAAGCGGACAGAACATTGTTCAATAGACAGGTAGGCGGTTTGGGGAAGGGGCTGGTAGTAGGCGTGCTAACGCCGCTTGCACAACAAAAAACAAATGATTTGTTGCAGTTGTTGCAAAATTGCATGCATCGCAACTGTTGCTATCCGTCTGCTACTGCATCTGTAGGTTTGGATTCGGTAAGATTAAGACGACTTTTGAATGCTCAAAACACATCTGCCATATTTGATCCGTTACATGCTCTCTGTGTTGCGGCACATGATCAAAAGAGGCCCCACTCATAGGACCCACTCAGACATTGTGCAATAACTAACTGAGATAAGTCGATTGGAGATGTACTTCGCATGGTATTTAATCTGTTTCCGGCAGGTGCTAGGCGAGAGCCGAAATAGTGATTTGAAGTTGAATTTGCCCGAAGTCTGTTGGCGTGGGAGCCAGTCTCCGGTTAGAGTGCGGATTACTGCAATACACCTAACACGCCAAAGATTGCATAGTTTCATGCTGTGCTATTGGCCGGTTTTTGCAGTTGTGTCCTGGAGATATGCTATTTTTTTTCCTCCTTTTTCAAAACATTTGGTAACATATGTTAGCAATAACGTGCTCAACGGGATAACTATCTATCTATTGCCACTTGGCTGGCCAATGTTTCAGGCTCTCGTCGAGAGCCATTATTGCATAAAGTTTTACTTGAATCATGGCCAGGTTGAGCTTCTAAATAAGTCTGTTTCCAAAATTCTTAGCTGAAAGTTTTAAAAATGCGAAGCGGGTAACCGACAACCGACAACAAACTAGAGGCACTTTCGCCACTTTCACAGCGTGTGGCATGTTTCACAGCCCACCGCTTACTGCTCACCGCCCAGCGATTCTCACCACATTTCCGATTAAGATTCTCAGCACCTGTTCGCACTTTATTTCATTTATCGAACATTTAAAAAAAAATCATGTCTCCAAACTGAATCGTTTCACTTGTGGCCGATTGCCACCAGCTTGTCACATAACTATTATACATAATTTGTAAATATGTTTATTGAACTTTAAAAGAATATATCTGTAAGAGTTTAAAGAATTAACACATGTTAACCAGCTCTACAGCGCAAATTGGCTAGGAAATGGCAGCGAATATGTGGAAAGATACTTGAAAAAGCATTCGTTTTATTGATTTGATTCATTACCATAACAACGCCACACAGACAGGCAAAAATGTTGTTGACTTATGTTTTGAGCAAATTAAAAACGCATGTCAATTTTTGAGCATGTAACGACATTAATCTCTGCTTAGGATAAATGCCGCTTCCATAAATGCCGCAGCCATTATATGCTGCGTCAATGAATTTGTTCTGTCATCGTTTTGTTCTTGGCTTTATTTTGCCCATTGTCAGGGCCACGTCCACTGTCTCCTACGAAAGCTTTGAACAGACTTTCCGCGTTGGGAAGCGCTTATCGATCGCTCTCTAAAGCGAAGCAAACCTTTATGGCTATAGCTAAGTTCTTAGATGGAAACTCCTTAGAAAGAAATAAATAAATAAAAAGCTGTAAAACATCTCGCAACATTTTTGGCATACAAAGTTTTTGACTAATGTCTTAAATTTAATTACTTTATAAACGATGAAATTAACAAATGCGTAACATAGAATTTTTGAAAAAATTATATTTTCAATTTTATAAGGAGAAAAGTTGCGCCTTTAATTCAATTTCGCAGAGTGTATGAATATTTTGTCAGCAGAGATCGTCCAAAGATATATTGCAGTTATTTATTTCAAGCGCACAAAAAAAACTCGAGCTCCACACAAGTTAACAGTGAATTAACAGTGTGGATTTCAGTACAAATTCGGCTGTCAAAAATGTTGTGAGCTGTTTGTGAGCAGTCGCCATGTCACCACTTTATATAGCAAAATGTACGATGGTCATAGCAAGCACTTGACGTATTTGTTGCTGGATTGTTCTATTCGGTTCTCCCAGTGTCCCAGTGTCCCAACTCCCAATTCTCTACTCCCATCACCCAATCCTGTTGTATAGCTCTTGCTGTGTAACTGTGTGCCGTCTTAGGGTCTTGTCGCCTGTCGCCTCTCGCCTGTCGTTTGTCGTTTGTCGTTTGCATTTGTGTTTCATTTTATAAAATTAAATGCCATAAAATATGCCGCAAAACTGACGCCCGACAGATGTATTCAAATTGCCGAGGACAAAAAAAATGGAATATAAAAACAGTGTAAGCGGTACAAATTTGCGGCCAATGGATTTGCACTTTTTTTTTTTTGATACAGGGTTTCATTCTGAAAGGATATTAATCTGTTATTTTTTAATATATTATTCAAACAAACTTCCATCATTATTTTTGTACCCCGAAGTAAAAAGGATATAAGGGTTTTCTGCAAATTTATGTAACAGTCAAAAGGAAAAAAAAGCATCCGACCCCATAAAGTAGTCGGCCCGATGTAACCACTTCCGTGAAACTTGGAATATACGTTATCCCATACAAACACGCAGATTAATTTTATATCAATTATTATAAAGATCGGATAAGAAACACCCAAAACTTATTATCATATTGATCTCATATCAATTCAGCAGATGCAAGCATTTTGTCTATGCAAAATTATGGGCGAACATGTGTGAGAAAGGGATGGCACGATAATCGATAAATATTCTGCAGCGCCCCAAAATCTACGATCCCGTAGATACATACACACATATATATGTATGTGTAAGCGCGTGATAATGGCAAGCCGGTGATTTTGGTTCGGACTTAAAAACATGAGATGCCATCGTTCTTTTCAGTGCATGTGCTGGCCGTAAGAAATGAGAGCAATCGCACACCTGGTTAGATTTGAGGAAATATAACAAATAGACTATAATAATATATTTAAGAACTGGGTACAGGGTATGCCACAGTCGAGCTCACTTAACTTCACAAATTTTACTTGTCATTATGTAAAGAAGTGTGGAGCTTAGTATTTTCAATGTAATTCAAACAGTATTTTGTTATCGGAGAAACCCCTGTCAAATATTTATAAAATACTAAGAGTAGGTCACTCACTGTTCTGTCAGTGGCTGTATGACTGTGCATAAATTGGGAAACTGGAATTTTGACTACTTACTATTGGCAATCCGAAGAGAACTTTTAATATGAGCGATCGCCAAATTGTAAGTAAAATTAAATATAGATTTGGAGTCAATACAGCTTGCTCATAATCTGACCCATAAGAGACGAATTAGTCCATTGAAGTTTTTTTCGGCATTCTTGGCAGCAAAAAGCATCCTTATTCGTGATAAATCAGCGCATGTTGTATTTGCTCAAAGTGTTAAAGGAAACTATAAACGTTTACAAATCCGATCTGAACTTGAATTTGGATTGGAAAGAAAACAAGCATGTAAGTAAAATTAAATATAGATTTGGAGTCAATACAGCTTGCTCATAATCTCACCCATTAGAGACGAATTAGGCTATTGAAGTTTTTTCGGTATTCTTGGCAGCGAAGAGCACCCTTATTCGTAATAAAGCAGCGCATTAGGTATTTGATCAAAATGTTAAAGAGAATTATGAACGTTTACAAATCCGATCTGAAATTGAATTTGGACTGGAAAGAAAACACGCTTGTTGTAAGTAAAATAAAATATAGATTTGGAGTCATTGCGGATAGCTTCTAACCAAATCTATTAGAAGCCGATGTTACACGATCTTATCGCGACCTATCGGCGTTATTCGAACCTGATCAAAAGCCGTTCTCAAGGAAAGTGTTTAGTATGCACTCCGACATTTAACGGTTGCTGGGAGGTGACTGAAATATAATTTTTAAAAAAGGCAAAACCAGCTGCACAACAATATCAAGCGGAAGGAGATGACACGCAGAAGAAGTAGAACAACAACAACGACAACGACAACAACAACAGCAACAGCAACAACATTAGAAAGGAGCTCATATAATACGAAGGGACGAGGATAATCAACGCACACTAAGCACTTTGGCAACTGCTCGCCAAAAGTGTCGTCTCTTAATAAATGTAAATGTGGCCAAGTATGAGCAATTATAGAATGGTAATTTACATTAAAATTTGATGTACTTGCTGAACACTCTACGATCTTTGCTTCTACGCACACAGTCTCCAACTGTGAGTAAGTGCGGCATAAATTTTGTTTTTCTCTCAATTTGAATACTTTGTCCGTAAAGGCAAAACGTGTAGGTATTGTCCATCGTCCATACATAGAGAGAGGCAAGAAGTGAGAGCAAAAGAGAGAGAGAGAGATACAGAGTGAAATATACATATATATACAGAGAGAGAAAGAGAGAGAGAGAATACTGCGACCATCGCATTAAGTGCACATTTTAGCACCGAGTCCCTCATGGGAAAGCTTTTGCGTGAGATTGTTAAATATTTGAAGAGCCTATAAAATCGCTTTAAACATATCCGAAAGAAACAGAAGTTCGATTTAAGGACTTTATATGTACACATGTAGTTTAAAAGATATACGATGCAAAAGAGCATACATTTCAAATCAGAATTAACTAATTTCGATTTGGTTTAGCTATTTTAACCGATTAGACAGAGTATGCGACAGTGAGTAACAGTAAAAATAGTTGCAACCACAAAGCTTAAGCCTATTATCTTTTTTTTATTTATTTTATTTTTATTATTATTATTACTTTTTTTTTTTTTGGGGTATCATTGCGCTGGCATAATGACGCCTGTTGTCATTTTGTGCGGCCGTCGACCAAGGGAAACACTCATTCGCACAGCTGTCTTATTATTGTTCCTCTTGTTGGCACACAGTACTGTGTGTGTGTGTGTGTGTGTGTGTATTTGTGTGCAGACATTGTAAGTGAGTACTAGAGTGACTGTGTACAGTGCCTAACTAGCAGGAAGTCATTAAATTGTTTAGCGCCTTTAATGCGCCCCACATCTTCTACAATGGCCAATGTCTGTCCAGCAACATCGTCACAGCCAACAACAGGAACAACAGCAACAGCAACAGCAACACAGAATGATGTCAGTGCCGACGCTTGCTTGCAGCTGGCTGGGCCAATTAGCATAGGCTGCTTTAGAGGGGCTATCCTATGCTGAAACGTGTTCGCCACATCAAAAAAAAAGAACAAAAATACACTCAACGAAAACTGATATACTTGCTTACGATTGTGGATTTACGCAAAACTAAAAATAACATTGCATTACAACGAATTTAGTTTGTAGCCTGAAGGGTTTGGTACAATTTGGCTGAGAAAACTTGTACCCTCGTTCAAATAAAACGACAAGTTTCACTCTTTTAATTTATTTACAGAGCAAATCATCTGTCTAACCAGCTATTCGGATAGCAGGTTTCCGTTGTGTTTTTATATGCCCTTTTAAATAATGGCAAAACAAACTTTATTTGACGACATCGAAAGATGAGAAATCGAAGGGATCTTTGCACTTCATAAATATCCTACTCGTAATCGTCATATAAAATGCATATAAATATAAATGTTAAGCAAATATTTGTTGATTTGTTTTAACCGATGCAGACAAAAGGCCGCGCAAAACTTTTTATTGCTCATTCGCAGTGTTGCCACCTTACCACCTTACCACCTACCAGATCCAGCACCACCCACAGCCACCATCCCCAATACCCAACGACTAACCATCAGTCGTTAAGGAAATCGCGGCAACCCCTTTGAGCAATCAGCCATTCGGTTTGCTTATCACAATCGTTGTGGGTGTGCCGTGGAAGGCTCAACTTCATCATTTTTATACCCTCTAACGCATATTTTGGATGTTTCAAAATGGGTATTATGAAATTGAAAATATCTAATATACATATAAATGACATTCAATAAATGTATGCAAATGTACTCGTACATGTTTAATTATGCGTCTGTCATTTAAAATATTCCTGCAAACTCACAAATCAACTTTATCAACTAATTACTTATAAATTATATTATAGTAATATTTGTCATGTACATACAATTTGTTTGTTACGGGGTATTTATTGGTTGGACAGTCTCATCAACTGATTTATTATTTGTTTTATTTTTATTTTCAGTATTCCTCGATATTTGTCAGTCAGTAAAACTTTCGAGCGTTATTTAGCCATAAGAAATCAAACTTTCTTAATTAACTTTCTTTAGCATCGTCGACATCGCCGTCAAAGTCGAAGGCAGATAGACAAAGTTAAGTGGGTTATGGCAGTCGATAAAAAAGAAAGAAACAAAAAAAAAATAAAATAAAATAAAGCAAAAAGGTTTACATATATGTATATACAAATATAAAATATATGTAGATATGTATGTTAAATTAAAAGGGTGGCCCTAATTTTGGTTCATGTTTGAAAATGTGATTCGTCTTGGTTGTCCTTTGCCTCATACGAATGTTATATCACGTGTGAACCATCCGGTGGGTAGGTGCGAAAGGGGCTGGGGCATGCAGCATGGGCGTGTATTTGGGTTTGTTAAGGTGACGGAGAAGCGGCGGGTTGGGAATATTTTATTTTTCAGCCTGTTGTATCAAAAGTTTTATTGATTTTCAAGTTTGAATGATAACTTTGAAAGAATTTCGCTTTTGTGTGTCTGTGTACCAAATTGTTAAATTGCTTGTTATTGACAAATGCAAGTGCAGTTTGTGTGTGTGGGTGTGGGAGTGTGTGTGTGTGTGTGTGTGTGTGTGTGTGCGTGTGCGTGGGTGTGTTAGGCACTCGTTAGAGTTGGCACTGTGGGATCCTTTTGCTGGTACGTCTCGCGCGTCGTTGTGCCCAAAGTTATCAATTCCAATTATATAACCAAAAATAATTTGAAAACTTTTCGGCAATTTTGCAAAAGACCAACACACACACACACACACACACAGACACACACAACCATACGCATATAAGCACACACATACACACACAAGCACACTTATGACTTTATAAGTTTATACTTGTTACCTGCGACTTGTCAAGTATTTGACTTAATCTCTGCGCACTCCGCTCGATGGCGCATTGAAGTTTTCACTCAACTTTCAAGTTGCATTTCTTAGCTGTCACACTGCAGCGCAGAGACAAAGACAGAGGATAGATGGAGAAAGAGATAGAGAGACAGGCAGGCGATGAGTATTTTTCCTCTGTGACATGTTTAACAGCTATGTAAATCAATGGTTTTCATAACTTTTAGTTTTCCTTGTTGAAGTGCTCTTCAGGTTTTTATACCCTGAACCCATTAAATACGCTGAAATGGGGTACACTGATGTTGTGCAAAAGTATGCAACAGTGTATAAAAATTCAGATTAAATGTAGAAATAAATGGATCTCAGCGACTTCGCCAGTTGCACAAAAATGGAAACAAATCAATTACCGATAGCAATAAAAGACAAGAACATTCCAATGCATATAAAAGATACGTTTGGCAAAATAAATAGAACATGCATTTTAATCGGTTGATCGCTTGTTGAATATTGTTTTTTTGTTTTACTTTCTTTCGTTATATCTTATCGTGTATTTCTTGTATGTCGATATTAGGTATCATCGGAGTCAGATTGCGAACTGCGTTTTGTGTTATTTCGGAGGTCGAAAGAATGGTTAGATTGCCAGATCAGTCAAATTCTTAAAGGGACCATTATAGCCTTATATAAGACGATAATGTGGGTAAACTTAGACTAATGCTTAGCATTTAAGCATTTGTTTTTTCTTTGTCAAAACGCTCGCTGCACATCAATTGCTTAGTTTGCTAAGGCACTGGCAACTCCATGTAGGCCATAACTGAAGTGAATTGAATTCGATCACCTCGCACTGTTTTCAAGTGGTGCCGTTTAGTGGTGATGTCATTGAATGAGCTTAAATTGAGCGTTGAGCATGATTGGTAATCGACTGGCTTCTGTTCGAGTATCTTCTCTTCTTTCTACTCTTCTCTCTTCTCACTTCTCACTTCTCACTCTGTTGCTGTTCCACCTTGACAGTAAACCCGAAAAAAAACTTTAATGTAACTTTGTTGTAGTTGGCAAAAAGGAACTGGCTACATGGTTTACCCGCATGCAACCTCAGGCAAAGTTTGACTGCAACTTTTGTTGCGTGCAGCTGCCATTAAACAGCTATCTATACATTAAGTTAAGCAGGTGTGTGTGTCTGTCTGTGTGTGTGTGTGTGTGTACGCCTTGTGGTGAATGGAGTGTACACTATTGCTCAGGCTTGCTCAGGTGGGTGCCTGATGACATCACGCTTGGTATTTTTTATGTTTCTTGGCAAAGCAAATAGCAGAGGAAATTGAAAAATTCGCGTTTTAATTTTTTTTTTGTTTTTGCATCAAAAGTTGAAAATACGTCATTTTGAAAAAAATAATTGAGAATCATGGTTACAAGCTGTATATATTGAGTCTTAGTTAGTTTGCATGCTCGCTGACATAACGAAGAATATATTCCACGTTTGAAGTCTCTCGTTATTGTCTTTCCACAACTGTCGAAGACACGGACAGATGGACATTGCTATATATGTATATATAAATGTGCCCATATACCGTCGGTGGAAAAAGAAGAAGCAAGAAACACTATGAGAGAGGTGTGAGAAACCACTCGACATCTTGTTGACAATGTAAATAATGCGGCTAAGGGCGACGGATGGCCAGCGATGTGAGGGCCGTTTGGGCCGTGGTTGGCGAGATATAAGTGCGGCAAGCGGCAAGGATTCAAGTGCATGTGTTTGCAGTGACGTTGATAAGCCGCAAAAGTGTCATAAAAAATAAGCAACTGCCGCAACGGCAACGACGGCAACGATGGCAACACCAACGACAGCAACGACAACGATGAAGGCAACGACAAAAAGCTCTGTTGCTCTGTCGCAGTCGCTGCCAGGCGCTGGCGTCAGCGTTTTGTTTTGGTCATGCTAAGCAACTTTTTGGAGCTGGCAACGATGTCTGACGCTTTCTGTGCGCAGTTACGAGAATTTATAAAATTCACATTGACGCTGCAAGTGTCATTTATCAACGTGTCACTGGCACACGCCCATGCATACAGCGACATAGAGAGCGAGTGTGGGCACGAGAGAGAGCGAGACAGAGAGACAGATAGAGAGAGAGAGAGAGAGAGAGGATGCAAAAGAGGGTTGCTGAAAAGCTGTGTGAACTTAAACACTTTTCCAATAAGAGTTGAGATGAGGTCCGTAGTAATGAAAATGTCAACAAATAGTCACAAACACATACAACTCTTATTTTCAAATATTCAAATTCTGGTTATTACTTGTTAACTCGAACTCTACATGGACAAGTATCGGGTTATGATGAAATGCAGTTGATTTGATCACGATTTGGGTAAAAGTTTTGTCTTCCATTTCAAAGGCATTCGCATACATATTCGAGCGCTACACTTCAAACGAAGGGAATTTAATTAAAACAAACTGTTTCAGATAACAACTCCAATCGCCAAACTTTGGCTATAAATATTATTTAACATAAATGAAGTGAAATATGTAATTAAAACACGACAAAGAAGGCAATTAATTTCTTCTTTATTTTTAGCTGTTCTTAATTTGATCTATTTTTTTTTAAACTTTAAAATAAACTCGAGAAAACTCAGTTTTTACTTGAGTTGTTTCAGAAATTCTTCGAACTCATCTCGAATTGGCGTTGCGGCCAAATTAAATGTCCGCCCACGTGAAACTTTTCGCACTTGGCCCAAGATTTTCAACTGCTTTTGTGTTATGACAATTATAATTGTACTTTTCCACATTTGTTGCATATGTGTGTGTTTCTTTGTGTGCATTTCTTGGAAAGTAGCATTTACGAGTGGAAATTGTAGCAAACGTTTTGTGGGTCTGTCGGCATTTGTGGACATGATATGGGTGTAGTATTGTAGCCTTGTTGCACTTTTCTGCCAAAAAGCATAGTAACTGAAAGCTGCATCAAATAAAGTAGTTAAATTAAATTATCTGTGTGTGTGTGTGTGTGTGTGTGTGTGTGTGTGTGCCCATGAGGTTGCCTTAAGTAGACATAGATTTTAAGACAAAAAAACAAAGCGTCGCAGCTGCTCGTAGCCGCCTTCCAAAACCTGCTAAAGTTTGGTTGGCCTGAGAAATGGCGCCGTCGGGCGTTGGGCTGAGGGCGGGTCTCTGAGCTGTGGGCGTGAGCCAAAGTTGCAGTCCAAATGAAATATGTTCTGTGGCACGGCGAAAATCGCAGCCAAAATACGGAAACCATCCAAAAGAGAGATAGATGGGGAGAGAGATAAAGAGAGAGAGAGAGGGAGGCAGAGAAAGAAGGAAAGAAAGAGAGGAGAGAGTGAATCAAAAAGCGTTGCGAGCAAGTTTTGGCTACAGAAATTTATAAGATTTATATTTAATTGTTGTTTTTGGCTTTTGCGGCAGCTTGCGCACGTCTGCCATTGCTTTCTGCTCTGTACTTTGAGTTTGGCAAACAAATTAATTAACGAAATTAAATGGCAAATGACAAATGACAACGCACGTAAAAAGTCTTGCCAACGGACAAACGTACCCTTGGCACAGCCAACCCCACAACCACACACACAAATCAACTGGCAAATTGGCAAAACCATTGAACTATGCAACCGCAAACAGAAACATTCATCTAACTGCAAAATCAAAATTACTGTGAAAATCATAATCAGAATCCGCATCTGAATGCATGCAATCAAATCCTGATTATGCCAAGTGTAAACAGTTATATGTATTTGCCATTGGCAAGCGGAGTCCAACTGCTCACATCTGTGGTAATATTTGTTAAAATTACTAATTGTTAATCAATCAATATTGATTAATAACAAATTATATATTATTAGTAAGGCGAATTATAATATAGGTAATTGGTAAGCTTGGTTGTCTTTCTATGGTTTCAATGCTTGGTTTCAATTCAGTTATTCTGCTCAATAATACAATGTATCCTAAATTGGACCGGAGTAGAATCATAATGTTCTCTTCAAGGGTATTATTTTAATTCACAAGTATAAATTTATTTATATTTTTTCTCAACTCAAAACCGTCAACCGTAGCAAATCGTTATGGTACCGGGAAAGTATGCAATGCAGAGCAGAAGCGAACTGAAGTGAACTGAATTGCGATTTACCATGGACTAGCAATTACAAATTAATTGGTAAGTAATGCTGCATGTTGTGGCCACAATGGTTCATGCCGCTAATGATGATCATAATCACAACAAATCACAACGATAATCAGCATTGCCATCATTGACATCACCTGCTGATGACTCCGAAGTTAAAATTCTTTTATCTGAGTCGTGCAATTATGAAAGCATTTATTAAGTGATCACAGTGAATTATCAGGTGCGCATATATATATACATATATATATATTTTCAAATTCTGATAAGCGGCTTAACGGATTTAAGGTTGATAATTGTGCGCTGTGTCGATTTATTTTAATTAATATAATTTAATTTAATTATTTCAGGCTCATCGAAAGCTTTTTCTTAGCCTTGTGCTAGCTTTCCAAAAGTATTCAGCTTTCCGATTATTTACATTTTAACTTGAGCTCCTTTATCCCTATGAGAAACAAAATACTTTGAATTATTGATTATGTGCATTAATTTACACAGCTTTCTCGACTATAACATTCTTACTTGTTATAATATTGTTGTGAAAAGCCCAAACCAAATTGAGTTGGTTGTCCTGTAATTTGCACTGTGCAGCTCTGTGGTCTGCAGACATGTTTGGTAATATAGTTAGCCACATATTAGACGCCACAAAAGCCACGACCACACTTTTAATTAAAGTGAAAACTATGAAAATTTGAAAAATAATTCTCAAAAAACGAAGAGTCTAGTCTGATCTAATGCAAATAAAAACAAGTAAGAATGCTGTACTCGAGTGAGCTCGACTGCGATATACCCTCAACCCAGATTATCTTGCCCAACCTTTCTCTATTTATATACACATTTATTTATTTAATTTATTATAACGAGATGAATATGAGAATATTTGTATAAATACTATAACTTGCGTGTTTCTTATCTTCTTATGATCTTGATGAAATTCGGCCGGCTTATTATATATTCATAATAAATCTTTGCCTTTATTGCGTTGAAAATGTGTCGGTATTCGTACTTTGTGAGATCGTAGAACCTGTTACATACTTTGGGACGACTTCGTTATTCCTTCTTACCAATTTTCAATGGATCCAGGATATACAAACCAAATCAGGAGCTGGCCAAAAAAGAAGTACGCAAAACCCCAAAAAGTTGTACATGTAACTGTTGGTGAGGGCAGCTAAGAAGAAGGTGCGAGACCTCTGTGTAGTAATGGTTCATGTTTATGTTTGTATTTCTTTTTGTGCTGATAGTGTGTGTGTGTGTGAGTGTGTGTGTGTGTGTGTGTGTGTGTGTGTGTGTGGTAATTTACATGATTTATTCAGTTATAATAAACCGCAAGAGCTGCTAAGGCAACAGAAGCTGCAACAGAGCAGGCACACGTCGAAGGGCAGACTATACACACACGGCACACACACACACACACACACACAAACACACACAAACACACACAAACACACACACACACACGGCACACACACACACACACTGGCACCGATACACAGACAAAAACATGCAAGGCAAACAAATGCCAATGTGCAACGGTGCGTATGAAGGCAAATG
The DNA here is from genome assembly GCF_018153295.1 of Drosophila grimshawi. Lineage (NCBI taxonomy): Eukaryota > Metazoa > Arthropoda > Insecta > Diptera > Drosophilidae > Drosophila > Drosophila grimshawi. Next base: position 16,447,390 of record NW_025063692.1, on the reverse strand, counting down.
GCAAACTTGCAACCACAAAAGGCAACAAGCAAAGCCAGGATATTGCTATTGCAACAGTAGCTGGTCGGAAATATGCAATGCCCAAATAGCTACGAAAATGATTTGCCGAATTGAATTGGCATTAACTATGTGGCGTCTGTACTATGTGAATATTACTCGAAGGGAGCCAAGGTCTATCCAAGTGCAGCAAATCTCTCATCAACAGCTACTTCTGGCTAACTTCAAACAATCAAATAATCACCATCCATCCACAAAGGAACGAATCAATTTTAATGTAATCAATTTAACTATGTTTTTCATATCTCAATGGATCAATGTCCATCTGAGTCAAGCGAATCTATGCACGGTAATGCTTAGTTATTTAATTGTAATTTGCTTTCTATACAAAATAGTTAGTCTAATTTCCGGATTTTTGTAGCTAGTGTGTGACGAAGCGTGTTTTGGGTATTTACTTTATGGTTTTCATCATGGCTCGCAAATGGGAGCAACAAGAATAGTGCCGAATGCTATTTATTTATTTTTTATTATGTTGAGCTGATCTTTTTGGCTTTGGTGTTGCAAGCATTTGCCCTGTTAGTTTCGTATGTTGCTGCTATTGTTGTTGTTTTTAGTATATTTGTTTCGGGAATCAATGTGTTGCCATGCTCTGGCAATTAATTGCTTTCAAATCCTTTTATCCAGCAGATTTGGTCAATTTATTTTGTACAGTTTTTGCTGCCGCTCAACACAAATACACGTCATCTAAGCCACATTTTTACGTATGTGTGTCTATATACTATATATATATATATATATATCAATATATATGTACAGTGTGTGTGTACAAATGTATATGCATTTGAGTGGGTGATTTTTTTTCTGCTCAGTTTTTGGCCTCAATTTATTACATACATGTTTAGTTTATTGTTTTTTAATGGCGCTTACTTTCAATTTGAGCATCGTAATAAATTTCGCATTACTGACGGGCTCGGAGTTCGAGCTCAGTCCTTTCTTGGTATTCGGCTTTGGTAGCTGAGTTTAGGCTGGCAAGTACAAGTTGTGTATTGATTGACTTTGCATGACTCAGATGCGAAGAGAAATTGTGCAAGGAGCGATCGCATTTATTATACTCTAGCAAATGGATTTAAAGCTTTGAGCGTGATAATTATTTTCTATAAATATACCTTATTATTTCTTATTGTTGTCAATGTCAAATTTCAGAGGAAAACCTTTAAAGCGATCCGAAAAATGTAAGCGAAATTAAATATTCTGCGCAAGCAAAAAAGTAAAAAGCGAAACAAGAAACAAAAAACAAAAAACAAAAAAGGAACAACAGAAAAGCTGACAATCTGAAACAAATATTGCATAATATTATTGCATTGTGAGGACAAAAAGGAGGCGTGGCCGCGCCACATGAAGCGGTGTTTAAGGAGCCACAACCACAATGGCAATTCACTCTTGGCTTTTTCGCTGCCTGGTCATTTCTTTTTTTTACTTCCACTCTTCCCTCTGATTCTGTTTTCGCATTTCTTTTCTCGAACGTCACTTTGGTCCGTGGTCTATGTTTTTAATATTTATATTATCGTCCTCCTGCTCCAGCTCACGGTCTTCGTAGCCGTTGTTGTCAACGCCATAATCATGACGACAAAGCTGCCGCTTAGTTTCTTCTGGAGATGCTCCTGCTTCTGCTGCTGCTGCTGCTGCTGCTGCTCCTGCTTCTGCTGCTGCTGCTGCTGCTGCTGCTGCTTCTGGTCCTGCTTCTGTTCCCGATCCAGCTTCTGCGATGGCGAATGCAGCGAGATAGCACTTTGCACTCTGCAAAGCGTCTCCCGGGTCGTTTAGTTTTCTTTGGCTCTTTGGTTTTGTGTGCTAATTACCATAATTAAGCAAAGGCCAGGCTTTAGTCGCCTTTTGTGGCCAGGCCAGCAAAATAATAATGAGCGCATCCAGATTCGTTTCTCACTCGCTGGCAACGCAACACACGTAAAAATGGCTGACCAGCGTACAATAATCTCAATTTTTTCTATACGTTTAAAATTTTTCCTCTTTTTTTGTTTTTTTTTGTTTTTGTTTTTTGTTTTTACTAGCTTTTTTGGCTCTGGTTCTTTTCTATTCCGTTTTTTTATGCATTATTCTTATGCTTATGTTGATTATGACGTTTTAATGGGTTTAGTGAGGCGACGAATACAGCGCGGTGCAAGGCAACAGCTTAAGCTGACAACAAAAGCACAGCACAAAAACAAAAACAAAAAGAAGGAAAAAGCGAAGAAAAAAAAAATAGCAAAACAAAAACTTGATAAGCTGTTAAGGCACATTACGAAAGCACAAAGCTATGCATTTTGTTGTTTAACTTTGCGAGAAGACAAACTGCCAATAAATAATCAAAATGCCATTTACACATTCTGAACTGTTGTGTTATTTTCTCCTTTTTATAATTTCTTTTAAGCAAATGATTCTTTGAATGTGGCAAAAAATTGACTTGGCGTATTCTATTGGTTTTTTTGTTGTTGTTGTTTTTTTTTTGTGTAAAAAAAAACTATTAGCAAATATGTTTCGACAGAAACTTGGTTTAGTTGCTCGATAAAATCTATGTCAAACATATTGTGAACACTTTTGTGCCTTCCGCTGAGTGGTTGGCAAATCTGTAACACATCTTATATATATAAAACGAAGTGTAAATTCTGCATTAAAACAAAAATTGCGGAAGTTCGTTTGAAGGTTGAGCCTCGTCACAGGGATGGCCGTTCCACATCGGGTTGATTACGTTCGTACGACGATTTCAGTTGTTCATAATCGCTTTGTAGTTTTGACATTGTTGCTATAAAATAAATATAGCGAACAAATTAAATAAAATGTTGCTCGTTGCATTCTCTTGTTCACTGTTAGACTTTTATCTCTTAAGTGTTTCATTCCGTGAGTTTGAGTGACAGCTGTTGACAGAGAATGTCGCGCATACGCAGCGTATGACAGCTTATGTGGGGTTTGGGCCAAAAAAAGAAGAAAAAAAAAAATGAAAATTCCACAAAAGCAGGCAGTCAGGCAGTCAGGCAGCCTGGCAGCCAGGCTGGCAAACTGTGTCGACTCATTGCGACAAAGTCATGACAAAATACCGGAAGAAGCTCCACTTGAAAAAATTCCACTTCCACTGCTGCTGTGCTGTAAGTGAGGGCCAGCGAGCAATGTTGATTAACGATCACTGTGGCATGCAACGCAGCAACAGCAACAACAGCAGCAGCAGCAGCAACAGCAGCAGCTACAGCCAGATGAAAGTCAAAGGGCAAACTACTTACATACTTATTATTATAACTGTGAGTTGTCGTCGTATTTGTACTTGTTTGTTGTTGCTTTTGTTGTTTTGTTGTGTTGGCAGCACACGCATTAAGTGGCGTAAATTCTTTGGCCCAGAAGAAAAACATTTTCATTCCAAGGCGTGTGTGTTTTTTACGGGGAGAGGTTGTGAGGTAGGAAACGGCAGTTGTTTGAACTTATCTATATTGTTTTGCCATATTGTTTTCTTATGCCATGTGTGTCGCAACGCTTTCTCCCTCTCTCTCTCTCTCTCTCTCTCTTTCTCTATCGCCGTCACATTTGGTTCATGTTATCTCTTTCTCTGTGTATGTAGTTACTTGAAAGTCCTATTGTCTTTAGCAAATTTGCTTTACTTGCGCTGGCATTCATTGAATTTTTGTTGTGCTGTTGCTGCTGGTACTGTGCCATTTTCAAATGCCTCAGCCCTACGCTTTTTTTTCCACGCAACTCTTTCCCTTTTCCACTCCCTTTCCTCCTTCCTTCTCCCTATGCCTCTCTATCGCTCTCTCTCTTTATCTCTGTCTGCCCGTCTCTCTTACGCATCGTACGTGTCTATTATTGGTATTTGCTGAATGAATGGATTGTACGTGCCCGAAGGCATTCGCATATCTTTGCCCCATGCATTGCACGAAGAAACTGCTGCTGCTTCTGCTTCTGCTTGGGCTCCTGCTCCGACTCCGCCTTTCCGTTGTACGCGTGCCTCCGCTGCTTACCACACATTATATGTATATACACGTATATATATACATATATGTATATAAACATATATGAATATATATTTATATATAGATAGCGATATCTCTTTTATGCTGCCTCTCTTTATGTGCGGTTTCATTTTGCGGTTGAAATCTAAGCGATTTTACATTGTTATTGTTATGACTGACAAACGCACACCAACACCCAGAAATGCATGCATTGCTGTTGAGACATATACTTATATACATATATATATATATATGTATATATAGTAAATATAAATAATATAATATATATACACAGATAAACCAGAGTGTCTTATTTATATATGCATTTATTTGTTGATAGCGAATTTTTGTTTATTTATGTATTCATATGCATTGTGGCAATAATCATTAATTTGCTGATAAAATACGCCCACACGTTGTGTGTGTTAAGGGGGTGTTAAGGGGGTCTCATCACTTAGTTTCGTTTCTCATAGAATTTAGACAAATACGCACAATAATTGGTTGGCAAATAAGTGCACAAAGGTAGGCAACACATTTTGTAAGCTGCGCATTGCGGCCAGTGTTGGTTAGTCTCCGAATTGCATGTGTGGTAGTCAAAGATTCTTAAGCGTGCATGATTAAGGAAATAAACTGAAATAAAATGCAGATTGAATTTGTGGGCGACAACGTTGCTGACGTTGCCAACGACAACGACAACGGCAACGGCAACGACAAGAACAACTACAACGGCAACGAAGCAAGATTAGTCCTAGTCGCCACACATCCCATCCAGACACAACAATGGAATGTAAAAAAATATATAAAATATGCAAGTAATGCACAAAATACGAATACAAACTCCCAACATGCCGGCCAGCAGCTGCAATAGCAGTAAGTGGAGGCCAAGTGAGCTCCCGATACCGATCCAATCCTCAGCTCAGCTCAATGGCAAGTCGTCTCTGCATATATCTGTGAATATACATATATATGTCTTATATGTATATGTATATATAAATATGTATATATGTGGTTATATACATACATATTCGCTTTGCTATGTGTTGATGTGCATAAGTGCGATGTGTGTAGCTTGACGTTATTCAACACTGACAACAGTCGTCGTAACACTGCAATGGCGTTGGCGTTAACGGCGCCTTAACGTTTCTCATACTGAAAGTGCCAGTGACTGTGGAAGGTGTCGAAGTGGAAGGAAAAATGGGATAGGCGAAGGCGAAGGGGAAGGGGAAGGGGAAAGGAACGGGAAGCGCTTGGCTGGGCTAAGTCGACGTGATCGCATGCGAATGTGATTGTGCGGCTGCATTATATATTTGGTGCATTTTAAATCGGATTACTTAAAGCAGCAAGCAGCAAGCAGCATCAGCATCAGCAAAGTGAGGCGGATTTTCCTTGCCTTAGCTTTCTCGCTGCATGCCACACGCTGCCAACAACAACAACAACCACAACAACAACAACCAGCACAATAACCACAACAGCAGCTACTGACTGCTCGTGACTGCCTTTGCTGGGCGTTATTTACAAACGGAAAATCGTTTATTTTTATTTGCAGCTTACAGTTTTCGTTGTTACTTTGCTAAATATTTGCCAAAAACTGAATGCGTCACATTGATTGACACGTGCCACGTTGCCGTCAACCAGCAGCGTTGCCGCACTGCAGCACTAATGTGTTACCAACAATGGTATTCACTTGACAATTGGCCTGAGGCTCGGCATATAAAATTTACCATATCCATGGTATAATGTACATTTTACAGTTATCGCTCACATACTTATAAATCGTCTTAAAAACGACAAGTTCATATTTATTTACTTCTTACTTTTTGTACATTTTCTTTAGATTTGCAGCATAAGAAGTAATTATATGTGAGATATTGCGCATAAATGTTATAGCCCGAAATGTATATTAATATGCATAAGTTAAGAATTTACTGGTGAAATTGTGTATAATCTTCTAATCGAATTAAATCCAATCCACCTAACGAAAATTAATTATAAATTGCTCACTGCTCACATACGAATACTTTCAGTGAATTGTGCAATGCTGAAATAGCAAATGTTGATTAATTAGTGAGCGTGGCATATGTAGTTATGGACAGCCCATCAATCTAAATCAGTGCATTGTGGTTGCAACAAACAGCAAACAACAAACAACAAACTGCGAACTGCAGCGGAAATAGAAGTGCGGCATAAGTGCACATCCGGCAAAGGTGCCGGTCACAGTCACAGGCGCCGCATGCAACGCGTAAATTGTGCGCAACATTTCTATGTATGTCTGTCTCTTACTCTGTTTAAGCATATAAATATATTTTATCTGTGTGTGTGCATGATTTTAATAACGAGATTTGCACATTGCTGCTGGTGCTGCTGCTGCTGCTGCTGCTGATGCTGTAACCAAATTCAAAATCCGCAAACGTATTGCGAACGCAAAACCCTTTGCCATTTTTCACTCTTGTCTCTGTGGTGCGCATATCTATTGCCATTTGTAATAATATTTGAGAAGCCACAGTGCAACAGTTGCACTTCCACATTCATATCGTATTCACCTGTGACTCACACACACACGCAACACACACACACACAGACTGCAGCTATGGTTAGCAGCTAAACCCACTAAGCCCGCGACCGAGCGTCACCCGAACCGTAATCATTAAGCGAATTGATGGGTGGTTAAGTTATTTCAACTGCAAACTGACTGACTTTTCTCCCAGCATCACTCCCATGGACGCTTCACATTCGCCATCTCTATCGTGTCTCCTCTTGCATAACAATTTTTGACCAGACTGCCAGGGGGAGTCCCCCTACTCGATTGTGGCCGGGCTAAGCGCATCAGCGATGATACGGGGACTAAAGGAAGTGGTTGCGTCGCTTTCTGGGGTTGCACGGTACCGGTAATAACATTAGCAGACAAAGAGGCTTCTGCGGTCGCTTCAAGGACACGCCTGAATGCATTCCCAATAGTGGGCAATGCAACACTAAACACAACGAGCCCCAACATGGACAGAGCCTTTACCATGCAGCACTGCAGTATTTACAGTTTGCCCTCTTTTTATGCACTGTCTGCAATTTCGAACTTTTGTGTTGCATCACTCTCTTGTTCTATCCTGTCTGGCATCTACAACACATATGGCCATTGATTACATTTCTAGGCCATTGACTATCCAATTTTGTTAACTACAATATTATTCTTGCATTATTCTAGCGCAACTCAAAACGAGTGTTTTTCTATTCCGTCGTTATTGGAGGAAAGTTACAGAAATAATATAAGCCTATACAACAATGACATGTACATGATGTTTTACATAGTATTTAGCTCACAGTATGTTCAAAGAGAGCTTATTTGGCCATACTCCTTTTCAAACTATTTTCACATTGAACCATTTATCTCTGATGACTTAGTGCTGCTGCATTAAAAGCTTCTATGAACCTTTACACTTTAGTTAGCAATGGTTTAACGACAGTACAATTTGGCAATGTAAAATATAAAAGCTCATAAAAATCAAATTAAAAATGTATGTAAAAGCCACTTAAATCAAAGTCCCATTGTAACAACCACAATATCCGTGCGAAAGTTTTGAAACAAAACATTATTTATTTAAGATTTCAAAAACATTATTGATGAATAGAGTGAAATTGCATTCAAACTGCTGGATTTAGTTGAACGATCTGATTTAGGTGGTATTTGTATCACATGGTACTCTTGCGATTTCCTTTCCGAAGTTCTTTTCTGTTGAGCTGTGTGCGTTTTGTCGTTTTGTGACACTTTCACTTTGTCTCATTCTATCTGTATTTTCTTTCATCCACGCAATGCACATGATGGCATTCATGAATCCCAATTGGGAATGGATGTTTCTTCGAAACGAATTGCACGGTTTGCTGCACGTTTGGAACTGTGATTAATTTCCGGCTGGTTGGCGATAAAACTGCTTTGGTTCATCAATATCTGGTTACAACTTCCCTGGCCACATCTCTTAACCCCTCCACCTCTCTCTCTCTCTCTCTCTCGCCCTCTCTCTCTCTCGCCCTCTCTCTCTCTCGCCCTCTCTCTCTCTCTCTTCCTGCCCCTCTCTGCCCAGCCACCCACCTGCTGCGTGTGCGCATCCAAATAAAACCAATCATTTTGTGCAAAATGTCAAACACTGCGAATTCTCCCAAACCGATTCGTTGGCCCAGTGCAACTTGCATTTGGGTCAATGATGTTGTGCTTTCGTTTTTAATGGTTTTTGTTATGTTTTTTTGGTTTTTTTTTTGTGTATTTTTATGTGTTGTGCAACAATATTGCATATTGTATATGCACATATATGTTTCCTTGCAAATAAATAAATCAATAGAGCACTTTCCCGTCCCCCACTTCCGGCTCTCAAAGCGAACACGCGAGCGACTAATGAAATATGCCAGCAAAGCAAGCAACGCCCAGCAAACTAATATTGACAGGACAGCATGTCCCGAAATGGATCTGTTATGGTATTTTCGCCATGGCTATATGGATATTATAATCTTTCGGCCCTAATGCACTTGCATAGCATTCTTGCAACATTCACATACATATACACGTATATACATATATATATATGTATTTTGTGGCAACAGCCAAATACATTTGGCTTGCGGCAATCAACTTGAATATACAAACATAAATAAGAAAGTGCTCAGAAAGCACACTTGAAGCCACAAAAATCATGCGTCTCGTATTGGCCGTCCTCATGCCTGGCATATTATCAGAATATTTGAGCTAGCCAGCTAGCCAGCTAGCAAGCAGTTGGGGGAGCTGGAGCGTCAAGTGCTGGGCGTTTTGGCGACGGGTATCTGTTCTTGATTTGCCTCTCGTTGTCAGATTGATTTTCTCTATTATGGCTCAATGGCATGCCGTAGTTTACGTACTGCTCTCTGGTTGCATAAATATAAATTCCCAACAGCTCAAGCCACAAAATTCTTTTGTTCAGCAATTGAAGTGTACAATGCTTCCAATTGGTCATTGCACATAAGATTTTAATAGCATCGCTTGTCATGAGTCTCTGCCTCTGTCTCTGACAGCCAAATCATAAAAATCGAATATTTGCCAAGCAAGCATCCATCTTTTATCCGATCTAGTTGCAAAATTATGTAAAACTACTTGGTAGAAACTCTCGCATGCCTATATCACTAAATATTATTTAATATGGATACCTATAAATCAATTTTATTCGTTATTTCTTAGAGGATGTATCAACAATTACATATCAGTTGAATGTTCATCAACAGTCAACATGAGCTAACTGAGAGGAACAAAGCACTTAAGCATATTTATATTTATTTGTATTCAGATATGGTTAAGAATACTTTATTAGATTCTGTCAGTGTTATCTCCTGAGAATTTGGCAGTACAGCAATGTATCAAGCGAGGGTACCCTGGGGTCCTGGATCAACCGCAATGCAAATGCATGGCTTTACTTATGAATGAAGTAAACAATGCGTTCCACTCATGGGACATACATATTAAACCAAATTGCCTTACAATTATATTCGTATATCAACTCACTCCTCTGCGATCTTCGGGTGGAATTGGCTGAAGTGTTTGGTTTCATAGGCGACCCCATTATCTTTGAATGCAAGACTTCAGAAATCGCAGCGATATGCTTGAGTTACAGCCTCATTTTTCGTGTCCCCTGTGTGCCCATAAAAGCGTGCTTCAATTATTTTGCTTGGAAACAGCTCAGAGAGTGCAGCAACCTTTTGTTTTTTGTTTTTGATTTGTGTATCTTTAAGCACTAAAAATGTATTACGTGTTTAGGGTATTTGTGTATGCAATGCAGCTTAAACGTATCTCAATTATTATCAAGACCAAAACGCAATCGCAGTTTCGATTAAAATCGCAAAAGCATTCATGATTGTATTCAAAAGATAAAAGATTGAAGAAATCCGAGCAACGTCTCCCTTCCAGCAGAATGCTGAAAAAGGTCCAAAAGGTTGCGGCATACTTTGACATTTTGGCGCATGTTGAATCAAGTGAAAACCCAATTACATGTGCTCCCAATCTAGACGCTTTGCTGGCGACAAAACGAATTGTGTAGACAAGTTAACATGCTGGCCAACCCGACTGCAACATGCACCATGTAGCATGCACCACCAAGCATCTAACTTTTCCCTTCACCCACAGCGGCTGTTCTGATTATTACAACACAGCCAGTTGCAGGTAAGTGTGTCTGTGTGTGTGTGTGAGTGTGAGAGTGTGAGAGTATCTGCATCTGTAGTCGAGCGAGTGTATCTAACGGCTGTCAGTAAGTGGGTTGAATGTGGGTTGGGTGCTGTTTGATGTGCAAGCAAATTATTACTTAAGCGGCTTAAACTTGTTGAAGTGTTACCCGTTTTCGTTATTCGCTGTGGTTTTCGCTTTGTGGCTTCTAAATGATAAAGACATCACACAAGTACATAAATATATCGTATATATATAAATATATATATATATATAAATATATATAGTGAAGCAAAGTGAAAATTTAATTGGGCAATGTTTACGCTGCGCAAAACAGGCAGAAGGATGCCTATCTGACCCCACAGAGTAGATAAATGCTTGATCAGCATAACCAGTTGAGTCGATCTAGCCATGTCCATCTATTTAAACAATTTGAATAATAATAATAATAATAATTTTATGTAACTTGTCCATGTCCAGTGTCATAAACTCAAATTCAAATTGGGAAACACGACTTTAAGGATTTTTAATATGTAAACAAGAAACATGTTGCGAGTAAGGTATATCTTTAACTTTAGACACTTAAATCACTTATGACGACCAAACTGACTGACCATTGTGTACTACGTGCCATAAATTATTGTCGATACTCGTATTAATTCGCTTATGTCGTATTGAAACACAGGCAAAACAATGTCACAAATTTGAAATTATATATCGAACGTTCCTTAAGATGGCTTCCAAATGCCCAAAGTGGCAGAAAATTTTGATTAATGTCCTGTGTGGGTATTCTTACAACGTGCCAATATCGTGTGTGGTGACATGTCAGCATCATTAGCAGAACAATGCCACAGGCTAAAAGCCAACAAATTGTTTTTTTCCTCAGGAATAACAGGGAGGAGCAGCAAAGAGTTGCTGTTGTTGTAACAATAACAACAAAAGCAAGAAAATATAGCTAAACGAAACAATAACAACGACAACAAAAATAATAAAAATAATGATAATAATATCAGTAACAACCACATGAGCACCAGCAGCTGTTTTATTTACCACTGCTTTTGACCAGAAGAAGAATGTGGCACGTGCGCAATAAACTAGGACGCAATAAGAAAAACGAAGCGCCAGTTTACAATTAGGGGATCATGATGGATCGTGTTCGATCAGATATGATAATATGATCCAAATGTTTGATCGTACAGCCCGAATTGATGGACCCATTCAAACCAATGCCAATGGTGAAGAGGAAAATGGTCGCAAACAAACTTTCATGGCAAAAGCAGAGTCGCACGTAGCTGGTTTTGCGGACAGCAATGTACTCCAGAAAGGCGATTAATCATAGCATCGTAGTTCTTGTTGAGGAATCTGAATGAGAATTAGCTAATTATACAGTCATAGAACAGTTCGTCAATATGTAACCCAGCAGCTTGTAGCTCCAAGCGAACTCACCATGCCTTTCTTTGCTCGAACTGGGTCAGCTTACAATGACTCGTCTTCGATAACCATCTGGAAAACCATGACCACAGATCTCAGGGTAGCAGGGCCATTACATGGAAGCGGCTCAAAGGTTGGTATTTGTATATTAAATGCTATATTCAAGTAATGGTTTCTTAGTATACATTTTTGCATTTGGAAATGAGTTTGTTAATGGTATGAGTCATTTAAGATGGTTAAATTGAGTTTGAAACAGCGCGTCATCATTACAAACTTCCCTTCTGACACACACACACACACACATGGCTGCCTTTGTTGCGCCTATGATAATGCGATATCAAACTCTAAATCGGGTTGCCATCAAAAGACTTTACGCCACATTACCCTCAACGCGGAATCGTCCTTCCGAAAAATGGATTCGCTCTGCTTAACTCAAAAGCAAAGAGTTTCCATATTTTTTTCAATTTCTCCAGCTTCAATTATATTGCACATACTATTTGCATAGGCCACTGAGAAGACAGGAGAGAAACAAGCGTTAACAGCTAAGTGAAATAACCCTCTGCAGGAATGTAATCAACGAAGTTTGAAGAGAGGTAATTATGTATCTTATCCGTTGACTTAATCACACTTAACACAAAATCATTTATTGACTATTTAATTTGTTAGTTAATTTTTTTTTATGTGTTTCCTCTAACACGTTGAGTTGAGGTGTAAGCTCGATCTGTCTTTATTTCTTAAAATCTTAAAATAAGTTCAGGCTGAGTAAGCAAAAATACTGAGAAAATAAAAGATTAGTCCGCGTAAATACAAAGAATATAATGTGTGTGACTTTATTTATCTTTAAATTTCTATATTCTATATATATCTAATTACACGACCTTAAAATCATTTATTCTTTTGAAGCATTCAAGCATGCAAAATATGCTTACATGATTACCATCTACAAAACAGAAGGTGAATCCTCAAGGCGCAAGAAATCTCGAATTATGCGTTGGAGTATGTAAATATAATGATCTGGTGTACTTGATTACTAAAGGAATTGTCTGCAAGAGTGCACTTTGAATATTAAGCGTTCAGCCTCAAATTGAATGAGTGAGTTATGAATTCGAATTGAATTTGACAGAATACAACGCTATATTCTACATATTAGATATGTTTCCCCTTCTGCGCTCAGCATTTAAATTCATTCGAAATCTTTTATTTGGAACACTACTTTCTGCTCACATTTCATTTTGTTGTATTTTATTGGAGCTCACTTCTGCAAATCTCTATTTATATTTAAAAGTTTAGGTTGGCGCTGCACTTATCGAAATTTCAAGTGTATAAAATACTATATATACAATCAGAAATGTTTCGATTCGAAGAATTCAATTTATTCAATTGATTTGATAATGGCCACTGAGGAGAAACCAAATCTGTGCGGCCCTCGGCTAGGCGGCTCGGAGTTTTGGGTGGTGCATCAGGTAAGCAACGGAGAAACGATGGCGCACCTGGCCCTCAAATACGATACGACAATTGGGCAAATCTGTCGAGCCAATCGCATGCATTGGCAGGACATCTTGCAGATGCGACGCCACATTTGGCTGCCGGTTACTGTTGGCCGACAACAGGCGCCGGTGGAGACGAAAGATCAACTGCATAGTGAGTGGCTGGTAAAGAGAATGCCAGGCTTTCCAGATTATAATCAAGTGTCGGTTTTACCGCCGCATTTCTATCGCCAGAGCGCGCCCAATCTGGATGACTTTGCCGGCGAATGTGACCCGCTGCTGATTACCACTGCAATAGCGCATCCTGCATCTTGAAAGCTGGTGCAATTAGTTGGTGAACCCAGCTGCAGCTGCTCCTGGTAGACTTTGCAGCTTTGCAGCTGCGTCACATCCTGTCTGGGCTCGCTGCCTCCAGCTGCAGACGACCACAAAGTAAAAGCAAGCAAGTTTTATCCGCTCAGCGAAATTATGGGCGGATTTTCAATTATCATCACATTTTGTTGCAAGCGTGGGTCTTGCGAATATTGCTTACGATTTGGCAACGGACTGAGTCCTCAATGAGCTATTTGAGAAATCATAAAAATCTAAAATCTACATTTTCGGGTATTGTTCGCGAATTAAATGACAAAAAGAATGTCGATATATAAGGCTATAATGTTAATAATAATAATAATAATAATCTAAAAGGATATCTCAATTCGGTTAAGATGATAGTTCCATCGTTTACATTAAGTAAATTTCTTGCAATTTTTGTCGCACAGCGGAAATAAAAGAAAAACGCTAACAGCAGTCCCATTGGCAGGGTTCTTTTCACTCTCTCTCTCTCTCTCTCTCTCTCTCTCTCTCTGTGTATGTCTCCTTCTATGTCTCGCCCTGCTCCTCGCTATGGGCTACTTTCCAACGACCTCCTGTGAATGCCATCGCCTACCACTGCGTTGATTAGAAACCCCAAAGCGCTGCCAGCTGTCGTCGCTCGCTACAAAATTGGCTTTTAATTTCTGCAGAAGTAAATTTGCCACAAACAGGATGCAATTAAGACATTCAAATTCACGATTCGAGTGTGGCGCATTGTGTGACGCCACACGCGTTCGATGCGATGCAATGCGATGCCCTATCGAGCGTATGGGGCACGTGCAACGCCAGAGATAAGCATGCCGGCCACTGGCGGGGCACCGGTGTTGACCTCGGCACACACTCAAAGTAGAATATTAACTAATCTGTGTGCGGCACTTAAGCATAACGACGTTTGCAATGAAGCAATCCTGCCACTTTTCGGCAACACAGCCCCCAAACTTCCCACCCGCCAAAAAACATAAAAGGTACAGGTAAAAGTGCCTTAGCAGAAGATACCTGACTACGCAATTACCCTGTAGTCAGCCCAAAATACATACAATCATAGTGACTTACTTGTATACGCTTGAATGTAGAAAATAATACATGGCTTTGGCAATGAATATGCCTATTATTTGCTGTTGGTATCCAGTCGTTGTCTTAAGTTAAGTTCAGTTAAGAAATCAAATATCATAGTGGCTACACAAGAATTATCCAATTAGAAGGTGTTTGGTATATTTATTCTATTTTCAAGACAATTTTATTGATTAAAATTGATTGATCGGAACGGGGAAAAGTCGGCCTAAACATTCGGTTTTGGCCAATAGCTTATATGTATAACTTATATGTTACAAACATCTGGATAACTTCAAGATACCCTTGTTAAGCAATGCTAATGGGTATAGGGTATCAAAAGAAGTCGAATGAGAGGGGTCTAAAAAGGGCAACGCCGAGACTTATGCGTACGTGCTCGTGTGATAAATTCACATTTTCCGTCTGGCAGCCGAGCAGCAGGACAATCCGTGGCATTGATAGACACCAAGATGGACAAGGACGAGTGGCAGCGAGGGGGATTGGACGTGTGGCGGAATAGCAGAAGGATGGATGCTCAATGTAGGGTGGCGACCAGTGCAGGTAGAACAGCCGTCAAACGTAGCGGAACGCCGGTGTCAAAAAGGAAGTGCCAAAAAACGGAATACGGAAAAAAATGTCATAAGCGCAGACTGCGTTGGGCATGACGTAAACGACGTGAACGACAACGATGAGCACGAGGATGAGCCTCGCAATGGCAATGGGGTGTGCGGGGGGGAAGAATCAGAATGAGAATATGAGAATGAATACCATGGATGGTCACATTTTGTGCCTTTTTGACAGACACAACTTTGGAATTGCTCTGATTATGCTGGGGCAGCGGGGGCAACGTGGCCAACGGATGCGGGCCACAGCGGACTCAGCTCAATGGCATGTTGACAATGATAACGAAGTTGGCCCTGACTGCGTTTAGCATTCGGATAGCGGTATAAGGCTAGCCATGAGGGATGAGGGATGAAGGATGAGGGAAGGAGGATTTGTGTGTGCTGGCATCGAAAAATAATAGAAAAAAAGGCAAGAAAACACAAAACAGACTGAACAAAAATATCAAATGTCGCATGCCAACATTAATATTTCATGAGAAATCATAGTTTGGTGATGCGTATAATTCAAAGGAATTGCAATCTGAATTAATTTCAAATGCTTGGACCCATGAGCTCAGGTATTTCATACGCATCATTTTGACAATCTAGTCGGAAACTTGTTGCCAAAGTATTCAAGGCAGCTGTCAGGCTGTCCGGCTGTCGGGCAGTCCTTGTTGTTGTTGGCCACAAAGTTTTCAGTATTTTTGCATCATAAAACTTTGCCCCGGACAGGGCATCAAAATGAATGCGTATCGAATTTAATGCCTGTGCTGCCTGTGCAGCAGCTGCAGCACCAATCGATGGCCACAAAGTGCATTTTGCACATGTGGCATGTGGATTCAATTTTGTGCAGCATAAGCCAAGCTGCCCCTGCTGCTGTTACTGAAAAAGTTTTGCAAGTGAAACTCATTTATTTGCGTTATGCCGTGACGGTTGAACCATGTAATTATACACAGACAGGCTCGAATACCCTACCATATTCTGCAATCCCCTCTTTTGCTTTTTTACTTCCACCACTGTTTCTAATTCCTTTGCTGCTCGGGAGCCTTATGAAATATGACAGTTTTGCACACCATGGACAACTTTTGCACCGCCTTTCAAAGAGAAATTATTAGAAAGTTTTAAGCGAAAGCGAAAATCGGAGACACGCGTTTTCTTGCTGGATAAGTTGCCCATGAGATAAGTGCGAATTCGAAATTGTGAACAGCCTGACAAAGAGACCACCATAAGAGACAAAAGAGATAGAGAGAGAGAGAGAGAGAGAGAGAGAGAGAGAGGTATACTGCTAATATATATATATATATATATATATATTGAACATTTCGAAATTTGGTCGAGTTTTTGATTTATGTCGGTTGGCAAGCTGCCCGCTGCATATAGATAAAGAAAGCGATAGCAGTAAAGAGATTGAAAATATTAAGAATTAGCACCTAAGAAATGAATGCATGTATGTATAATCAAATGGTTAAAGACATTGTGGAAGACGCCATTTTGTTGTCTACCCAACAAATTTAAAGCTTAATGGTTACAATTGGGAACTTAAATGATCATTGAATTCAATGGTAGAGGCTCAAAATGCCGGCACGGTATGAGTTGTATTTAAAGTAATGTTGAGAATGTGAGATTCATTGAGACTCAGTCACTTATTCGTTAATTCGTTCGTTTTGTTTGCCGATGTATTCATTTACAAACTCGGACAATAGCCTGGACTTCGATTTCGCCGGTGTCTTAACAACTTACTTAATTGTTTCGCGATGGATAATCAATGGCCATCGGGCCCGGCCACCCACTGCGAATTGAGAAAGTGGCAATGGATGGACGGCAATTGTACAATAATTCCTACTTATTGCAGTGCAGATGCTACATGCAAGTAATTATAAATTGAATTAAAAGACACACATTGCAAGCGCCTTTTCCTGTTGCTTGAGCTTAATTAAAATTCATTACGTACCCATATACATACATACATACATACATACAGATATACATGTATATATAGTTTGCAGCGACGCAACAGAGGGTGTCTGAGGGTATCTGAGGGTATCTGAGAGTATCTGGCTACAGGGCGAGCAATATGTTTAAAATGCTGTAAAAATATTTGACAAGCAGCTTTACGAGCGGGCCGTAAAAATATTTTCCCAGTCGACTATGCAATGTGGCTGCTATCTCTCTCTCTCGGTCTCTCTCTCTCTCTCTCTCTCTCTCTCTCTCTATCTCTCTCTCTGCTCGCCACTCATGTCTATTAACTGCTCGAGCAACTAAAACTAATGCATGCATAGAGCATGCATACTTACAGCTAAGCCGGGGGTGGTAGTCGGTCGGTGTGTGTATATATGTGTGTGTGTGTGTATATGTGTGTGTGTGTGTGTGTGTGTGTGTGTGGCGAGAATGCAGAGGCAGTGTGAGACGGACGGTATGTGTGTTTGCATGCAAATGCATTTGCTAAGTCCCAAACAAAACAAAGGACGAGAAAATACTTACTAAATGCATCAAATACTAAAAACCAAATGAATTTTCTACTGGAGTATGATCGACTAAAGCATGATCATTGTGCGATTGAATATAAAATATTGTGTCGGGAGGATACTTGAGCTATATAACAGTCGTTATTGCATACATGCTGAACAATGAATTCATTTTTAAATTAACCTCGATCGGAAAGTATAAATGCTTTTTGCGCGAGCAAATACTTGCAGATTGTATATATGGATGAATATTAGGAATTGATCTTACTGGCAGATATGTAATATAAATGGATACACTTTCCGATAATATTCGTACTTTATTTATGGGTTATTTCAAAGCGTTACGAGCATTTTGAGCGAATTATAATAGCCAATGCCAAGGAGTATCGCATAAAAAATGCAAGCGCAACTTGTCGACTTGTATTGTTGTTGTCATTTCACAGCACCCTTTTTCATTTTGTTGTTGTTGTTTTTGCTGTAGCCGTACTTTATCGTTCAAGCATATATGAGTGTTGTGTGTTTGTTTGTCTACGTCTGTGTGGGTGTGTGGGTGTGTGGGTGTGCGTATGTATGTGAAGCACCCAACAAGCAGAGCCAAGCATAGCAAAGCATAGTTTTAAGCGCAAATCAAAATGATTGATGATGATGGCCGCCATGCAGCAAAACTCCAGCCCTAACAGTTATTCTGGGCGGCTGGTGGGAGCTGAGCTGAGCAGAGCTGAGCTGAGCAGAGCAGACTACAACAAACACTTGACAGTTATGGCTGCTGATATATAGCAAATAAACTAAATAAATCCCATTTTGTGTAATGTCATTTTTGTGCCATTTTACTTGAAAGGGCGTGAAACATGGGCACCCACCCGACTGCATTTATATACACACAGACATACATATACATATATGTATATATATACATATATATGTATGTATGTACATATATGTATGTATACATGAGCTATGAGCTATGGTTAAGAGCGTGCAGCCATTGTTTTCAATTGCAAATTGACGCTGCCCAAAGGATGCAACACTTTTTTGTTCCCTCTGTGCTTTTGCTTAAGTGCCTCACATAACACACACACACACACACACACAAATAGAATATACTTATTTACATATATACATATATGTTAATCATGCACTGGAGTTAGTTTAAGCCTGAATGCACACCTTTGTCATTGGCACTACATAATAGCTGTCAAAACACACAAACACACACACACACACACACACACACACAAATCAGCCAAAAGGCTTACCCTTATGCCGAATGGTTAAGCTAAGAGCATATTTGCCAAATGCACTTTGGCTGCCCATTGCTTTTGTGGAAGCGATTTTGTTGTGCTGCTGTCTCATTAGGTAGCCACGCAACTGCGGTGTCCGCTCTGCTTGTAGTATTGCTGATAAACACAAGCACTTCTTAAACAACAGAGGCACCCACACACACACACACACACACACACACACACACACACACACACACACACACACACTGCACACACACACACTGCACACACACCGGTGCACAGTGGAGCATCAGCATAAGCAGCCTGGCTGCCTCTATTGAAACTCATGCAATTGTTCTTGCCCCACACACATCTGATTAACCACAAAAGGGCATCCGAGAATTCATCTACTACTTAAAGCTCCCATATATTGAATTATTGGCATGACTGTGTAGGTTTTACTGCTTTCCAGTTGCTAATAACGCAAATTTATAATCGTATATCTCTGAATATTTCATATCATATTAAATTAGTTGGCAACAGTCAATGGAAACAAGCAATAGGATTACATTTTAACTTTGACATTAAACAAAAAAAAAAAGGGAAGAAAACCCGAATTAGTGTTACATTGTTACATGTTTAAAACATTGAAGTCACTACAATATATTTGACAGCAGTTTAACGAAAAGTTTGCGAAACAGATCCCAAAATAACAACATTCCTGTCCACCTGGCTTATATTGAGAGACAACTGCATAATTAAATTTGCTGCGAACTATTTTTAACGAAATTGAATTGTCATAGCAGAACGAGAACACATTTGTCTCTCTTTTGTTGGCTTCATTTTGTGGCTTTGTTTCTGTGTTTTTGTCAGATTCGGCACTTTAAGCTAATTTTATATATAACAATTCTCTATGGTTTCTTCACTCATGTTGTAAAAGCTTTCAAGATTTTATTATTCTTTTTCTTTTTTTTATTTTGACAAGTATTCTGTGATTATGGCTTAGTGTTGGTCCCCAATCACTAATCAGACAGGCAGTCAGTCGGTCAGTCCGTCAGTCACTCAATGAGGAAAGGGAGAGTTTTCAGCTTAGGAGTGATTGACGTGTATTTTATTGTGCTCCGCAAACATAATTTATATTTGCGATGTCTGTTGAACATCTTATTTTTATTTTTATTTTCTAGATTAAGTCTTAACATAAACCAAGCTGTGCTTAGAAGGCATGTTAATTATACAAAATATTACCTAATCAGATTTTACACAAAATTAAAGAGGATATGAGCAGTTAGACTGTCATATGAAGTGCAATACATTTTGTTAGACAGTCCAGTAAAAATGTTGGCCGATATTTCGCTGTTCAATATACAAAATATACGAGTTGGATATATAAATATTATTACGTTTAACTGTGCACACACCGACAAACATACATACATAATTACAGTTGCATAGACATAACACAATTCAAATTACATCCACGGCCATTTGTGGCGACACCCCAACATATCATGTGGCACACACACGCACACACACAATATGTATGGACATTGTTTTTGGTGTGTATGCGACAAGCCCTCAAATTCCTTTGGGGCTTTGCCCGAGTGCAATGTCTGTCAACACTAATTGTTGGCTGCTGTCGCTGCTGTCTTTAGTTACAATAATATTCTCTCCGTAGGTGGATGTGTATGTGAATGTGAATGTGACTCTGAATGTGAATGTGAATGTGAATGTGAAGGGGGTTGGGCTTGATTGTGTAAATCCTGCTTACATGCACGCGCTCACGCACACACTCAAAAATAGGCACACACATACATGTGCACACATACATGTAGAGAACTGTGTCACATAAACGCAATCAAGAGATCCACATCAGCAATGGCAACACTTCGTCCTCTTCCTCATCTTCTTTTGCTCGTAGCTGCTGCTCGTAGCTGCTGCTGCTCGTAGCTGTTTTTGTCATTAGCTGTGGCACCCCAAGACGTTGCCAACTGAGACTGTGGCCCGCGGACATTGGCCATAGTCACACTGCTCGCTTTCGGGTGCGAACAGAACACAGATACACAAATAGCAAATAGTACTACTGTTGGCCCGTTTACAACATGATGCATATAGGCATGAATACATATGCTTAATTAAATTGGGTCAAAGCAGTTAACTCACTTGTCTTTGGATTATGTTTGTATCTCACCTAATCTTGGCCTGAGTTGTGCCATAGTTCAGCTTTAGCTTCGGTAATAGTTCCCGTTAAGCATAATATGCTACTGCGCACATGCAGATACACATATACATATGTACCTATGTACATACATATATACATACATGCATATGTTGCCTGCTATCCAGTTCATATAGCTTCAACTATTAACTTAAAGTTGAAGTTGGACTTTTGTAAATATAACAAATTGCCCTTGTGTTTCGCGCCACATAAAATCATATTATTGTCTGCAGTTCGGAGCGACCGCAAAATATTGTCTTTTGCAAGTTTATTAAAAGTTTTTACAGCAAGAACAACGAACATCGGCGTCAACTAGCTAACTAAGTGCTCTCCAAGTCCCGACCAAGACTTGTTAGTTGGCTAAAAACTTTTGACCTGTTGCCATACATACTCGGACATTCTTAAGCTATTGCATAGCAAAGTACACACACACACACACAAGCATAGCAAAACAAAGCAACTTTGGAATTTTCTCAACTTTGTCAGCATATTAGCTAAATTGGTTAATTAATTCCAATGTGTCGCTTGTTCAGTAACTGTGGCTGTGACTCTAGCTTCTGCAATAATATCTAACTTTTTCTTCTTTTGATATATCGTTTTAGAGTTCGGAATCATTGTGTGGTGGTTTCCGGCAAGCGGACCACATCATGGCCGATGCAGCTATCGGTCCGGTGTTGATATGGGCTAGAGTCCCACATTTACTATTACCAAGTTTCACATAATCGAAAAGCAGCTCATTCATAACAGAATAAAGCCGAGCTTCTTGTTGCCATCGCCATTCTAGTGTATGCCTAGCCTAAGCTAAACTAAGAATTGCGAATCGCTAAAAGTGTTCATTGTATTTCAATCCTTAATCAGTTAAAGCACTTTCAAAGATGATTAAAGTGTCTTGTAAATCATTTAGCTGCAGCAAATAGTTGTTCCTCTAAACATCTGGTGTATCCCTTTTAGTTGCAGTCTGTTACAAATCCAGCTGCAGTATTTTTGCTGCTGGGGGCAACTATTTTTGCTTCGATATATGTATACATTTTGGTTGGCTTAAGTTATCCTAATCACTCACTGTATGCACGTCCCTTTAATTTTCCCACAACGTAAGCAGCTTTTGCATTCGTTTTTTTGGCCAAAGCTCCTCGTTGCGGTCTTCCGTTGCTGGTCAACAAATGCCGGCAACTTGAAAGCAACAGAAAACATGCCTAATCTAAATGAAAGCAAGCAGCTCAGCTGCCATTGATAAGGCCAACTGCTAGGCAACTGATCCGAATGAGTTTCAGCGGGCCAATGCGATAATCAAAATAATAAATAGAAACACAGCTTTACATTCTTTCGGCCTTTTTTTTTGTTTTTGTTGTTGTTTGTTTTTTTTGTTTTGTCTGTTTTTGTGAGCCTTAAGATTTCTGTTGAAGTCGCATTCCGGCTTAATTCAATGTAGTACTGCTAGTTCGTTGGGGTTTTTGCTTTGAGCCCAACACTGATGGCAACTCAGAGCTGCACCTGTCAAATGCCTTAGGTTCATTTGATTTTGGGGCACTGCCTGGGACTTGGCATCTCTGAAATCCCTTGGACTTTGGACTGCTGGTTGCTGGCATGCATTTAAATGTTGTGGTCGCCTTTGCTTGCAAGCTTGCAAGAAAACATTTTGCCTTCTGCAATTTACAGTGAAATTTTATGCATAATTCCCGTTATGACACTTGTGGTGCACACAATCACAGTGCAATGTCACTGTGTTCGGTGTGTGCATGCTGATACAAATGCGGTTACAGATACAGAATACAGATACAGCTACAACTATATACACAGCTACAGCTACAGATGCATATGCAGATGCAGATGCAGATGGAGACAAACATTCAAGTTTACAGATGCATTTGCAGATGCTGGCCACAGATTCAAATGCTTCAATATTTGCACAACGACAGCAGCCAAACAGTCGAGCAGCATACTAATTTATGTTATCAGAACACTCAAATCAACCACCAAATGCCAAAGTTCGTCACTTATTTCGCATTGTTGTCAACCTTGTTCTTGTTTCTGGGTATACCAGTCTTGAAGTATTAATATTCTTGATCAGGATCAACAGTCGAATCGATCAAGTTTCTTTTATTTCATCGATAACTGTCTCTGTTGCGCAAATATCGATATATATCGATTTCCGATAGCAATGAAAGCCACAGTAGAGGCAAAGACTTCCCATTATTATATAATAAGCATTAACATATTTTTGATCAACCAAAGTCACAGTATGTGTAAATATATTCTCATATTAATCTTATTTCAATGAGGCAATAAAACTAGAATATATTTAAGAGCTGAGTTCAGGATATATCGAAGTCAATCTCACTCGACTACAGTGTTCTTACTTGTTTGAAGATGTTGCTGTGGGTGCCAAATAATTTAGATTGATGCCCTGTTGCCGTTGCAATGTTGACATGTCAAGCGATGTCAGCATCGAAATGCAGACGACACGTGTGGCAAATACTTATTAAATGACAGTATCTATTGCTGCAAATACATACACATACATATATATGCATATAACAAACACGAGTAAGCATATTTCTGCGTGTTGCACAAAACAATTGTAAATATATTTGTTGCAACCATCGAGTACTAACTAAATAACAGTATCTATAACTGTGTACCTGTGTACATTCAATTCATATGTATGTATGTACGAAGCTGCAATAATAATAATAATAATAATAATAATATCGAAATCAACATGGTGTTTGTGTAAACGCATCTGGTTTTACAGCTTATTTGTATTTGTATCTATATATATACGTCTTCGACGGATTACATAGGTAAGTAACAGTATCTAGAGTTGCAGTATCTTTGCTTCTACATAAACTGAATCTCTCCGACAAGCACTTAATAAAACCATATACATACACTCAGAAAAAAAGTCTCCCTCTTTTGGTGCTAATGGCAACTCATCGAAAAATTGTGTCCTTCGAAGAACCAAAGTTTATCTAAGCTGTACATAGCAGTCATGAGAGCAAACTTCTATTAATATCTCGGGGATTTCAAAAATGATTATTTCGAACAATTTCGGTTGCAATATTGTTCTAGTTGTAAAAAATTTGTTTTCGTTTGCTTAAGAATTATTTCGAAAATCAAGAACAAATTTCTAGTTTTCTATGTGATTTTCATTTCAAGGCGATTTTCTAAATTTCCGGATAATTTCTTTTTTGAGTGTACCATATATAGAATTTACACCTTTATGTGGAAATTCAAATTTATAGTCCATACACATATATCTCTGCTGAATACATTATTAGCTTTGTAACTATCTCTACGCAATGGATAATATATTTGGGTATGTATTGTATCAGGCTGTAACAAAACAACAATATGCAAATACCACGTACACCTTTAAAGAGCTCCGATAAAAACTCACTCATATTGCAAAATATATTCGCATGTGTTTACAGAAAATGCTTGCTTGGCAACTGTTGCAAAAGGCGACGGGGTTTAAAACAGTCAAACTTAAAATGGAAATAACAATTGTAAACCTGGTTTGAATCGCTGGTATCAAATCGGAAATACATAAAGACACACATATGTATCTTTTCCATGCGTTGGCTAGAGCTAAATACAGAGCATCTTCTAGGCGGATACTCTGCTGTTGAATATACACAGCAATAGATATACATAAATACAAAGTGTTCAGTGTCAGATAGCTTAAGATAAAACCATGTATAAGTAATTGTCGGTTTATAAGCACATACATAGAAAAAGCGAACTAAAATTTGATTGCACTAAACAAAATGAGATACAGACAACAAGAGAAACAAATTAAAATCTAAACACAAACTGCGAGTGCGGAAACATTTCTACATTTCTAGAATGGTGCTGGCATTCAAGAAGTGTTTGGTAAAATAGATTTTTGTACTAAATACAGAAGCAGACGTAACATATTTTCTGTTCATTTCCATATACTAGTTTTCATTATATATCTTTAAACGTATTTTAAAGTGGCAAATTAGCATATCAATCGAACTGAATGAGATCACAATTTACTATTTATATCGAAGTCTATCACTAAGCAATGATCATGTATGTGTGTAGTAACTGTGTTTGTATCACTGTTTGTATCTTTATCACTATCAATATTTGCATTGGTATATGTATCTATTTTTGTCCCTAGACAAGAACAAAGTGGAAGGGACTGAAATGCGAGCCGAAGCGAATCCAATGAATATAATTAATATTAAAGTGTACACACTCGTAATTGCAAACTGTACGGCCAAGTGCCTGTCAGCCGTTGTTATCCGTTAAGTCTTCTTTAACGCGACGGTTTCCTTTGATTTTTACAATTTCAATTAGCGCTTAGCGCGCTGCCTGCCAAATGCCTGTGCTGTGGCTGAGGGCGGTAGCAAAGAGGTGTTCCCAGCGAGTGTGTGTGTGTGTGTGTGTGTGTGGGGGGGATGGTTTGGGAATTTGTTGCGGCAACTGTGAGTCGGTTGTGGCTGCTGCAAGGATTTACAGCCGCTGATTATTACATAACAGGCAAAAATAAAGTTCAACATTTGACGCACAAAATTTATGTTAATTTTACGGGAGCTGCCAGCGATTTGTAGTCATGTCGGCAGCAACACAATTTGTGGGCGTGGCACCTATTTGGGGGTCGAAACGAGTCGAAACGAGTCGAGTAGAGTCGAGCCCAGCAGAATTGCGTATTGTGTCGTTGCGAGTGTGGGACAGCCAGCTAATCACGATGGGCAGCCTGATTGCTCCCTTGTTCGCCGGTTTAAACTCATAAGCAAACGAGCTCTATATATGTATGTTAGAGCTGTTATTCAGTTAGGCTGTAGATAAATGCGCTCACTTAGATAAAAACGATTACAAACGTAACTAAACACGGTCTGTGTGGCAAACTTTGTTAGGAACATCATATGGGATCGAATTGGGGAATAAACTAAATGCACAATTTTTAACCAGTGCTTCAAAGTTTAAGCTCTGTTTGAATACTTTAAAATATAAATAGTTTAAGCAGTTTTAGATGAGACTAATGTGTTCCTTGAAAAACTTACACAAATACTCGTAAATTGAATAGCAAATCATTGTATTCATATTAGGTCAGCGGCTTTCAAGGTATTATATTGTTATTATCAGTACAACAATTGCAGCATTTACAAATATCGTTCGATAAATTATTTACATAGAAACTATAAGTATTGACAACATTATATTCAGTTGTCAGCCCAAATATCATATCATACATACATACATACATATATTAAATTGAACAAAATAGATTCCCCTCTGTTCATTTCATCTCCCTTAATCCACGCACTCGCAGAATATGCTCTGAGTTGTTGATTGCATATGTGTGACTGTGTGTGTGTGTGTGTGTGCGTGTGTGTGTTGAATTTTAACTAATTGCTGTTACTGATAGCTGTGACCAAAACAAAAATCCAAATAAATTGAAATTCACAAGAACCGACCACTTGGGGCTTTAGCTCAAAATGTTCAGAATTGGATTGATAATGCTGATCGGAGAACCGTGCAGACAGTGTAGGGCAGACGATGAAAGAGTGTGAGAGAGATGGAGAGAGACAGAGATATGGTATTTGCCAGATCCGGCGTAAGCAGGTGCAGCTGACCAGTGACGCAGTGCCACCAATCGTCGATCAACAACCATCAGTTGTCCATCGTCCATCGGCGCGACGATCACCAAATAAAAACCCGCCTGACACCGCTTGGCACAACTAACAGAGCAGCTCGCATCTCATCTTTTCTCTCTGTGCATGTGTGTGCGTGTGTGTGTGTGTGTGTGTGTGTGTGTGTGTGGCACATGTGCTACGACTGATCGCAACGGCGGCAACATATGGCTGTCTACTGTCGCCGTTGTTGTTCTTATTGGTGCTGTTGTTGTTGCTGTTAATGACGCCGGCATTGAATTAGATAAGCGAAGATCGAAACGGCTTCAGAAGTGTCCACTACGATCGATTTCATCAAATGAATGCCTAATTATTCCCACAGGGATCTTAGTGTTGTTGCTTGCTGTTGTTCCGTAGAATACATATGCATATATATATACATATGGACGGACACGTATGTATCCACAAATGTATCTATACGCATATTGAGTATCAGTCCAAGTTTGCACTCGAGTGTGCCTGGAGCCCAGTTTGGACAGCTCGTCGACAAATCGACTGACATAAATATTTGGACAGGCGCTGGGATCAGCTCATTTGCTGACATGGAGTTCTTTGCGACGGGCGGTTTTCAGCAGCTCTACAACGATCTAGAGGAGTCGGCAGCGACTCAAGACTTTGGCCAGCAGTATCTGATGCAGGAGCAGCAGTCCTTGGATTTTTGCTATGCGGATGTTAACTTTGGCAATGGCTACGAGACAAATAGCATGGATTATTATGGCATCACAACACTCGACAGCAACAACAACTATACCATTAACAACATTCAAACCAACAGCAATAACAATAACAGCGATAGCTACAGTAACAGCAATAACGATAGCAACTTTAGAAGCAGTAATAGCAGCGTGGAACACGAGCTGCCCTTCGATTTTGACGACCCAGAGCTGGCGATTGTGTCCATTTTGGGTGATTCGTCATCACCGCCAGATCTCACTGATTGGGAGCAGCGGCTGCTGGATCACTTTGTGGAAATACCTGAGCTCACTACCATACTGCCAGAGCGCACACCGCTCTGCACGGACATGTGCGATGATTTCCTGCAGGAGAGCAACAATAATCTGCGCCTGGTTCCGTCTACCTCACCCGTAGCGATGACGGCAACGGCAACGCCGTTGGTGACAACATTAACGATGGTGGCACCACTGCAGCTCAGTGAAAATGCCGCTGGGGAGAAGGGCTATCTGTGCACATTTGGCAACTGCGAAAAGCTGTACGCCAAGCCCGCCCACCTCAAGGCGCACATGCGCCGTCATTTGGGCGAGAAGCCGTATGCCTGCAGCTGGCCGGAGTGCAGCTGGCGTTTCTCCCGCTCCGACGAGCTCGCCCGGCACCGACGCTCCCATTCGGGCGTCAAGCCGTACAAGTGCGACTATTGCGCCAAGTGCTTCGCCCGATCTGACCACCTGACCAAGCACCGCAAGGTGCACGAGCGACGACTGCTGGCCGCCACCCGATCTGGCAAGCTGCTCCCGAACGGACCACTGCCACAGAGCGTCTATGCGGTGCGTCCGGGTCGCAAACGCAAAAATCAGCTGTGACACTCAGCTCCGACGGTTGCTTCATTTAGATGTGTTCTTTGAGCAAATGTTGGACACTTTTTTTTTTACAAATAAGTCAAAATATCATTAAATATTCGTACGCAATTTTAGTACAAATAGACTAAACATTTTGAGTGAATAACAATTGAATTGCTTTGTGAAACTATTCAATCTAAATAACTTAGAATGTGGAGCTGGCTAATTACAGCTTTCACATTGACTTTAAAGCTGCAAACCGTAAAATGTGACAATTCCAGCGAACTGTGTGGATTTTATTCTTGCTTATTTAAGATCTGTGCATTTTGATATACTTTTTTTTGATACTTAATAAGTAGTAATGGCCTGCAGATGAAAATGCATTTAATATATAAAGTTATTTGGTTTGTTATTGCCTCGTATTAATTTTGGACCAACAAGGGAACCTTTCTACTCAGCAGCCAACAGAGAAGAAGCAAAAAGGAACAGTTAAAATGAGAAGGCTGCTTTCCGGCTTGTTGTCATAAAACTAATTTAAAGGCCAAGTATTGTCAGCGAGTAGCTGATACTTTGAGTATATACGTATGTATGTATGTATGTATGTATGTATGCAAACGTGGGTATGCAATTGTGCTGCTGCTGAAGTAATCTCAGCTATGGGCTGGTCGTTTATCTTTGATGTTGACTGGAACGCTCGCTGTTGCTCTACATATCTCTCTTAATAGCAGGAGTTGTGTGTGAGTCAGCATGGTAATTAAGTTGTTTTTATTTTTATTATTATTCTCACACCAACGACGCCACTCAACTTGGGCTTGGACCAAGTTGCAACTGCTCCGGCTCCAACTGCGGCTCCGATACCAGTTGCTCCTCGAAGTCGTATCCTTTATGCGCTGTCATATTGCATACTTTACGGCTTTCAGCGCGAGTGCTTTTGTACATTTCAAGAATATTTACAACGCGACTTGCTTATTGTATAATGGCATTTACTTTACAAAAACGTCGACGTCGACGTCGCATCTCTGCCATGGCCATTGTCTTGGTGCGTCAGCTGTTCTTTCCCTTTTTGCCCTCATCTTCTCCTGCACAAATATATTCAACAATTATTGCTCACCCATCGCCCATCGCCCATCGCTTGCTATTAACTCGTTTACTCTACTCCATTCGATTCCATGCCAACCCTGCTAACCCCCATCCCTTAAATGCCTGCAGCTCATTAGGGCGAGCTATGTAACTGCCGGCATTGCATCTGCAACCAACAACAACAGCAGCCAGAGGGGAAAGAACAAGAACAAGAACAAGAACAAGAACAAGAACAGCACCAAGTACTGCTTATTCGTAAGTAATTAGCATAAAAATAAATACCACTCATTAAGTCATGTTGTTTTTATCTATTCACCATTTGATATCGCATGCTGTCGACAGAGACAGAGACAGACATTGAGACAGAGACAGCAACAGAGACTTAAGTGGCGTCTGCAAGATGTGAAGAAGGGCTTGAAATTGAAGCTGGCGGATTGAGGGGGGGTGGCAACTGGCAGCTGTTAACTTGGATGCTTGTATACTTGGTAGTGGAGCTGTTTGAACTGTACCAAGTTCTTTAATTTAAGTTCACTAGCTTTTCTGAGCATTTACTTTAATGAAGAGGTTCGCTTAAGCGCAATGAGGCGGTGCCAATCGAGTTCAAAAAAGTACACAATTATGTATTCATTGTATATTGAATTATTGTGAATATATAGAATAGAATATAGAATAGAATGCTATTTCATAAAATTCTCAATTATTGGTAAAGAAAATTGAACGAATATTAAATAGTATATATATATATTTTTTAAAATTAAGTTTCGAATTGATTTCTTATAGGTATCTTTTCAAACATTTTAGTTGAAATACTTACAATATTACACAACAGGGATATGGTAATGGGAATTACGCCCAAAAGTCTGAAGTCTTTATTTATAGAGTTGCCTAGTAAGTAGTAAATATGAACTATTGTAAGTAGTCTATACATATTTTAGAAGAGAAGGACGCGAAAAATAATAAAAAATTGCATTTGTTGTAAATTTATTTATATATATATATATATATTTATATATTTTCGTTTCTTTTTGTAAATCTTAAGCATGTACATAACTATTTGGTAATTTAATGTTGATTAGGTGGCTATAAATTTATTTTATTGTGGCTTAAATACACATTTTCTAAGAAATTAATCGCTGACTGTTTATCGAAAATTCGATACCAACTCAGTTGCACTAGTGAAATACGAAACTCCCTCTGGCCAAATTAAATTATGTTATCGCATCAGGAACAGCAACTGTAACTGTAGCTTAAAGATAGTTTTGGACTTTAGCTCCTGGTTAAAGCAGTTTGTTCATATTTCAATTGTCATTTTAATTAGATGCCCTGACCCGAAAGTCACATAACTTTGGCCAATACCAACCCAGCAGATACTGTACTGCACGGACATAGATACACCACACACCCCACACACACACACACACACACATTTACTTTGTAGTAGAAGACAAAGCGCGACGTTGTAAGAGAATTCAATTAAATGTTCATCAAAAACTACAACAAAAATGGCGCACACAGTAACAGATACATTGAAACACAGATATCTACAGAGCCGAACAAACAATGGGAACGATGATGGCAACGAAAACTAGATGATGATGATGATGATGATGATGCTGATGATGGCGATGATGGCAATGATGAAGGAGCAGAGAAGTGTGGTTGGGGCTCCAGCTATGACTGTGACTGTGACTGTGACTCTGACTTTGGCGCTGTAATCAGCGAGAGGTGCGCAGCAAGCGGAAAGCCAACGAGACGACGCGCACAAAAGTTATAAAATACCAGATAGATAGTAATTGCACCAGCTTCCTCACTCTCTCTCCTCCCTCTTCCCTCTCCCCACCCCCATTGCCCTGCCGCTCTGCGTTAAGTTTGTGTGTGTGAGTGTGAATAGCTGATGAAAAAAGCAGGAAACTGGAAATTACAAATGATACGGAAATAATGCGATATCATGAATCATTTCTATGAGAATCGAGACTTTGATACTATTGGGCAAATGATGCGGTGTCTCACTTAGCCTCCTTTCCTTACTCCCTCTCTATGTCGTATATATATATTTATATAATTATTTTCCATCATTTATGCTGAGCGGCTTTTTATTGAATGCCACAGCTCGGACAATTGAATGCAAGTGCAACAATTTGCACGTTTGGGGCAACCAAAAAATATGCATTGCCGTAGTCCAACGGGCGACGACCACAGACACATAATGTCAACAATATTGCAAGCCATCGATAAAGAAACTGGACAGCTGGCATCCACTTCTATTTCCACACCCCTGGTAATGTCCAATCCAAAGGGCTTTCTAAAGGGGGTTCTGCTTAATGCAGTGGTATATTTATTTGCTTCCTCTCTATATTTATCGAGGTCTTATCGGTTTGACAGCTCCTCTTCAGGGGGTATATGTTCAACAATTCAAGTTTCTTGCTTTGATATCATCGGAAGGAAATAGGCCTATTAGACACATACAACTAGACAGGCAGACATAATGTAAAATAAAATAACGCTTCTAACTTTGGTATCAGAAGATTACATAAGTGGATAAGTGGAATTATCAAAGAAGTGTGATATGAACGATGCTTCGTCTGTAGTATTTCAGGACCCCATCCAAACTACACACACATTATAAGATATGTCTTCTTGTGGCAATTATATGCACTTTTTAAACTCCCTTACCAAACTTTAATAATGATTAAATATTAGGAACGAAGGTTGTAAAAACAAATGACAGCAATGGCAACAAGATGCATCACTTTTACCAATAGTAATTTCAACAAAATAATCGTTTATAATCGTTCTATGACCAGTTCTATAATATTAGCTAAAGCATACTATGGCTATACACTTTGAAGATTGTGGCAAGTTTGATTTGGTGATTGTTGCATTCTTTTCTTCTCCTTGGTTTCTGTCATGCAATCCGGAAAGATCAAGCAGCAGTCAATTTGAAAGTGTATAACTTTAGTGCTCATCGTTGTATGCAATTTTCTTAAGTCAATTTTATGTCATGTGGCAAGTGGCAATTGTCTGTTAAATGCCGCCCCCAGGCTGTCGGCAGCGTTGCCACATTAAAGTCAATTTTCGGACAGCAAACGCTGCTTCGAGATGCTAATGAACTTAAGTAATGGGGCAATGTTAGCCGCTGCTCCTTTGAAACGGAGGCAGGCATAGGGCGGGTCGGGTTGCACAGGTTGCTTAGGTCGCCCGGCGGTGACTTCAGGTGCCACGTTTAACAATTTGCAGCCTTAATGTGGCACCAAAGTGTTAAACTCCAGGCCCCATAAGTTCTAGACAAAATGGCCCGGCCCTTTTATGTATGGCCCATGTACGTGCCGAGCCGGGCTTTCAACAGCGCTGGATGTTGGGGTGCTTAATTATGAGGGGCCAACCCTTGCTATTAAAACAACAGAAGCAATATCTTATGTGGATGCCACGCACCCAGAGGCATGCCCCAGGGATGTTGAAACCAAAGAGAGCGACAGAGGCAGAGATATGTATATTCGCAATTGGATATCGACGAAAAAATGCAGCTCATTTCGTGAGTGGAATTGGTCGACTTTAAAGTGTAATTTTTGTGGTTACATTTGCTAAACATAAATCTAATGGATATTAATACAAGTTAAGGCACATACCCAACCCAAGCCGACTACATACGAACCCACTCCACTCCACTCCACTGTTCTGTTCGTACGTGTATATTTTACGTGCCAGGACCGTTGGGTTTGGGGTTTCAGATAGCGGGGTCGTCTGGAGTTCAGTGTTTGGGATCGTTCAAGGTTTACTGTGCTGCGCTCATCTCACTACCGATTTCTAGCATTTGTACAGAGCCCATTGCTGGTATATTATAATTCAACTCGAATGCGTATATATATATATATATATATATATAGGTATATATATATATATTTATATATGTGTGTGCGTGTGTGTGTTTTTGGGACTGCTACTGGTTTACATTAACTTGCTGCCAACATCAAAATATTTCAATTTTGCAGTTCGCTTTGCGGCTGTTTGGCATTTCAATGTTTTTTAACGGTTTATTCCTTGAGCCGGTGCTCAGAAGGGGGCGGGCGGGGTTGTAACA
The DNA here is from genome assembly GCF_018153295.1 of Drosophila grimshawi. Classification (NCBI taxonomy): domain Eukaryota; kingdom Metazoa; phylum Arthropoda; class Insecta; order Diptera; family Drosophilidae; genus Drosophila; species Drosophila grimshawi. The sequence goes on along the minus strand of NW_025063692.1, from coordinate 16,414,070 downwards.
TATCTACTTTAATGTCATAAAAAAGCCATATCCGGTTTGTGTATGAGATTTTATGCGCTTTACGCATAGGCAAAGCAAACAAGCGCTCATTTAAATTAGATCAGTGGCAAAGGTTTTCGGTCAGATTTGGCCAAAAGCCTTTTGGCCCCAAATGGCTGCTGGAAATCTATCTAAGTGCATGTGTGTGTATGTATGTATGTGTTAAATACGAGCTTGCAAATATAGCAGTTGGAGCTGGCTCAAATTAATGACTGCTACATTCTGCATGTGCCTCGCAAAACCAGCGAATACGAGAGTGGGAGAGAGAGAAAGAGAGAGAGAGCGAGAGAGAGAGAGAGAGAGAGAGAGAGAGAGCGAGAGCGAGAGAGAGATTAAGGCAGTTATAAATAACTTTGGCTTTGAATTTAGTTGAGGGTCAATCTCTTAATTGAGGCATTCAGTACGATTTCACTCAGGCGCTGCCTGCGGCGCGAGAGTCGAACTTTGATTAAAAAGTTCGCACATCAGCAAGAGAATGAGTAAGGGATTACAAGCGAGAGGCAGAGAGAGAGAGAGAGAAAGAGGTGGAGAGTCAGAAGCAGAGGCAGAGAAAGAGGGAGATAGAGATAGAGTGAGTGATATGGCAATGACACTCGGTCCCAAAAAATAATACAAAGCGATAGTTTGTTGTAATCAATGTGGGTTTTTGGCTTGCGCAACAGCAATAATACCAATAACAACAGAAACAGTAACAACAAATCTAAGAACTGAGGCAACAGAAGCAACAATAACAACAACAACAACAAGGTTGCAAGCGAGCACATAAATAACTGACTAGGCGCTGGGCACCCATCCCGCAGTAGGTCGCCAAACGTCAATGGAATACAAATTTTAAAGCATCCGGGCATCCTCCAGCAGCAGCTGAGAGGAGAAGCAGAGCGGCAGATGACAGCCAGGCGGCTGCGGTTGCGGATATAGATAGTAGAAATAGATACGGATGCGTTTTGTATATAAATACATACTTACACACAAAATATGACTGTGAATTCGGGTCTTTGACAATAATTTGACTTTCAGGCCCAGTCAGAACGCTAACTGAAATCCTAACCAAAAGGCCTGGCAGGTTTGAGAAATGGGCACAAAGAGGAAAACTGAGGAAACCCAACGAGCTGTGAGTAGTCCTCAGTAAGGTAAGACTTACCTTCATTACGAATGCAAAATGATCTATAAGACATGATTTCGTTGTGAAAGAACTAAATGTTTACATGTTTTGAAGCGTCGGAAGTTTGGAAAATATGTTGAGAGACATAAAGAAGGCTGAACAATGGCAAGATAATTAGAAATTAATTTTTACACAACTAACGAAATGAGGTATTAACAGTCTTGAATAGAAATTCTCGAAAACGTCTATTTAATTATCAAACGAATAAAGTTGTATTTTGCTGATAAGATGGACGACAACTTTGATTATCTTATAAGATGCTGGAGCAATGGTATCACAAGAACGGAAAATAAATGACCAAAGCAAGAAAAGATGGGTTACCAGCAAACCATGGAGGGAAAATGTCGATAAGTGAAAATAGAAAACAAGAAAACGTGCACAAATCTAATTTCCAAACAACACGCGCAGAGGCAAACAAAAAAATTGAGAGAAAAGAAAAAAATACATACATATAAGAAGAAGTAAAGAAGAAGACTTGGAAGCAGACTATCAACCACAACTGCAACAACAACAAGAATACTGCCAGAGCTAAGATGACACCGACGTCAACGGCGTAAAAATTGAAATGAAAATAGACGCAACATAAGCAATAACAACAACAACAACAACAAAAACAACAACACTTTGACAATAATAACAACAAAATGAAACTTTTCAATATCCGCATCCGCTCATGAATAATAATTTATAATGGCAGCCGTTCGCTGCTAGTGTCGCTGCTGCTCGCGTTGTAAGCACCATCGGTGGGTGGCCTCGGTGGCACCACGCAGCAGGACGAGGTCACGGAGTTACCACCACCAGCCACCATATTACTAAACTGACGCAAATAAAAAGGAAAGCGCTTGTTAAGCCCACTGAAATGCCCGTGGAAAAGCAATCCACACTAACTAAATGTTGCCACACTGACGAGGCAGGCAACCAGGTATGGCCTTATATACATATATAAGAATTTTAGTATTTATTTTGGCATACATATTTGTGTGTTCATTTGTTTGTCGCAATGGATTTGAATGGTCTGTCAATGAGTCGTTGCTGATTTCAGCCATTTAGCACAACTGTACCTGGAAATGCGCATTGTATACATATATGTCGATTGTGCGTTTAGAACAGATTATGGAGAAAATCTGTCAGTGTTCGCAACTCACACTTGAATATCTTTTATAATCCTCTCAGCCTAAGAAGACATTTTTTGGCATCGTGCTGGCTCATTGCCCGTCATTGCTGACATTGGCAATTCCCATCGATTTGGTTGCGCAGCGATAATGATAAAACTTTTTCGCAGCGACTTAAAAATCAGAGCCACTTGCCACGTGCCACACTCGCTTAATTCCTTGGCAGCTCTCCGGCTCTCCGACTCTCCATTAACCGCACATCAAATTCTTATTAGCGCCCATTGCCAGCGCTCAATTTCAATTGATTCGTTTTGCCAGATGCCAAAACTTTTCCAATCAACCCCCCACACCAACCCACGCCACATCACTCCATTTTCCCATACAATCCTTCTTGGGCCGCCCCTTTTCTTACGAGCTCTTCTTCGCCTCCATCTTCTTCTTCGTCGTTGCTCTTTTTGATATGTTTCCATTTTTCCCATCGTTGCGTGCACGCTAAAAAACCCAATTAAACGCGCCATTAAATTATTTCGCAATTTGCATATATTTCGTATTTCGACTCAATAAAATTTTACACCTGAGCGCAAGCAAACACACACACTAACCCACACACACACACACACACACACACACTCAAGCACACCTTGCATGCCGACAACTTGGCAAGTTTTTCTCTTTTTGGTATACTTGTTATTTTTTATTTTTTTATCATGTATTTTATTTTAGCTGGCATTTATTTTATTTGTATTTCCCCAATTGTTGCTCAGTTTGATCCTATTTAATTTGCTCTTTGTTTTATGTGGCTGTTTTATTTATTTATTTATTTATTTTTTGTGGGCTTGTGCGTTTTGGGATATAATAAGTTTATTGAAAAATGTAGTTACTTTCTTTGAGGATGGCATTTGTAATACACTTAATTAATATTGAAATGTTATCCATCCGGATGTCATACATTCGTACGTACATATCTCGTCGCACAACATCACTGCCCGCCCCTTGACGATTGTCCCAATAAATGACCCAGAATACATACATATATATGTATGTATATGTAATTCTGCAATTGTTTACTCCTTTCTGGTGTATTTATAGTACTTATTCTTTTTTCTTAATTTAACTGTTTTGCCAACGCCCCCAAAAGAAGGCAAAAACCAGCCCCCATCAACCCACATAGTGCAATGCAGGCAAAGCCGCGCGCATAAAATAAATAAATACAAAAAGAATCGTCTACATGAGGCGCATATTTAATTTCCCAAGCAGTCCAACCCCAAGCCCCAAACCTCGCGGATCCTGTCACAAAAGGATTTCCCCGGCCTGCTTTTGGCTTGGGTTGTTCAGTTATTTTTATTTTATTTTTATTTTTTATTTAAGCTGTGTTTGTGACTTTCTTTTTTTGTTGTTGTTGTTGTTGTTTTGTATTTTATTATTCGCTTTGAGCCTTTCTCATAGGTTATGCTGGTGTTTTTAAATTTCATTTTTGCATACTTTTTGTATTTCTTTTATTATTAATCGCATGTTTACACACCAGAAACGCACTGTGCATGACCGTATATGTGTGCGTGCGTGTGTGTGGGTCTTTTGTGTATGTGTATATGTGTGCATGATGGGTCACAGATTCTTTAAATTTCCAAACACGCAACGGGCGATGTTGTTCTACTTGATTTTTCCTTCTGAGCGCGGGGATAATGAAGTGTGTTCATAAATCACATTAATTGCCAGCTAGATGGTGTTGTCAGCATTCAATATGGCCACGCCTAAGCACACATGCAGAAGAATTACAAATACATGTATATATAGAGCGAAAAAAATAATGATTGTGTTAACATAGATAAGGAGAAGGACACAGTTCAGGGATGAGTGCAAATCAGAGTTCAATTAAAATTTTACTGTGGCAAAGTTGTTAAAATGTAATTTAAAATTGACAAAAGCCAACAACAACACCAAGTTCAATTGAAAGAACAACTAAACAAACTAAACCAATTAAAACGCCGAAACCAACCACGAAACATGGGCAAAGAGAGCGCACAGCAAGAAACACAGATTGAGAGAGTCAGAGAGAGAGAGAGGGAATGGAAGAAAATGGGTGGAGGGACGCTGCCAGAAGTAAAAGTATCCGCAAAATCAGTTGACAATAGGTGGATAGACACTCAAATATACACATACATACACACATGTAGTCTGTAGTATTGTGCAGTATTGTCACGTGCCACGCCCACATGCCCAGTGTATAATAAAGTTGAAAAGTAATTCCTCTTTAGTTACACAAATTGCCAAACAAACAAATTCGCCAAATGCAACAAAAAAATATTACTCGCAGCCTCACACACACTCATATATATATATATATAGACAGTTGGGAACCACATGGTGCAACCGCACACACACAAGTGTGTTTCATTAGAAGATAGCCAACACAAGGCCCACTGCAAGAGTCAGTGGCAGCGTCGCAGTTTGCACTTCCAGCTTTAGCAGCAGTTCCAGCTGCAGCCAAAGTCACACAACGCCCAACAGCCAACTCTCCACGACCAAGGCCACCTTCGGGACAGCGATTAGCCAAAGAAAAACTAAAAGTATTTTATCCCTGCAGGATAAACAAAAGCAAAAAAAAAAAATCAACAACAGCAATAACAGCAACAAAAATTCGTGTAAGTGTGCCGAAAATATAACTGCTTTTAGTTGCCACTTCCGTTTTAATAGACCGCGCAACGCGACCGCAATGGGTGAAAACCACTTCGGTCGAATTGGGCAACGACAGCAACTGCTGGCCGAGCATATTGACTATCGGTTGAAAGTCACTGAATGCACTTGAAATTGAAACGGAAATGAAAATGCACATTGATACTACGGCCGACTTTTAGACACACAATTGATTTGTGCTGGCAAATTTAAATTTAAAAGTTGTTACACTGGACTGGCAATGGATGATTGTACAATACAGAAAATATAAACTGAATTAAATAATAATATACAATATTATGGCTTTATTATTATCAATTTCATTCAATTTTTGTCACATTCACATATTTTAGTCTACGCTGAATTTTCAATAATTAATGAAGCATGTTTCGCATCGAAAATGAATTTGATATTTGATAAAAAGTGCACTGTAAACATTGACACTGACAGTGTTAATTTCCCAAAAAAAGAAACATTGACATCAGCAATCTGAATAATCATGCCGAACTCAGAGACTGTAAGGGCTGGATACTTAAGATTTGGTAGAAAGGCTCTCACATTTATCGATAACAATGCTTATTTCCAGTTTTTAAGATTGGGTTCAGCGTATCGCCAAGTCGAGATAGGATGATTCTTCCTTATTTTCATTGTGTAAGCTAGACATTTTCAATTTAGTTAGCGTAGTGCGAGCACTGTGAATTGTGGTGATATTAACATAATGGCAGGATAGTGAGCGCGATTACGGGAGAGATTGAGACAGAGATGGAGACAACTGGACACGTTGGCCGAGCGGAAGTGCTGTCCCTACCGGAAACACATTTCCAAATTTCTCGTGTGTGACGTAATATGAGCGACTTCCGTTTTCACTTTGAGCATCCGGTGTGTAACAGAGCGGAGTGCTTTTGTCCACTAGCTACCACAACACAGATCGTCAAACTGACCGCACACTGCAACAAATGGACGAAGAGTGATGACACCGAAGTCCAAATAAAACGACAAAATTCTGAATTCTTTGAATAATTTAAAATTTCACATATAAAAACACCCAGTTAAATAGTAAAAGTAAATAGGATCTATTATACTTGTACCTGGTACATGATATATTCTAGCTACCTTGACTTGGTTATATGTTGACATTAGCCCAAGACTTTTAGAGATTACTTCTTAAGGTTTCATATATTTTATATAGATGCACATTACTTATTTTTTTCAGTGTCGCGCTCTGGAGACTCAGGGTTTCCAACAAGGTATCTATATTTTGTCGAAAATTAAGTTTTCGAGCTAAAATACCTAATAATATTTAATATAGTGTATAACCGAGGATAGCAGCCCAAGTCCCAAAGATCCCCAACATAGAAATGGAACAAGTTTGAGGGACGAGTATTAGTTGAGGTCAACGTCAACATCGTCGTCACCGTAATCGTCAGCCTCGTCTTCATCATTGCTGTCTCTAGCTCCATGTTAGCCCTTAAATTATTCATGTGCATTCGGCTGTGGGTGGCAACAGGGCCAATGCCATTTTCCATGTGTTTTTCACGTGTTTTAATTAGTTTTCTAGAGTTCATCAACTGAGAGCACTCACCCACTAACACCACCAGCACCCTCTCCCCTGCGCATTCCACAAAAGTTGTGAGTTATGGCGCCCGTCTAAGGCAACGTCCTCGCAAATAATGAACATCACAAATCAACAGCTCGTCATTAACACACAACGCCTTGCCAGGTCCAAGAAGGCACACTATTCCCATGGAAGGATCTACTTTTTTTTGTTTGTCTCTCTCTCTCTGTCTCTCTCTTTCTCGCTCTCTTTGGTGTGGCGTCCCTGCCATAAATTTTCAACTCAGTGGAGCAAACTGTTGGGTCGAACAGGTGACAGCCTGTGAACTGCTCGGTACAAGTAATTATAGAGGCTGTTGACCAGATTAATTGCCCCCTGTGTGAATGAAGTGTAGGAGTCACACACGCATACTCGTACAATAACATATATGTATATGTCCATAAATGTGTGCCTTCGGCTTGACAAGTTTCGATTGTAAGCATTGCTCGAAATAGATATGAGACACTCTTGTCCCTACCACATTCCCCACATATATTTGAATCGACATTTTGTGCAGGTGAAGGGCAGACTGGGTTCACTGAACTGACTGCCTGAAGTAAAAACAACTTATTTCAAATTAATGTTTCCATTTAGTTTTTTGACAACAACTCAGCTTCCCAAGAATAGCTACATGATATACTTATATGATTCAAGATTATTTATGTACAACTAGCATCCGTTGACGAATATATCTCAATATTTATTAAGATTGCTTCAAGCTTTCCCTTCTGTAAGACCATAACGATAGAGTAGTCGACTCCTGTACACGAGTAGCCTCGGGCTGCGCTGCAGCAATGCGGGGCAAGTCTATAGCGATAGTGGGTAGTGGGCAGCTGATAATGTGGGGCACAAACAAGGGCCACTTCCCACTCCACTCGCACTTCAGCGTTTATTTGATTTAAAAAAGCGCAAAGTAAACAAGAAGCAGCAGTGAATCGCATTGAATTGAGCAAACAGTACACATAAAACACCAGCTCAGATTAAGAGTGTTCGGCTACAAGATATCCTTTTAAATTCTATATTCACACTTGATCCTACTTAACTGCATTTGAAATCAATCATCTAAAATATCCATCCCTCACTGCCAGTCAGCTACTCCTGCTGAAAGCAAGATGATAATTAAATGTTGTTTTTGGTGGTCTTAAAATGTTAAGTTACGTTAAAACAAACAAAAAACCTTTGATTTATATGTATATTTTGATCATTTTTTCAACAATTATTTTAATTAATTGTGATGGCGTTGGATAATCCGTAAAGAAGGATGCATCCAGAATTGAATACTTAATGAGGGCAGTTTCTCGGAAAGGTCACAATATTATTTTAATTAGGCAAATTAAATATTCGGCGTATTTTTTGTTTAAATGCGTAGCAGTCAAAAGTAAGTAATATTTTTTCACAGACACATCTGCTTACCTTACTTTATTCACAACGATTGATTTATTCTTCTTCTTCAAGTTGGCGATTATACTATTAATATCGATTCTTATCGATATCAATACTATGAACAGATTTTAACTACGCCACTTGTAGCCTGCTACCTAAATTAGAAGTGGCCTGCTACAAATGATACATTTATAATATTGTGGCACAAGAGCATCTAGGATAATTTATACATAACACATAAGTTCATTGTTGTATTGCAAAACTTTTTGTTTTGGTATGCATATTTTTTAAAATGTAAGCCAAAGCAAATGCGAGTGATACCCTTGGGATAAATCCAATCAGACTCAATCAATTTGCCAACTAGCACGAAATGTGGAGTTATAAATTTAAAAAAAAATAATACATCCATAATTTCTTTCACATATTTTTGTGCGCACTGTGCACACTGCACACACACACACACACACACAGACATACATACATACATACATACAAACATACATACATACTGAAACGCACTTGCATAATTATGATTAATTTGATGTTATGCAGCACATTTTCCTGCAGGCAAACTGCAAAAACAGAAACATAAACGGAATACAACAAAACTACAGAAAACGAGGTGCAAATTTGAAGTCGTCTTTTTTAAACGTTGTTCTGTATTTCCAATTCAAAAAAAAAAAGAAATGGCAATGTTGATTTTCGCATAAGTGAAAAGTCACATAAGTTTTTCATGTATACAAGTGCTTTAAATGACAAATTAATTGATTTTAATAATATTTTTTAAGCACTCCTTTATATTATGGAATTTAAAAAATAGCAAGCACTCAATCAATTGGCTGATTGTTTGCATATCCGTTTCAACAAGACAACTGGTCAATCATCAAAGGCTTTTGCTCAAACTTTTCAAACTTTCTATCAGTCAAAGTGTAACTTACTTTTAATTCGCTGAATAATACAAATGATAATTATTTGTAAAAAAAAATAAGAAGAAAAAGTATCCGCTTGCTTTGGATACAATGTTGTTTTGCATTTAAGAAATGAAATCTCATTTATATTTGCGATTACGAAAATGAGAGCACAGCTGGTCTCCTGCTGCTTTCTACAGTGCCAAATTGCATTTTAATGAGTCGCGAGACTCGCAAAAACCTTGCGGCTAACCCGATAATAATGCAAAAAGTGTTCGCAACTGAACAATGCCAACATTATTTGATTTCCATTAATTATTTTTGTAATTGCCAACGAATGTGTGTATGCCTGTCATTATGTGAGTAAGTGACAGTGGCTGGATCAAATATTCTGGTAATTCATTTGCTTTTTTTACTGTCAAAACTTTCAAAGGATTTTCGCCGGTTCTCATAAATAATATGTTTGTATGAAGGTAATTTGATGTCATAAGTCTCTCAAGTTAATCTATTCTATTTAGTATTTTGACGAATGTTATTTCAATATGCACATTTCCAATTGGAACCTTACATCAAATTGAAACTTAGAGATTGGCACCGCCTCTGCGTCCGAAGATATCTTTCATGAATTATTAACGATATTATGCTTTCGCTAATTATTTTCAATTCGAGGCGACATAAGTACGGTTGTTTTTTAATTGCCCCATTAATCTAGCCACAATTGCCCGTTATACCCACCTAGCGCCATTAAATTTCAATTTTGTTTACTATTTTTGTGTCGGTGCAGCTTGGCAGTGTTGCGCCAAAGCTGCCAACATGCAACGTCCGCAATATATGCTGAATGCTGAAAAAAGTAGTCAGTGTTCAGTGACTAATTTTAATGAACATTTTATGCGGATATCAAATACAAAACCCATTGCCGAATATGAGCACAAAGTACATGCATATTTTAAGCTAAACAACTTCCCCGAAATTGTTTGTGCATTGTGGGCGTGTCTCTAAATGGCAGGCAAGTAAATCATAGCGACAGCAACAGTAAAAACAACAACTCGATTTGCTGAATTGGTTGCGCAACAAAATGAGTGCCAACTGCCGCAACAATGAAGTTTATGTTTTTTAATTAAAATTTGCTACCCAAAGAATTTGAATGTGTGCGTTTGAGTGTGTGTGTGTGTGTGTGCGAGGGGGTGGTAGAGTGTGTGTGCTCCTGTTTGGCTTGTTGTTATTTCTTGCTTCGCATTTATCATGAATGAAATTTTATATAGAACGACCACATTATGCGCAGGTGTGCCCAGGTGCGCATGTGGCTATTTAAAAATGGTCAGCGGTCATAAATTTAACGCGAGCATCCCCTCCACTGTCACACCCTATTCAGACCGTTGTCGACCGCAAATATATATACATATATATATATTTATGTATATATATGTGTGAGTGTGTGTAAGTGAAATGAAATCAAGCGTACTGGGTTGGCTTGCAGCCATTTAGAACATTGTGTTTATGGCTGATGTTCATGTCCTTTCGCCATTTCATTTAATGCGTTTTTAAGGTTTGCTAAACTATGATTCTCTGTCACAGACACGGACACACACACACACACACATCTCATCATAAGTATTTCCAAGCTATAGTTTCAAGTATAAATATATTTCTATTTAAAGTTGTTAACAATATTTTTTCGAATTCAAATTTCAAAAAAAAAAGAATGAATAGTTCGTATGACTTTATGTAAAGGATAAAGTTGAATTTTCAAATTTCAGTTGACGGTTTGGGTCATAGTGGAAAAATGCTGTAGTTTCGAGCTCAAAGTAGGCACTCGATGTATATCGATTAAGTGGCTGTCAATCGAACTTTGTTCGTCGCCAATCGTTATTTGGACTGTCGGCTGCCAATCGATTGTCAGCTACAGTCGATTACACGGCTCGCAACTTTTGTGGCTTAGAGGATGCCTTGAATATTGTCCGATTCACGCTTCATTTCGGCTATAAGCCACGACGACGTTGAAGGGAGACTCGATTAATTGTGTGAGCTGAGGGCGTCCCGAGTACACTGCAATCCTGCCGCACACACACACACACACGCACACACACATTCATAAATTGAAAGGCTCATGTGTGTTGGCGTTGGCATAATATATGCGTTCTTATTAACAATTTCGTCGCCATCGCGAAACAGAGCGAAGATGAATGAGAGGATGCGGAATGTGTGGAGTGCTCCGGGTGTGTTGAGCGGAGCGGGTGGCGCCATTGTAACTCTCAACAACTGAAGCTTCATTTGGATGTGTAAACGTGTTATTTATTTCGAAAACTGAATGTTGCCTTTTAAGTGGCAATAAATCAAATTGAATGCCCCCAACATGGCCAAAAGGGCGTCCATGTGAAGAAGGGGCGCGCGGGAAGAGGGCACAGCGCAGAGGGCAGAGGGTCGAGAGTTAGAGGGTTAGAGGGTTAGAGTGCGAACGTGGGGCATGGCCGTGTTAGTCAGTCAAGCAGCCAGTAAGCAGCAGCAACTTACTTTCATATTTGACTTAGTCATAAAAGCAGGGCAACCCATCAAGCGCCTCAACCCGCCGCCACATGTTGGCTAAAAGAAATAAAACTTCCAAAGCGCCGACATAGAATAAGCCAGCGACAGCCATGGCAAGAGCGCCAGTAACCAGGAGTAGGAGCAGCACCACGAACCCAAACCCTAACTCAGTCAGCTGTAAGCCAGTTGACGACGATGACGTTGGGAGTCTCAGACTCAGCCTCTGTTTTGTGTGCTCCGTTGTTTGTTTAGCGCTCCATAAGCTCTTAAGCTCATTTCGGTTGCGTTTTATTTGTAACTTGAGGCACATACACACAGTACAACACACACACACACACACACACACACACACACATACACACACACACATACATACACACAAACATTTAGCCCATTTGACTTGTTTATTTAAAATAGAGCTTCCAAGCTGCTGAAAAACATTTAGTTAAACAATTGCCAAGCTACAGCTACAAGCGACGGACAGCCAATGAAGTAGTCCAAGGACTCAGTCCGAGACACCACTCAAATAGGTTCTATTTGAGTACTGTGAATCAGGTAAAAAAAAAGAAGAAACTGGTTGATTTAGCTCAGTTGACATATTTTCAGCTGAGAGACAACTGTTGTAGGATGACAAATGCGGAATTAACTTTTTTGGCAAACATTTAATTAGTCGACTAAGACAAATTCCACCAAGCGATTCAAACACGATAAACATCAGCATGGTCTACATAAATGCAACTTTTGCAATTGCAAGGATGTTTATTTTTCTGTGGCATCTTTCTACGAGCTCTGAGTTTCTCAACATTTTAATTAAACTATTAACTTAACATTCAACCGAATTTCTTGTAAAGTTTCACAGCACCATCCTAACAAACTAAAGAGTTCGACTCGTTGGCTTGACTTAATTAAATTAAAAAAAAAAAGCGAATTATCATTAGAAACTTACATTTTTTATCCGTGTCTAAGTTTGCCATGTTGATATGTCTAAGTTTGTTAACAGTTTATCTGTTACCTTTACATTCAACAAAATTTCTTGTAAAGTTTTGCAGCACAAGGCAACGAGTTGTATGTTTGCCTTAACTTTAAGAAATTTAATTTACAAATATTAGTAATCATGAGAAACTTCAATTTTAGTTTGCTTTATGACAAGTACATTTTTCTTTATTACACCAAGGGGAATTTGATTTATAGTATTAGGGATACATTTTATATTAATAGGTTTATAATAATAATTTAATTATATTTTGTTCTTATACCCTGAACCCATTCGAAATATGTAAAATGAATGTAACAGGTAGACGGATGCAACTCCGTCCCCATAAAGTATATATATATTCTTGATCAGGATCAATAGCTGAGTCAATAGTTTTGAAGATCAGTGTTGGAAATTGGAATCGAGATGGTTTTGATGTGTGTATCTGCAACTGTTCGCCGCTCAATTAAGGGTAACTACTAGTCGCAAGCCGTTACTAGCGTTGACAAAGATTTTGAACTTTAGGTTATCGCAGTTGAATTTAACGCTCTGTTGTTGTGCGCTTAAGCGAAACAATGACCGAATCCTTTGCTCTGCTCAGCTTGTATCAGATATCATCTATCTACCATCGAGCATCTGCTATGTGGCAATGTAGCTTCTATTGTTTCTAGCTTGTCTCTTGGGTGTTCATTCTGTTGCCCTGCTGTCTGACTTGCATATCAAGTTGCCGGTTCGCTTTAGCTGTTTCCTAATCGTCTGTCTAAGTGTCAGTCTGTTTTGTTTGATTGATTTTTGCGTGCCCCCTGCGAAGTGCCCTCCAAGCCATCGGCATTCCCATTCCCATTCCCCGACCCCGACTCCGACTCCACATTCAGATCCATCGAGTGAATTTCAGTTGCCAAGATTCTTGTGTGCATTTATTGGCGTAGGAAATTCAATTTTCAATTCGAGTAAGAACGAAAGCCGATTGACAGCAGGCAGCAATGAAGAACGAGTGAATCAGCAAAGGAAAGTGAGGGGATCATACATATTTGCGTACTCCTTGAATCTTGAGCCGTTTCGACTTCAATGCTTCAATGTTCGCTGCCCAGGAGTTGAGCAGCAGCTGGTATGCCATGGCACTGAGCTAATATTATTTTGTTAAATGCACTAAGCAATACAAATTTATTTAATCACACGTGAATAATTAGCTTAAAATTACCCTTAGCTTAAAAGCAAATCTATTTAAAAAAAAACCAATCAAATATTTGAATTTTTATGGTATATTTTGAAAAATAGAAAATCACAGAAACATTTTATACACCATTAAGCAGGCTATTGCATGGTTCAGAGTGAGCAAACATTTACATCAATATTTAATATTAAATTTTTGTATATGCCAGAAAATACTCCAATGGCTGGGATGAAAGAATAGTTTCTCTGTTTTATCAGAAAATTCTTTGAAAGAGTTCGACGAACTTGTACGAAAACCTTGACGAATGGGGTAAATTTTCTAAAATATTTGCAAGAATTTGCATATAGGTTTTTATTTGCATATGCGTTTAATGCCGATCAAATAAGTTTCATTCAACGAGCTTATACCATTTTTTTCAAGCTTTGGCAAGGAATTTTCCAAATTCTCGTTTCACATTCAACGTAAAAGAAGGTCTCAAGTTTTTAGCTCTTTTAGTTATAAATTGAAACTCTTTTATGCTCGAGCCGCATAAATTATAACAAATGCAACACATTTTGAGTCGCACCAGCGATTCGAAAGTAATCCCTCAAAATATTGATTACATGAACTAAATGAAGCGTTGCTGCACTAGTTACAAGTACTTAGCGATTCTCAAATGCACTTATCGCTTAACGGCACGGCGGGTATTGAGCAATTTGCACATAATTTCCAATTTTGGCTAATGAACGTATGAACGTATGCAAGTCTGGGTGTGTGCGAGTGTTTGTATGTGTGTGTGTGTGTGTGTGAATTGTTGGAATGTTTTGCCATCATTAGCATTTCATCTTATTTCACTCAAAAGCGCAGCCGTGCGTGCTGCATTTCAGAAACAGCAGCAGGGAAGCTAACTGCATTCTAAATCCGTCTGGCCGTCCGTGCATATCCGGCAGACAACAAACAGGGCGCCGGGCATGCTAACATAACTTACCCACAGCCCGTTCACTGCGCCTCAGCTACCTACCCCTCTCTGACCGTGTCACTTGCCATTTGCCACATGCCACTTGCCCCGCTGACCACTGGCTTTGCTTTAAGTTCGCTGTCGCTTTGCCATCTGAGCAGCCGCTGATGATGGCGTATTAATGACCTGAATGCGGAATGTAACAGCAATTTTTTAGTTGCATTGCAAAGCGCAAGGATGACTGAGGACCGGGCGACTGCAGGCCGGACACGCTGTCGGAATGCATAATTGAATTGCGAACGGAGCGAACGGGCCAAAACGGGGCAAACGGGCAAACGGGCAAACGGGGCAAACGGGGAATATAAAGCGAATGTCGAATGAAGCGAATCAGCAGCACATTCTGAGCTTTAGAAGAAGCGTTGGAGGGGGGGTCGTCAGCAATATGACAAGAAGCGGGAATACTGCAGTCAAACCCTTTCGCCACGATTGCAACTGGAGTAAAAGTTAAAAGTCGGCAGAAAAAAAAGGGTTTAAAGTGCAAACAAAAATAATGCGCTACTTTGACTTTTGCAGTGCCATTTAGGCTTGGCAATTCGAGCCACCTCATTGTAATTGGCCAATTTGTAACTCGCTTCAATTCGATTTGGCTGCTAAGCGATTCAATTTGAGTTTAATAATTTACAACGATTAATCAGAACATTTCTAGTAATCAACCTACAAATATATATATACTTCAAGTGACATATATATATTTAAATATATATATTGCAACTAGTAGCTGGGAGAAAAAAGACTTCCGATTAATTATACCAAATTATATCAGATTAATTAAATCAAAACCGACTTGGAGCCGATTAGCTTTAAATATGGTTCGATATTTGGAGTCTTTCGCAACCGCTCAGGAAGCCCAATCCATATAATATAATTGTGAATTGATTTGGTTGTCAGGCAATTTGGCTTTAATTGCGACACAAACCATAAACCGGCAAATGTTTGCGTCGCATATGTTTTACGTCGTGTTTCAGCTGCCTTCCGTATTTCATCGTGTTATTCTTTTTTATGCCGCTTTGCGTGTTGCATGTAGCGCGTTGCTTGTAGCGCGCTGCCGATCTAAGCGATGATAAGACGCATCAACAGCTGCTGCTCGCAGTATGTGAGTGTTTGTTGTGTTTTATTTTCTTTTTTTTTTGTTCAGTTACGTATATGTTTATATAATTCCCACTTACTGCTGCTACCCAAGCACAAGTTTATTGGAGTTTGTGCTGCTGCTGCCTCAATGTTTGGCTTTTACTTGCCACATGTACTTTAGTCTTGTACACAAGGATACATATACATGTATATTGGACAGGTTTGGGGGCGACACCACGCCCAACGCTGCTGCCAAAGAAGAAGTAGTAAAGTAAGCCGAAAGGAGGCAAAATGAAAATTATGCTCTCTTTGGCATTAAGTTTATGAATAACGAGTTCCTCTCTCCACAAGTGTTTGAGTGTCTGAGCGTGTGCGTGCGAGCTGCTCTTGTGCGCTCTCCACAAAGCCAACCGGAATTTATTTGATGCCATAACTACACCATCACCATCACCAACACCAACACCTACAAACACACACACACACCCACACCCACACTTAAACTCATACTGCTCACTGGCGCGGCTATCGTCTCCGTCTCCGTCTACGTCTTTTGCCGCTGCCTGCCGATCAAAAGGTGTTAAGCTGTGTTGTTATAGTTAAGCGCCTGAAAAACCACAAAGACATGGCCAACAATCTGCACCACGTTGTCAGCGGTGGTGCTCTCCTGGCACCTGATGCTGATAATGGTCGACTCCAACTAGTTGCCGGAGTCTTCAGGCATATGCCACACAACACGAACAAAGATTGGCACTTTCAGTTTTAACTGTATATATCTGCTAATAGATATATTTATAGATAAACATATATATATACCAGCTGACAGAAAACAACAGCTTTGCCAGTGTCCCTGGCCATCAAGGCATTAAAGTGTCTCTTGGCACAAGCAACAACAGCGAAAATGCCATATAATCAAAATAAATGGATTTAAAAAATAAAAAAAAGTTAACAGTTTTAGATTATCAATTTATTTTGCTATGCAAAAGGTATAATCTTATATTTAATAAAAACAAATAGCCCAACATAAACTAAGAATGAAAAACCTAGTAAAATATAAGAACAAAAATTAAATAGCTGAGCTCAGAAATTATAAAAAACAAAAATCGATTGTATTTTATAGATGACAGTCAGGCAATAGCATAAGCTGTCCAACGGACATGTTCCGGTTTACATGGGCCCAGTGGAACTGTGGCTCAGGCTGACAATTTGTTGGCTCAATTGAATCCCATTGAGTTTTCCAATTGAATAGGCCGTGTGCGGTTCTTCTATATTTTAACGAGGACTTAATGACTTGAGTGCTGCGTCCATTGGCCGACGCTGTCAGTTATATCCATCTGCCATCAAATGTACAGCTCCTAGCTGTTACTCACCTGACACCACTCGGGTCACATTCAAGTTCAATTTAGCCTTTATGTGTCGTCATTGCCATTGGCATTGGCATTGGCATTGGCATTGGAATCGCCCCCCACCCAAGGGGACGTTGTTGTTTTCGAGCACGCACAAAACGGACAGACAGAGATACGGATAGATAGCTAGATAGAGAGACTGACGAATACCCAAATACACACGTAGATTAACAAAAGGCCTAGGGAATATCCATAAATGGACAGCGAGCCGAGTTTTTTGTGATTTCATCCCAACGAGAAGACCAACAAGCATTCGCAATAAACTATGCACTAAAACGAGAGGATGCGTCTTTAGATACATACATGAACATCGAACATAGAACATGAAACATGGAACATATAGATAGACATACATACATACATAGAGAAATGCATCGTTAACATGTCGCCGGGTTGTGTTAGGAAAATGATAAACGCTGTCAACGCTTATGTCGCAGCTGATGAGTAAAATTTGTGCTTGGCTTATTGAGTTACTTTTGAGTGGGCTTAATTCAATTGGGGGCAACTGCTATTGGTATAATCGAGCTGGCTCACAATTTCACTGTGGCAGATTACGTTAGGGAAAATACTGCGCACAGAGTGATAAATAAATAAAATGTATAGGGAAAGCGGTCTGGTCGCAGCTTGCGCTTTTCCATAACATTGGGCAGCCCAAAGTGCTGCATTAGAGCCAGTGTTGAAAAATCACTTATATTCTGTTTGGAAATCTGATCTGATTTGATCTATCCTTGTGCGTGTTTGTCAGTATCTGACTGACTGCCAAGACATAAAACACTGTAATTTATGGCACATTTCCAGCTCCACGCCGAAACACGTCGCGTGGTCTGTTGCGCTCATAAAATTGGCCCCAAAAAGGGGCAACGGGTCAATGTGGAGCAGCAGGGCAAATGGCAGTAAAGTGCCAACCAAAAAATAAATAATGCGCGCGCCTCACAAATGTGGCAATAAACTTGCAAAATTCGTGCTGAAAATAAAAACAAAACCAACAACCGAAGAAAAACCAAAAGAAAAAGAAAAAAAAAATGAAACAAACAGAGAAAAACTAAATTAGAAGAAGCGACCGGAACTAAACTTAAATCAACTTCAAATTGATTTCTGCTTAATAAGAGAGCCGGCCGCCATAAACTGCACTAAACGGAAAAGTTTTGTGCTCATTACGTGAGCCCAGCTGACAAGTGGGGGTCTTCAAAGCCAAAATCAAATGAAACTTGCTGATTACATTTTTGCGTCGTCTTTTTTTTTTCGTCCTGTTTTTATCTTTTATCTTATCAAATGCAATTTGCATAAATTTACAAATATTCAAATGCGAGCACTGCATAAGTTTGCCACAATTCGTTTCAGTGTCCCGCTAAATGTCAGCCGGACACGATGACGACTTGGCCAAGCAGCCGGTTGGGGCATCACATCTGATCCATCTGGTGCTTGTTTAGCATCAGATAGCGGTGATCCGCTCCCAATGTGAAGCGGCTTAGAGCTCAATTGGCTTATAGAGGCCAAATTCCGTACAAATTTCAGTTGTTGATCACCAGTCCGTCAGCTGGTTAATCGGTGTTGCAAGTTAGTCAGTCGGTGAGTTATTTCGAACAAACAATGTTAGCCATATAGACTGAAACAAAAAAATGTAAAATATGCTTACAAACTATGTATTCAACTTTTCCGGAAAAGTTGCTTAAAAGTTCACCATGTAATTTTCAGCAGTTTTTGCCTGCTCTGTATGTATTTGGTTATTTGAATTTGTTACCATTGATTCTTGAGCTCTTTAAGCTACACTGATGGCTAAAAGGAGAGAAAGAGAGCAAGAGCGAAATGGCGAGAGGCAGAGAGAAATAGAGAGTGAGAGAGAGAGCGAGAGAGAGAGTGAGAGAGATAGTGGTAAGGCTGACTATTGCTCCAAATACAGATTTGTAATTGGATTGCAACGCTACGCTCGCATCATTATGGTCAGTACTTAGGTATTAAGAACCTTGAAAAACTGAACGCAGCCAGTGGTGTGAGCAGCAGGAGTAGAGGCAACAGGCAATGTGGGGCAGCAGTGGCAGCAGTGCCAGCAGAAGGAGGTGGACGCTCATTAAATGTGCAAATTATGTGCGCTGCCAAAAAGATTTTGAAAAGATGGCAAGAGTTTTGGACAGCTGTCCGTCGACTCAGTCGACTCAGTCGACACAGGGCCGACTGCCTTTGCCAATAGACAGCTGATGCGAATGAGACGTTTAAAGCACAGTTTCAACTTAATGCACAATTTGGACTTTTGGACATTGAAATGGGGCCCGGGGTGGTGGATGGCAACGCTACAGTCTGTTTGCGCAATTTCTGCTGCTGCTGTTTTTTCTTTCTTTTTTTTTTTGTTTGTTCGACAAAAAGTCAAATATTTCATTTGAAAATTCCAGTCGCTAGGGCGAGAATGAAATGTGAAATTGTGCAAATATACACATTTAAGTGTGTGTGTGTGTGTGTGTGTTTGTGTGTGTGTGTGTGTATGACGCCTACAGCAACACCCAAGCGATAGCAGCAAAGCACATTTTTCTAACTGTTCCCACAGCGCTCGTCCTTCCCTCCCCCGCCCACACGCCCACAGCCAGCAACTTCAGCCGCCGGCTGCTTAAAAACTATAAATTAAGTTTACAACTTTTCCGCAAAAAACTTTTTCTGGAGCAGCTGATTGTTGTTGCTTTTAGTGCTTTATTTAGTTGGCTTTTTTGCATGTTTTGCTGTTGCTATTACTTCAGCGCTTTATCACAGTGTGACAAAATGGGATTCTACAACCAAAGACACAATAAAAAATGTGTGTCAAGCCGAACAACTTTGACATTCATCATTTCTCCGCTCGACACTTGTTGACCTTAAATGGCGCAGACATACTGAAGGAAATGGTCCCTGGAGAGGAGGAGGAAGGTGGGGGTTGGAGGGTAGAGGGTAGAGGGAGGGGTGGTGGAGTGGCGGGGTGGTGGAGTGGCGGAGTGGTAGACATTACCTGACTTACAGTCCAAGAAACTGACAGCTAATCAAAATGTCGCACAAAGTTCATTAACAACATTTTCCAGTCAATTGTCCTGTCAAGGTGGGCAGCATATTCCTGCATAGAGTCGCCGGATCTGTTTGCGTTTTGCATAGACAGCAGCAGATGGAGGAGCAGAAGGAGGAGCAGGAGCAGGAGCACCGACTGAAGGTCCTTGTCGAGAGGTCGTTTAGGTCGAGCCAGCACATTGTTAACAACTTGGCATAAAGTTGTTTGTCTTTCACCTCAGCGTGTCGATGACACGACTACGACTTACGACGGCATGTCAAGGGGAGACAGCGGGTAGGGTTGGACAAGTTTATTGCCAGGCAAATCAACAAAACTTAACGAACTGTTCCTACATTTGCTACTACTTGGAAAGCATGGACCGAGTCCCACTCTATTCCTTTGGTTATCCAATGAACTTGAAATGGACAAAAGAAGACATCGCAAACAGACTCTCAATTGCTTATGAAGCTACACAGATGCTAGCCATACAACAAATAGCAGACCAAAAGGCCAAACAGACACATCGAGTTCGAGTTCGACTCACAATAATTTTCTCCTTTCCTGTAATACAAATTAGCAGTACTTAGATATTTATCACTTTTTCGGATAATACATTTATTTGTTCTAAAGTAAAGTGGCAAAAAAATATTTGAATTTTCCACAAAGCAGTTTTCCCATGCGATTTTCCCAAACAAAACACCATTGAAATGTACATTTAAATTTGCATATGGCTCATAAACTTTGATAAATTGTGCAAAAGTTGATGGTACAGCTTTTAGATGACCTTGAAGCTGCAACATACATATATACACATACAAATGTCAATACATATATATATATGTATATTGTCTGTGTGTTGCTAGTTTTAGCTTTAATTAGATTCATTTTGCTTGGAGGGCGTCTAATCCTCGCTCTCACTCGTTGTATCTTTGAGTGTGGCCAATGTTTCTAAAGCCATTTCCTGAACGTGTTTTTGCTTTTAGTGTACTGGCTTTGGTTGAGCTCATGTGAGTTACGATTTCTCTGTTCTACTCAATATTTATATGCATGCCGTTAACTGCATAAATTATTTGCATATCAAATGGGCATAAGAATCGTGTGTGTGTGTGTGTATACCTCCGTGGGAGTGTGTGTGAGTGTCTTCGTGTGCGTGTCCGTGTTTTATTTAAAATACGAGTAACGAGACCAGGCTGCTGGCACGCACAGACTGCCAACGGGCAGGCCTTTGCCTGTGTGACTTCCTGGCACGCACAAAAGCGCAGGACACGCAAACAGGTCAAGGATATTATGCATATGAATATACAAAACGAGACCATAACAAAACCAAACCAAACAAAATACACACCAAGCCAAACGAAACAAAACAAAGCCAAAAAGCAGTTGACAGAAAACGCAGACAAATGTTCATCAACTGCAAAGCAGACGCAGTCGCCATTTTAGCTGCCATTGTCGTTGACATTTCTCGGCCATTGTTCCTTAAGTGTGTTTGCGTTGCTCTGTGCTGTGCTTGTGGGTGTGGGTGTGGGATTGGGTGTGGTTGTGGGTGTAAAGTCGCACAAATGAACGCGTAATTGTTTTCACATGAATACATTGCGTAAATATATATGTACATACATATTTTCTCTCTGTGTGTGTGTGTGTGTGTGTGTATTTACCACACACATTAAAACAAAACCCGCTGCTATTGCATGCAACGCGCATTCATTTGCATGCCGCGTCTGGATGAGCGTCTGTGTCTGTGTAGATGCTGCACATTGCCAAGTCAAAGGCGTTTTAATCTGCTTACCTTGGCGACAATTCTCATTTCTATTCTTTTTTTCATTCCACCAATGCAAAAATCATTTGCATGATGTCGAGACGGCGCACAGTAGAGCCTCAGCCGCAGACAAGTTTTGTGCATAAAATTTAAATCTGATGCTGAAAAATGTTTAGTATATTCCGAAATTTGGCAATTCGATATTAGATTATTTCAATTGGATAACTAGTTTATCTGATCTAGTTGCTTAAGGTTTAATATTTGTTCTCTACTTTTGGGAAGAAATAAATGTATAACCAATGTATACAACGAGCTTTTTAAAAACATTGCAGATGAATTCCACCAGCTTCCGATCCATATCGATATCAATGCGATGTACATTTTATATATCGATTTCACTTATCGATGAGTTGTCCGTGGAGGCCAAAAAGCTGATAAAAATTAGCATAAAATTAGCTTTCATTTATGAACTTGCCATAAATATAATATTTAATTTTGTAAGGTAATTCTGGAGCGGAAATAGTCGACAGATCCCACTGTGCGATTGCGTAGAGTTTTGAAGTTGTTGCTGAGTTTGCATTGCCGTTGCTGCAGCAGCTTTGCTTTAATTACAGCCGAGGATTCACTTTGAGCGCATAAACAAATTGAAAATTGTTTATGGCATGCAAATTAATCAAATCTCTTTCTCAATTAAGTCGGGCAGCCAGTCGGTGCGGATGCGGCGGCTGAACTGTGCCTGGCTCTGGCTGGGACAGGATGACAGAAGGCGCATCGAGATAAAGCACTCCGGAAATTTCATCTTGTAAGCAGTAAGTGCAGCAGCTCTTGAGCACAATTTGCATAGTGAGGTATTATTCCCAGGATAATAATTACTATAATTAAAGACAAGCTGAACACGAAAATCGTTGCACAATTCGTTTTTTTCTGACCTTGCAGAGCGCATCAGAAATCTCACAGCTGGAATATTAATAAAGATCATTTAATTTTAAATTTAATTAAGAAGACCTAAAGCAGTTGTTAAGCTTCACCTCATTCAAATATATTTATAAATAAATATCAGCTTGTTTTGTTGCTTAGCGAGAGTATTTCATATTCGGCACCAGGCTAACTTGCAACTTGCCCCCTTGGGTGGAATGCAGAAAATCGTGTCGCCCTCAGCTTGCGATTAAATATGTTTAATGCATAATCAAGTGATGTAATACACACATATACAATAACAATAACATCAATAGCTATTGTGTTGTTTTAACTTAAGCTGGCCAATGTTGTTGGCCAATTAGCACAACCAATGCCTGCCCAGCCTACCCTGCTTTTCTTCGACTTGCCACATGCAACAGCTGCATGCAGTCGATGTTACATTTTGGGTCACTTATGTGGCTAAAAGTTTCGCTCGTGCTCATTCCACCAGTGTCTAGAATGAGTTGGCTCATTAAAAACTAAACTGTAATTATTGTCGGGCAATGAATATAACGCAAGCAGATCCATTAATCATAGCTAAGTGGATTTTGATTGGGCTGCCTGTCGTAGTTCAATTGTCTGCACTTGGATACTCTAAACACATGAGTCACCATTGCTGATGAGCCTTAATAGCTAGTTTCACCTTTTTTGCCAGGACACCACATAGAACAGGTTTCCTTATCTTGCGGGTTTGCGGTTTTATGTAAGCAGAGTTTTATGCATTGGGACATCTACTGAGCTTATTTAATTACACATTAAATAAAGTAGGCCGCACTAAAGCCAAATCTTGCATAATCCGTCTAATTATAATTTAATTCAATGTAGGTACTTTTTTTGTTTGCTTTTCCACTCAAACGAATTTTTGACGACCTTCACCTTCGGCAAAAAAACAATAAATAATTAAAAATAATTACTTTGTCAGAAATTTAACCGAAAACTGAACTAATTTAACTCCGAAACTCGGATTCAATAAATGACCTTCGCTTGGCACTTTGACTGTCGCACAGTCAACAAATACAAAATTGTCATTCTATCGGAGGTTTTCATAGTTTTCACTACAATTTTTGTAATTGAGACGCCCAATTGCGTCCAGAAGAATTGAGGTCCTCGAACTCAATATAGCTCATCATCGCAGTAGCTGGCTCTGACGCAACTATTGACGACATCGAGGAATCCATTTCCGGTGTCACTTGCAACAGTTGCCTCAAAGGGCAAAAGCACAGGAGACAAGCAGGCAAACAGCGAACGGGTAAAAAGAAGTAATAGGATTGGGTGGGGTGGGGTGAAGAGTGCGATACACATCTATATCTACACATGTGTATCCCGACACTTGCTGAACTCGTATCAATTATGGAGCAGATTCACTATTTCTGCAACTGGCTTAGAGCACAAGTGATTAACACAACGCGTCGAAGCCGAAGAGAAAACCACTGCAAATCAACAGCTGGCGAAGAGGCAGCATTTGCTAAATCGCTCTCTCTTTCTTTTCTCTCGGCCAGCACCTAATGCCTGCATGTGTGGTAAGCGAGAGAGAGAGAGAGAGAGGGGGCTTCCTCAATTCACCACAGCGCACACGCACACATTGAGTGCTGGCAGGAAACTTACCACGATGTCTGCTCCGTGCTGCTCGTCACCGCCAGCGCACATAGCCGCCAATCAGTCTATCGTTGAACTCTGCTGCTGTTTGTTGCCCCAGTGGCAGCTACCCAGTGACTTTTCCAGTGGCTCTCTCGCAGTGGCAAACGGTACGTGTGTGTGCGACGACGACGGCGACGGCGACGACGACTACAACAGTAAGACGCGTGTTTCGCCCGTGCTGCGCCCCTGCGTCCGTTCAACAAATAGTTGATTTGGCTAACGCAATTGTTAAGTTCGACTCAAATACGCGCCACTTTTTTGTGATTATCTTTTTTTTGTCGTTTCTTCAATTTACAACTACCCAATAAAAAAATATAAAAAAATATTGCAATCGTGCTAAAGTTGTTGCTATCCAAAGGCAGGCAACTTAAACAAATGCCGGGAGAACAGTGCGTATGATAATAATAATAATATAAGCAAGTGCTCGAAAATGCAACAAATACAAATCGAAACACATATGTATATTAACACACATCAAAGTGACCAAGTGTAAAAAGTTGCATTATCGAAATATCCAACAATTTAATTCACCTAAAGCGGTTAGTACAAATTTCAAATTTCTCAAACACTATAAATAAGTAACAAGAATTGCTTACACTGTCACAGATGTTGCATTTGTGGGTTGTTTTCTCCAAAAACTGAATTATACAAAAATGCACTAAATTAGTATTATTAACATTTTCGGTTCCTTCGATGAGGTTGCTTTGTTTCTTGTAAATGCTGGGAGTTAGCACGAAACAGTTTGATTTAATTTCTATGATTTGCCACCAACGAATTCAATTTGCCAACTTTCCTACTTTATGAAAATTCCAAAATAAAAGTGTAGTTCTTAGAAACTTAGGCTCTCGCACATCATGAGCATGGTGACACAGAAAAAAACCGTCGGAAACATAAGACTAATAAAAATTAAAGTTTCCGGAGTTTTTTGTTATGCGAATCGTCAGATAAGTCAGTGGCTTATGGACTTAACTTCCTCAATGAGACTGTCAGATAACAAAAATAAAATTGATTGATATTTATGATTAAATTTGGTTCGATTTAGGCTGAAACAAAAAAGAATTTAAAGTGTGATGATTTTAAGCAATCATCAAAATACATATCTGTGTTTATGTGATTTGTTTATTTTTCAAGTCTCTTATTTCGTTTTTAGTTAGAGCCATCGAAATACACATCAGTTTGATTCGCATGTTGAAGCGAGATAACTACTTAAATCTCTTTAATAGTTTGCTACGGACAATTAAAGTGCCAGGAAAGTGCAAATAAAATATATAATATATATATATATATATATATATATATATATAATATACTTAACGTCTTTAGACTCTGGCCTTTCCGCTATAGTCATGTTTTCGCTATCTGGGAATGAAATTGGCTTCTGCCAATTCATAAGATTAATTCATGACTTGTGCCACAGCACAAACAGACAATATATGCACAGTGTTGGTAAACGTTGCCGAAAGCAGGCAGTTAATCAATCTTGAGTTTCAAAAACCGATAAGCAGTTATAAATATGAGCGAGGAAAAACCACACCAGAACCAAAAGCAAGAAATATAGAAAAATACATGTCCCATCAGCGGAATGATAAAGAAACTACTCGAATTTGAAAGTGGCTAAAAGCATTGAGCAAAAACCGTGACAACAACATAACAGCACGCAATGATACAAAACTGAAGCAGAAACAGCAACAGGGCCAAGGAGCGCGGGGCAGCGAAGCAAGAGGAGGGGCAGTGGGACAGGGAGAGGGACAGGGACAAGCGTTAAGCATTTTCTGGCATTGCCGGGCTGCAGAAAAGGATCTACATGATTTATAAGACACATTAAATTGAATATTCAACATAATGTAGCATTTAAATGGGCAACACAGCAACTATCTACATATGTACTATATATACATCATATATACATACATATATATACATATATATATATATTTATATTTATATATATGCGTGTGTGCGTACACTAAATACAAATACATACATACATATGCGTTGCCATCTCAAGGTTCTTGCCTCGCAATGGCATTCTGTGGCTTACAACTGGCCAAACGGTCTGGCTGGGGCTGAATATCTAATGTCTAAGTGACTTTTGGCCGCGTATAAGAGCATGCCACAAAATCAAAATACTTAGGCAGCACCTAATGGCATGCCTAGTTGCTCCATCTTATTTTGTTTTTTTGTTTTGTTTTTGCGTTTTGCGGAGCTTTTTATTAAAGTATCACATCTCAAAGTTAAGCCAGCAATTGAGTTTTTTGCCCACAAATGGTAAAAAGAAGAAGAAGAAGAAAAAAAAATACTGAAAGCGCACAACTTTTAGCGTCAAAAAATTATTTAACTTCAACGTGTGCAAAAGTAATTTACCAAAGCAGAACGTAGTAAGCATCATAAATCACACGTTCTGCCCTACAGCAAAGTGCCAACTATAACTGCAAATACTGACACACACACACGCACACACACATACACACACACACACACACACACACACACGCACAACGATGTGGGCACGCGTTACGTGTGCAGGTCAAATGTGAAAAGTCAGCCAATTTGGGCCACATTTGACAGACAAGGCGGCGTCGTGACCAGCTGCCCACCAACTAAACGTTACACGCCCCCTATGCCCCCTATATACCCCAATACCCCTACAATACTACACTCATAGTGCACCATTTCCCTTATCTCTTGTGCAACTTTGACGCTGTTTTATCAATAACTAGAAATGGCTGTAGATGTGGACTAGTGATTTGATATTCTCTTATCATGATCTGAATCCATTAGTTATGCAAAAGTATGTAACAGGCAGAAAGAAGCATAATATATAATAATATATATTGTTGATCGGGGCCAACAGCCGAGTCGATAGAGCCATATCCCTCTGTATGCACAAGCAACTCTCAAAGATTATCAAACACTGTCGACCAAACGACCAAACGGACAACAGACATAAAATCTGTGAATAAATGCGACCAGTTACGCAAGAAATGCGATAGCATTACAATTGTTGAAAAACAACCGATAAGCTATCGATACCATTAGCTATCGATACCATGTAGCTATCGATACCATAAGAAAGCACGCCATAAATAAAAACAGCATAACAAGTTTGTCAGACAGCAGCTGAGAATCAATTAAAAATATATATATGTAGATCGATCCAATAGATCCATAATGAATTTTAGCGACAAACTTGGCAGCATGGATTTCTTAAAATTTTTAATGCACTCCCAGCAGCTGACCAATTGGGTAAGTAGTAGATTGCCGTTTTCATGCAACGTTTTGGCAACGTGCTTAACTGCATTTACAGCGCTCCACTGGCGGGCCAGAGCTGATGTACATTGTCCTGTCGCACGAGAGCTGCGATCTGGACTCGGTTGCTAGCACACTGGCGATTGCCTACTTGCACTTTCGCAATCGGGGCATATTCAAGCACAAAATCTTGCCAGTTTTGAATATGTTGCGTTGCGACTATGCCAGCAAAACGGAGGTTAAATTTCTGCTCGAGAAGCGGAGCATCAATGCCGAGACGCATCTTGTATTTCGCGACGATGTGCCCGGCGATCTGTTGCAGTGCAGTCGCTTTATTTTGGTCAACCATCATGTGAGTCCGTTTCACTATTGCAGCGAGGAGGTCTACGACTATCGGCCCTATCAGTGCGAGGCCGCCCGTTTGCCTATCTATTGTCAACGGATCATGCATCCGATGCGCTCCTGTGCGGCCATCGTCACCGAGCGCTACTTGAGTCGCATCTATAACTCGTCGAACGTGCAGTGTTTGTTCGTCTTTGAGCTGCTGCATGCCGCACTCCTCTTGCAGAATAATTTTTTCGAATATACACTGGAGCAGCTGTCGGAGATGCGCGACTTTCATATGTTGCTCTACCTGGAGAAGCAGCTGGGCATTCTCGATATGCCCAAGCGCACCATTCTCCGCGACACACTGGTGCGTGCCATGTTCAATTTAGACGAACTGACACTGCCACAGATTCTGAGGCGCGAATTCAAGCTGATGTGCGCAAAGAATGAGAACTATTTTGTGCGAATCGCCCATTGTTGTTTTCCCATGGCCGTGACACGTTTCATCTCGTATGAGTTCGCAGAGCAGGCGCTGCGGGAGTTGGGTGCAGAGAACAAATTGAATTTTATCATGCTACTGGGCACCAGCACCCAGCAAAAGGGCGGCCTGGGGATCAAAGAAATCGGGATTATACCGCTGGACGCACTGCGTGCCGTCGGTGATCGCCGTCTGTTCGATCATTTGATTATCAATTTAAATGCGGCAGATCAGCCGCTGCTATCCCTGGAGCCGTACCGCGGTCTAGACTTTATGCGGGGCGCTTTCTTCATTATCGATGAGTGCAATATTAAATTTTATGATATACTAAGTCTCATGCAGCGCATCATCTACGACTTTATATCCAAGACAATCTAACATTGTTTCATTTTATTACTATTATTATTATTATTATTATTATATGTGAAAATGACATATGATAGCCCACTCAACTTCACCCACCCATACACCTTTCTACTTGCGAGTCTAACTCTGTTTGTATGCTCATTTGACGAACTTACTCCATCAACATTTACACAAGCTAATCCACTGTGGGATTATTATGCAAGTCAACAACTGAACTCTGATATAATGCAACATGATTAAAACCCTCATCAGATATCAAAAATATGTTAATTATAATTACTTGAATGGCATTCTCTTATGTAA
This sequence comes from Drosophila grimshawi, assembly GCF_018153295.1. Lineage (NCBI taxonomy): Eukaryota > Metazoa > Arthropoda > Insecta > Diptera > Drosophilidae > Drosophila > Drosophila grimshawi. The sequence continues at coordinate 16,384,983 of NW_025063692.1, read as the reverse complement.
TTATTTGTTTTATGTATGTATAATTTAAATAAAATACACAAGAGAGGTGAAAATGGTAATCGTTGAATGAAAAATTACTAATGAATTTCTGCATATGAACAAAGTAGTTGTTAACTTTTTAAGCAACGATAACAGATCTGATAACAATCAGATAAGTGATTTAATGGAGTCAAACCATAAGTGAACTAAATATGAATTGAAGCAACAGTGCTGAAAGCCGAAGGCTTTTAAATTATGGTTTGCGTACGCCCCACAAATACATGGAAAACTTGGTCGCTCTGAGTGAAGATTATGGAAGAAAGGCAGCGGGTAGGTTTGGGGAGGGAGGAAGGTGGCTTCTTGAGCCATTACACAATGCATTAATCTAATCATATGAGAATATGTGTGAGTTACTCACGCAGTCAGTTGCCAAATTCATGGACTCAAAAGTGGAGCTTAATATATGTATGCATGTGTGTTACCCTCTTGTTGTTGCTGCTGGCACAAACAAGCACACTCAAACACATACACACACCCGCACACACTCGCACATGGGCAGAAAAAAGTATTTGCAACTTGATTTATAAGCGCGCTGATGTCAGTTACGTGCACGCACTCAATAATGGCAGCAGGCTGCTGGGTATATGGGGGGCGGGTGGTATAGGGGAAGCGGGGATTGGGGATTGGGGATTGAGGATTGGGCGTCGCATGTCTGTTGTTGTCTTTGTGCTTTGGCAACAAGGATTTGCAAAGGAGTCGCCGCTATTGCTTAAATTGCTTGCAACACTTTTTTTTTGTCCCCATCGCCATTTGCCATTTGGCTTTAATAAATCGCTTAGACCTCCACACCTGCAGTCTGTCCGCGCCGCCCCGCTCTCTGTAGTGCTGATAACAACGACAGAAGTCAAAGACGATGAAAAACAGGAAATTCTCTGACGTCAGTCGCCAGTCGAGAGTTAAGCATCGAGAGTCGACATTATTTTCTGGCGCCACTCGAAACACATCCATCAGCCCCGCATTTGTATGAAGAACTTAATGCTCCGGGGAGGCGTAGCTCGGTCAGGTGAAAGGGCTTTGGCTGGAGCTGCCTCCCTAATTGTTACACTGCTCGTTTTTTTTATTACTATTTTCGGTATACACTTGCACAGGGTAACTTGAAATGCATGATGCTTTTGAGGAGACACCACATTCTAACAGACATTGTTATTATGGACAAGGAAAATGAGGTGCAACTTATTTAATGAATTTAGCTGATTTCGCAAATTAGTAGCATTTATTTCACCCGGTTTTGCTACACAAGTTTCATTTAGAAACATTTGGGTCTACTTCTAATACAACATAACTACACAAATGTGGAGTATACCATTAATAGCCAGACCTGAAATAGGTATTGTTAGAAAAATATTTGTTTAATTGCAATTTTTTTAAAAATATTTGTATTATGCATAAATTCGTTTAATAAAACGAAAACATAAATCGAACAAAGTGGTAAAATTCAACTGTAAATCAAATTTGTTTAAGACAAACAGAAATATGATAATTCGAACTCTGGAACAAAATTTAGATGCCAAATTAAGTTCTTCGTGTTAACTATTTTTAATGTATTCTGTTTATATAAAACGCCTCCAGATGCTTTGCTCAAATTGCACTAGAAAAGTGTTTTGTTTTATTGCCTTGAAGAGTATCTAATCGTCGTCATCGCATTGATAGACATTCATGCCTTTTGTATTTGGTTGTTTTCTCTGTTTTGCTGCAGGTTTTTTTCTTTGCGCTTCTTGTTTACTATTGCATACTTTTGTGCGCTGGGCGCGTAATGACGATAATTGCTGTTGAGCGCAGCTCTAAGCGGATTTTAGAGCCACCATCACCTGCAACTAAATGCCCACTCTCCCACTCCAAACAGTATTTAGCTGTCTGTGTTGTCAACAAAAGTTTTCGCATTTGACTTTTATTCGTATACCCTACAAACAAAAGAAATATGTGACTGACTGACTACAATATACATAGACTATTTGATAATATGTTTCACTTATATATGTACATATTTACATATTCTTTAGTCGTCGAACTCTCGTTTTACACAGTCAACAGTTGTGGTATTATATCAAATTAAGGCATTTAAAACTATAAATTTTTTTATTTACTTCAGCTTAATTTTGTAATAATATTATTGTAATTCACAAAATTATTAATTTTTCGATTTACTTCAGCCTCAGCTTTAGATATCAACATTTTTTAATATGTATATATTTATACCTTTCTGTATTCAGCTGACCAAAAGCTATGGCTGCACTTGTAGAGCATTTCAAAGTCGTATTCGCTTTATTTCTTTAAGCGCTCTTATTTATTATTTCGTTTCAGTAACGCGAAAAGGTTTCCCTTTTTAATTTGCACTTGCCATGGGTAAATTGGTTGTGCATGGCAACGTTTGTATTTCAAAGAGCGCACGAGGCTTGCATTAATTAAATTCATTAGAAGGTTAAAAGGTGCTCCCAAGTAGACATGAAGCTGTTGTAACTGCTGTAACTGTTGTACCTGATGCAGCAGCTGAAGCATCAGCTAATTAGCAAATGGCTTAAAGTGTGTGGCAAACGAAGCATATGCGTGAACCAACCAGATAGAGCAGTCAATATGAAAATACCAAGCAGCAATAACTGAGACATCTGAGGCACAACTCAGCTTGACTGCAAAAAACTTCAAATGCAATTAAATATTGCGCGCGATTAACTTGAACTGCAAGTCAAGCACTTTGGCAATAGGATATGGCCAAGCAAACAACAGGGGCAGCTGGGGCAGAGGGGATGACTTTATTGTCCGACTTGCCAGTTGCCCAGCATGCGCTGGCTTTGCATATTTCCGGCTTCCGTTTTAGGTTGCGACATTGTCCCGCATTTTAATGCCGGCATTTACTCTTGGCAACTTTTACCATTTCAATATACATACATTTTCTTTTTCTATTTGCCTTTTTGTCTAAAACTTGTTTACAGGCCCAAAATTATTGTGAAAGACGCTAACATTTATGACAAATATAAAAATAATGCGGTCGCGTGGCTGGTGTGAGCTTGGTTAGAGGGCTGGGTGGCTGAGCAGTGAGCAGTGAGCAGTAAGCAGTGTGGGGTGTGGGTGCGGGGTGGCTCTGACATTGGCTTTGCCATGTAACAGGTAATTGTTTTCGTGCCTGTCGTTTCGCTTCATTTGGTTTTGTTTTCGTGGCATCGCTTTTACTTACTTTTTTTCCTTTCTCGTCTTTTCTTTCTTTCGGCTTTGGCATAATTTATTGTATTCCTTGTCTCGCATTTGCATAAATATTTTAATTTGCATTTTAACAAAATGTGAAATTTGTTGCGGCCGGCTTCACAAAGTCTATATATGTATTTTATATTATTATTTAAATAGTATATGTGAGCTGTGTATATCCAAAATGGCTTTATTGTTCTCTTATTTATGGTTCCAGGCTTTCTCCAAGTGGTTGTCTTATTATTCTCCGTACCTATTTATTACTTAATATACTCTAATACCAAAAGCTTATTATAAGCACTTTTAATAGCAGCTCACCAAACTTTAAAGGGTCTACAAAGACCTTGATATAAGATCTATATAAACATGTTATTAGAAGAAGAAAAGTAACAATTTTGCGCCACTAATTTTATTTATTACGATAATTGCCGCTCAATCAATTTTAATTAAATTTTGCCTTGATTAGGCATAACATCAGCTTTCTCTCAGCTTTATGGAATATTAATTAAATATCTATTAAATTATACTGTTTGTTTATTAGTCTGTTGGTTATTGCATTCCCTAAATACAGCAACAACAGCAAAGTTGGCAATTGATAGTTGAGCTTTTGGTCATATTCAAACTGAGTCTTTTCTTATTACTCGTAGCTGAACAGATATATATATATATATATATATAATTCATAAGACTTAAGCTTGATAGATGATAGACCTTGCTTATCAAAGCAATTGCAATGATTAATCTAATTCAAGCCCAATCCGACACTTAAAGGTTTGCAAGCAATGATCCTCTGGCAATTATCGAAAGCATTTAAGCGATGGCCTGCCAATACTTACAAATAAATTGACTGTCTATCGTACATATTTGATACGGACTATGAGCAGTTACGTAACTGTAATTGCAACTAAATTACAATATCCTTGGCAAGTGTGTAAAATGTATAAAAGATGCGAGTTAAATAAAACTGAATTTGTGTGGCATCAAACGCACATAATTTAATAAAGTCGAGGCGTGTTAGGGGCTCGACATTGCCCGGCGGCGTTTGTGCTCCAAAGCCGGCAATCACTTTATTATTAAGCTAGACGCACACTCGCTCACACACACACACACACACACACACACACACACACACACACACTCACATGTATCCGCAGACACAGTTCATAAAAAAACAAACAAAATAATGGCATCAAATTTGAAGATTTGATGCGGGAAAATGCTTTTCACGTTTTTAGAATTTTGGTGGCTTTTGTGCGCGTCTAGGCAGCTTATTGATAGATAATATATTTATATTTAAATAACACTTCATCATTCTGCTGTCGATGACGATGTTGGGGCCGCACTGTATTGTGCTAGGCGCACGAACAACGCTGCGTATGCGTAATATTGTTTGCTTTCATGTTTCGATGGTGGAGCTGGGGCTGCGGCTGCGGCTGCGGCTGTGGCTGCGGCTGGCGCTGCGCTAGCGGCTGCGACAGCCTTATAAATAAACTTGATCCATTACACACATACAATTTGACTTGGCTGCTGTCTTGAGTGCGATAAATTTTGGGCTTATGATTTCAGCCCTTTTATTATTGGCCACGCCCGTTGTTCGTTCAGCAGCGCATCGAGTGCCTGCCATTTTCATCTCATTTTCATTCAATGGCACAGTCTCATTTTCATTTTCATTTTCCTTTTCATTTTCGTTTTCATTTCCATTTTACTTTTGGCTTTTGCCCGTCCACTCAAGCGTAAAACAACGCTCGCAAACACAATCACAGAAATGTACACGCACACACGCACACACCCACACACACCTACACGCTCTCACACGCTTACACATTCACACACTCGCCGGGCGATGAGCAGCTCATTGTCAGCTTTTCGAAGAGCTGTGGGCATTTGGCTGAAAATAAATAAACTATATAACAATAAGGCAGTCGAGCAAATTAAACACACACAATGGCCTCTGTTTTTTTTCTTTTTTCTTTTTTTTTTTGTGTGTTGCCACAGAACAACACAAATCTTGCTTGCCATGTTAGTTGTAAGGAGTTCACACTCAGCCGCCAGCAGCGAATCAACGAAAATTAACACTATCTAACAAAAGTATATTCGAAGCGACCGTCATTGGCAACACTAATTCTAAAGGAACCGATAATGGGATGACATGTCAATGATGAGAACGTTGTATTATCTGTAACACGAATACGACAACTATGACTTAAAGTGCGAGCACAATAAAATAGTAAACACTTAATTAAGTTGAAGTGGATAAGTATACGTGTTAAGATATTCTTTGAATTCAATATGCATATCGAATACAAACCAAAACACTAAACAAAGGAGTACAACTTATGCTGACTAATTTGTGTCGTGTCGTGTAAAGAAAATGCAACTAACTTAAATATATTTAAACTGAATTACAAAGTGCTTTCAACTTTCTGTATACACCAACATAAACGGATAAAAGTTTTCCTGTTATTATTGAACAGAGTCTTTTTCGAATAACTAAAGTGTTTGTATATATGTATATATTTGCGGCTGCAAAGACTTCTCTCTTCTAAATGAAAGGAAAATATGAAATTGTGGTTCTAGTTTAAGATTCTGCAGCAATATGCGCACCTGTCCTTAACATAAATGCATTGAGATATTTATTATAGATTTACATATTTACAGATATCTACATATATATATTCGTATTTATATATGATTGTGCAATCACTTTAATTCATATTTAAGGATATTGCTAAGTATGGTGTACAACAGCGGAAGACTGATAGTTTAATTTATTACAATCTATCAAAAGCATTTGCGAGAGATTTGTGTTTTTTTCTTCGTGTCAACTTAAAAGATTATTTTATTGAACCATTATCTGTATGCATTTATGTCTGTGTATTTGTGTGTGTGTGTAGATGGGGGGTCCTTGTGCGTGCTCGTAATTATATGCTACATCATCTTTTATGGGCATAACAGGCATACATCTCTCGCATTTATTTTCAAGTGTATCAAACAGCAAATGTTCATGCGTTTCATGGGCCCCTCCCCGCACCGCCCGGTCGAGCCCCTCGTTTGTTTGTGTTTAATCTCGTTTTAATGCCGTCGAGCATCATCGTAAAAATTATTACATTAAATGTCAGCGCAAAGAGATGCGAGGCTACATTCAAGCACAACACAACAGGACACAAAGTAACAAAAGGTGAAGATGTAGTAGAAGAAGAAGAAGAAGAAGAAGAAGCAGAGCAAAAGGACGAAACTGATAAATGAAAAGAGAAACCAGAGCGGCGAACGAAAAGGAAAAGTTTGTAAGCGGCGGGCAGGAGGAAAAGTAGTCCGTAGGTTTAAGAGGGTCGTTATTATTAAATTTTACACACACACACACACACAACCACACACACACCCATACACGTGCTGAGCGCAACAATAAAATGTACGAATATATGCCCAAAAGACATGTTACTATCTCCCTTCCACACACACATACAGACAGTAGCATTATGCCCGAGCCACTAAAATTCAATTTTTACAAGCATAATGGTTGCAATGGCAGCACTGATGACACACACACACAAACACACAAACACACACACACACACATACACACCTATACAAAAGTACATATTTAAAAGACACACACACACACACACACTGCACACCTTTTGCTGTCTTCTGTCTTCCGCATTTGCCATTGTCTTTGTCTTTGTCTTTATGTGTTGTTATTGTTGGCTTCTTTCTTTGTCTCGTTCATGTTCTTCTTCTTCTTCTGTCTCTGCTTCTTCTTCTGCTTGTACTTCTTCCTCTTATTTTTGTGCTGCTGAACGTCGGCAATGATTTTGCCAACTGCCAACTGCTTTTTATGTGTCGCACGTTATTAAACGAATTCAAGCGCGGAATATTGCCAGCCATCCAGCCAGCAAGCCAGCCTGCCAACCAGCCTGCACAGCAGACTCTTCCGCTGCACACACACACTCACACAGCATACACCTTGTGTCACACACACACACACACACCCACCCACACTGCCCACAGCCATCAAGCGTGCAAGTTGTTGGCCCTTTTGTCAATACCCGGCAAGCCTCATAAAAGGCACATCAGATGCCATTTTTCTGCTTCGCTACAAATTGAAAATTTCATAAATTCTCGCTTCTGTTTTACAGACAGCTTCCCCCCCAGTCCCAGTCCCAGTCCCAGCCCCAGCCCCATTCCCATCTTATCTGGCGCGTGGCGACTGCTTAACGGCTCATTAGTTTAATAAATATGGCACAAGCACAAACAATAGATATGTTACGCTTATATTCAACAAAGGGAATGGAGTACACCTTGTGCAACAACATTGAATTGAATTGGGTACTCGTTGCTAGTATTTTCTAGTCAAGACTGCATTTTTATGAGCCACAATTCGCTTGAAGATTCAGTCGATCCAGTGTCGTGTGTTGGCTCAAGAACAACTTCTTCCTCACATTCGAAAATTGCATTACAAAATATATTATTTATTTTTTATATTAATAAACAAAACGTTTCATATTTTTATTGGAAGTGGTAACCTGGTAACTGAAAATAATTACATTTTAATTTGATATTTGAAAACAAGACGCCAGCAAACAAAAATCCAACTTTCAAAATAACCACATTTACTTTGGAATATCGACAGCTTTCAAAATACTATCAATGAAAATGAATCAAATACCAAATAATTTCATACAACTATTTATTCTTTCACAAGTAGAGACAAGTTGCAGTGAAAAACCAGTTGTATTCAATCTGAACAAATCAACATGGATTATTTTAAGATATTCTTGATAGTAGTTTGGCAGCTGCTCAAAGTTGTATGCTACAATTCTGAGCACGCACAACTCTCAACCAACTGAAACCGCTAATCATGACCAGCTACAGCAAGGATGTCGGTTATTAGGCGAAAAGTGCTTGTAATGTCGTTGCACCACTTTTAACAGCAACTACTTCCTTTGCGAGCTAAAAAACTGCAGCATGGACATGTGTGAAGCTGCAGTTCTTCGACTGCTCGTCAAGCGTTGTCATATCCACACACACACACACACACACACACAATGTGACACGCATTCATACAAGAAATGTAACTAATGAGCCGTATAATCATTGTTATGTCAACAGTTTTCCTGCCTTGTGACAAACGACTCACACAGACCGTTGAGCGTGCTTTGAGTGTGTGTGTGTGTGTGTGTTTGTGTGCGTTTTGGAGACATCTTGGGGCGCAGGAAATTTACTTGCACATGTCAATATAAATAAGCGACATAGCTACACGCCTGAGTACCTACGACCTTATCCCCCCCCTCTCTAAACAGCATGTGTTGAAACTTTAGAGCATGAGCAAAAAAAAAAAAAAAAAAAGAGAGCCAGAAAAACTTCATTATTATCATCGTTATTTCTATAACTGTTCTGTGTGTCAAGTGACACCCACCTTCGCATACACATACACAAAAGAAAGTGACAGAGGCTGGGATGTAATTGCTGGCAGTCAGCATCATGTAGGAAATAAGCAATTTGAGAGATCATTAATAAGTTAAAGTGCCAAGAAAGCGACCCAAAAAATAAATAAAAAAAGAACGAAGCAAAATAACACCAACGATGATGAAATAAAAATGACATCAACGTATAAGGGACATTAAAAGCCAGGCACTCAGCACTCAAACACACACTCACACACACACACACACACACCAACAGACACATGCACATATCATACATGTGTTAAAGGCATTTTGAAATGCGTCAACTGCAACCGATTGGTTGGTGAAAGTTGCACACAAGCGACAGCAATGCACACGATGTAACGTGACGTCATCACGAAAGGAAAGGAAATTGACTCAATTTGGAAAACAGAGTCTTAATACACACACACATACACGCACACACGCACATCACACACACATCACACACACGCACACACACACATCACACACACATAAAATAGTGACTGCAACCTCAACCTCTTTGCATGCAGTTGAATGCACACAGAGTGTGCCTCACAGGTGATTGTCAGTTAGATTTGTGGGACCCTTCCCCACAGCCACAGCCACACCCGCAGCCACCACTCTCCTCTAGCCCCCCATTGTCTGGCAGATCAAGTTTGCCGAGTTGCGTAAACTGCAGCCGAAAAGGCTCGGCGAGCAACGGCAACAATGGAAAATTATGTTAGTGGCTTTTGCCGGTCATCAAGCAGCTTAAGGTTGGGGTAAGGTTTGCATTGGAGTTGGAGTTGGGGCTTACGTTATACACTAAAAGAAAAAAATATACATATTAATATATATAAGTATATTAATCAAATCACATAAACATAATTTGCACATACATTTTTGTAGTTTCATTTAATTGAGGTTGGCGAGCAGTTTGTGGGGTGCGGACTTATTCTGCTTTGTAAATAGAATTTGTATTTTATTTCTAGCTGTCGTTGGTTTTTGGCTTAGCTCCGATGTTCTCTGCTGTGCTAGTTAACGACTTTTCGCTGCACTTTAAATGTCATTTGTGGAGTTTGTTCGCGGCCTTTAAACAAATTAGGGTTACGTGTCAGTGGGCAGCCAGGCAGGCAGGCAGTCAGGCAGTCAGGCAGTTGCATCTAAGGACCTGGCATTGTGTTTACCCATGCGCGTTGTTTTTTAGCAACAAGACATTCTGCGGCCATTGCAATGCTCCAGCTTGCCTCCCACTTAAGTCCAACTAGTTACGCCATTGTCTACTTCTTGGGCGGTCGCTGTTGTTCCACTTGGTCGCATGGTAGCTAAAATTTGTTCTAACAAGATTTGTTTTTGATTTGAATTTTCTGTTGGCGTCTCCGCCACATCCCTGCCACTTCTTCTGCTACTGCTTGTTACTCCAAAAGTGTGTTGCGAACGCTACGCGAAACATTTTTGCATAAACAACTTTCTTTGTGCACCGAAATGCAAGAAGCAGACGAACACAACAAGAACAATAACAATAACAAAAACAAAACAAAACAAAATACAACAAGTACGCTGCGAGACTGCTCTGCAGGACAGGGCATGCCACTTAAGCCAATTAGTCTTTCTGCCACAGCAGGGCAAGTCCCCCTCTGCTCTGCGTCTCCTCAGCTCTTGTTGTTGTTGTTGTTGTGTGCGTCTACTGTCTCGCCTTTGATTTAGAGTTGTCAGTGTGTAAGGACTGCAACTGTGGCTGTACCCAATCAATGGAGCGTAAGGGCTATGTAATCTTTGCAAGATATATATGTATGTATGTGACCAGTTGTTGTTGAGTTTGTTCAGCTTACACAGTTTTGAATCTTACTATTTGTATAAAACTTTATAATCTTTAGCATAAATGTTATGTTTCAGCTTAGCTTCCGCTTTTGATGCACCTTTGCTGGCGCTTTCGTAGCTGACTTTGACATACTGAATTTGGTAATATGCTTAACTGTTTAACTAACCGACAAATGAGTGGCATTGGCTAATTAAAATTTGTATATGTTCTAGTCATGATAACCTGAAGGGCTAGCATAAGTTTGGGCAAATGCTACAGACAAATGGAGCTAAAGGTATTCTCGAATACGATATTTGAGTTTCTTAGTATCTTAATATAATCAAACTTAAAAGCAAACTTTTACTCAGGGCATACAAAAAAAACATGTATTCAATAGACTATTAAGTGTAATCAGAAAAAGAGAGATTTATTAAAAAAATATACATATATATAGAGCTACAAGCCGAGTATAATTATTTATTAACTGGACTAAAATCTAAAAACACACAAAACAAAAATTTAAAATTAAATTAAGTTTTGTAATATACAATTAAAGTTACAAATTGAAAAGGAGTAATTAAATTAAAAATGTATTAGGAAAAAAATAAAGGATATAATGAATCTGGGGATATTAAAAAATGAAATGGTCCAACAATTATTACAAGGATTGAGGAAGTTCTTAAGACCAATAATTATTAAGCGTTAGAGTAGTTTAGAAAAAAGTAAAATATGAGAAAAAGTGGAGTAATATCAGCATTGGAAATTTTATTAAAAGGAGCGAAAATTGCACAGAGAATACGTGAAAAGAGGAATTGCCAGTTGTGGATAAAGTCAATATACACGGAATATACAAAGAACATGGAGGAAGTGGAATCAATTTCGTTTAATAACATAATGGCAAACGAATACTATCGAATTTGTTAAAATTCCTATACTAACTGAGTGAATGAGTGATTTGAATTACTGAGATTTCAAACGTTTGGCACAAAGACGCCGAACGCATTTGATATCTCATTCAAATCAATAACCCATTTCAATGCCATCGTCTGCCGTTTCCGTTGAGCATGCAGCAGACCAGGCCAATGTCTTTGCGGCTTGAATATAAATCAAGTTAGCTGTTACCCAGTGGAAAATTTTAATCAGATATTCAGCATAAATAGATGCAGCTATTTTTTTCTATTTTATTTTTCTCATACGCATAAGTCCGACGAATCATATCGAAAATATTTTCTGTTTTCATTTTTCTTTTCTCTTTTCGTACTGCTGCTGTTCCTGTTTGTTTTATTGTTGTTGCTGTTTTCTTTTCTCTCTCGTTTTTTTTTTTTTTCGTTATCTACGATAATGCATGCGTCCAACTCGTGTGGCAGAGCCGCTGCCCCCGCGGCTATCCACAATTCACAGCTCGCAGCCCTTTTTACATTGAGCTACTTTATTATGCTAAAAACTCTGGGCCAAAGTGTGTTATATAGCATAATCCACTAACGGAAATTGAGCAGGAATTTATTATGTTTCATATGCCTAAACAGGCGTCAGTATCAGGAAATACGGGCAGGAAAGGGCAAAAGGGACTGGGGGTGTCCGTAGTCAAGAGCGAAAAGATGAAGATGTAACTGGCAGGGGGCGTTGTGTGGGCGCTGAAATACATTATGAAATATGCAGGACACTCACAACTGGAAACCTCGCAAACCTATAAGCACACACAATTTCACATATATATATATATATATATATATATATAAACACCCAAACACACACACACACACACACAGAACACATAGCGCACATATATCAATAATTCAACAGCCCCAACGAAAAAGCCAAAGCAAAGCAAAGTATACAAGCCAAAGTACTATCTGACTAATGCAGCTGCATAATACGAAATCAAATTGGAGAAATTGGAGTTGATATCAATAAATATATTTACAATTTGAATAGATACGTAAGTCGGGTATACCCTGCTCTTGACTGTGGCTTAAAGGGTATTATCATTGTAAGCGACGATGTAAAACAAAGCAAAAATAAAGCGCTGTCGACTTGATGAACTATGGAACTAAATCCGAATTGATATATGTACATATAATTGAGCTTTATTTGTATTTTTATTATGTCGCAACATATATGTATGTAGTGTATACATATATGTATGTATATATACAGTTCATTCAGTCCGCCTAAATTGATTGCAATTTCATTCCTCTTTTTTTGTTTCTATTATGGCCAAATGAAATGCACGCCATTTGAAGTAATATTTCATCATAGTTAGCCAAGACAGACAGATGGACAGAGGGGCGGGAGCAGGTAAGCCGTCATGTATATATGTACAAACATACATATGTATAAATAAATAAAAAGATTTATCGCTGCACTCATTTCATTTCGTTCGCATGTAATTTATGCAGCCAAATATTGAATTAATTCACTTTGCTTTATCAATACAACCGTGAATAGTTTTCGTGGAAATACGGTTAATGAGCTGCACTTGAATAGCCAACAAGGCACAGTGATCCAAAACATTCGAAAAGCAAAAAAGCCAGTGAAGCTGGTAATATATATATATATATAATATAATATAATATTGAGCATATAATTTAGCCTGTACTTTACTATTCAAGTTGTCATCGATGCGCTAATCCACTTAGTAAAAAGTAGCTCTACAAAACCATGAATGGATTGCGCTATGCATGTCATCGACGGAGCACTCTGCTGTTCATATCCTTGACAGACCACCGAAAGTCCTTTTTATTTAATTAAGATATTATATACTATATATATATAATTTTTATGCGATTGCTTGAATACAATTGCAGACATGTTTGCTTACAATTGTTGTTAAGAGCTTAAAACCAGTCTAAGAAATCAAATTGTGAAAAGTATACATAACATTCAATTCATTTTTACATAAGCATAGCATGCTTCTTTGAATAAGTCCGATTATTCAAATTAATTGTAATTATTTTAAGCTCGCTCTGCTTTTATTCAACCGAAAAAAACCCGATAACGCGGCTTAAAAATGCTGAAACACAACGTTTGTAAAAATATCTTCGTCAATACATAGCAATACATTTTAATAAATTGTAATGCTTTTAATTTAATTTGATAAATACCGGAAAATAAATTAAAAATTCGAATCATTATAGCTGTGATAATTTTGGAAAGCATTGAAAATGTCTTAAATTTATATACAAATTATATATTACATATTTTTGTATGGTTCTGAAAATATTACGTTTTGGGTTGGCTGTGTGAAGTACACATAAATAGGGAGACTCACAATAAAAAAAGAAAAACTTGCTGTTGCAAGTATAAGAAAACTTTTGACAAGTCTTTGGTGGAGGTGGGCTAAGTCTGAGATGACTAAGTGGCTGCAGTTTCTGTTGCCTTGAATTGCTTTTAGCCCATAAAAAACTGACGTAAGTCGACCTTAGATCACAAGCCGCTTTGCGCCGCACTCGTGAGTGTTAAAAGTACTCGTACTTAAAGTGCTTTTTTTGCTCGAGAGAGACATGCATTTGAAGTGATCTCGGTGAGATTCGTCAAAAGACTTTGTGGACAAACAAAGCCAAACAATAGAACAATAAAATAAGAAATTTTTCAACACTTCTGCTGCAACTAGAGAAAAGATAGCATATACGCAAACAAAGCAATTTCTGAAAGCTTACTCATCTTATATATATATATATATAGAATCGTTTTCCTTTAATATTTTATGATTTAACCAAGGGATTTCTAGCTAAAAATGTTACGGATTTTTTTCAGTTAGTAATGCATGGTCTTAATTTTGATCCAAATATCTAATTTCATACCGTGCTCATTCAATTAAGAATATTCAGCAGGCGTGCACAAGCCGAATTAAGCTACTTATCCAATAATTGACTTCAACAAACTGCATTTGTTGCACATTTATCTCTAGATCCCGTTCCGAGCAGAGCAAACTAAGGGGCGCACCCTATCGATCCACCCAACCACTCAGCACAAGTGCCACAAAAGATAAAAAGTAAACTTTAGCAAAGTGCTGGTAGCTGCAGCAGCAGGGAGCAAGTGGAGCGGGGGGCGGGGGGCTGTAAGCTGGCGCTGAAATGTCCTGGGCTTTGTTTACCACCAGGCGGCACTTCCGCTTCCTACTGCCAGTTGCGGTTGCTCTTGCTGCAGCTGCAACTACAGTTCCATCAAATTGCAGTATCCGCGACATCGACATCGACATAAAGCGCATGGCATCAATATCCAAGGCGTTTGACTGCACACCTCGCCTCAGCCACCCCATAATCCTTAACCCTACCCATACCAATTTAAATTCAAATACTTCATACACCTCCTTGCTCCCCCTTCTTTTCATTGTACTCTTTGTTTGTGTGGGTGCAAGATTAATGCATTTAAGCCAACTGGAGCCCCCATTCCGTGTGGGTATCTTAATACTTTGGTTTCACTTAAGATGAAGAGCTGCTTGCCTTTTCGCATTCCCGTGTTCCTTATCAAGCACTAGACAGGCGCAAGCCCTTTGCATATCGATAGCTTTTAAGCCAGTGAATTGTTACTGTTTAAAGAGTAGTTACCCGCGCTTAACTAGATGGCTCCAGAATATGCAGTTTGATTGATGATCACACACACTTCACATACAGACATCTGTTTTAAAAAGTCGAAAGTTGTGCAGCGTCATAAGCCAGAATTATGAGTCAACTAACTAGCTAACCGAAGTTCAAACTTAAGTTAGTAATAAAGTTTCATTTCCCTAGTTGAACAATATATTTTAGGTAAAGCTCAATGCCATCTTAGTACGTGATTAATAAGAACATATGGATTTGAGTACAATCCCTGTTTCCTGGAGACCTATACTTAAATGTGACATGCATTAAGTGACTAACATTTTAGGGAATAAAATCTTTACATTTTTGAATTCAACTTATTTTACTTTAGGTGCGAAATTACAGCAAATACAATAGAGAATCTTAAAGATAATAGATATTTATTAAACTCTACATTTATCGCAATTCAGAGTAATATTGTTGAACAAATAAGTAATTATTTCACATTTATTTCTTAATGAGAACTAAATAAATTATATAAAGGGACCAAAAATACAATATGTTTGGCAATCAAAGTTTGCTATTCTTAGTTCAATATTTGCACATTGGCATTGAAAACTGGTGTGATGGGAAGTAGAGTTTAATGTTGTTTATAATTAATACAAGAGCCATTGATGTGGTTGATGACATTATACATAAAACAACGAGCAAACTATAGCCAGCAGCGTAGGGCCAGCGATGCAAAGCTGTAATTAAATTACGGCAACGTGTATATAAACAAAATGAGCAAAAAAAAAAAGAAGAAAAACATGGGAAATGTGAAATGTGAGGGAAACGATTAAATCACGCAACCAATACGTGGAAAAACTTTTGAAAATGTATTACACCTCTGATTTTTGTTACTGGGTCTAACCATAGAAGGCCCGCCTAATAAACACTTCCAAACTATAATTTACTGCAATCGCTCGCGCCACAAGACCAAAACTTCTGCAAATCCAAAGAAAATCGAGTGTTGGCTTGAGATTCCTAAGGATTATTCACACTTGAATCTATAAATTGAAATTGAAGTTGAAATTGCTTACCTTAAAGAAAAAAGCAGCATCAAATTGATAGCGTTATTTAACGATTGTTGCCTCATTTTTTTATTTAGCTATCTATCGCATTATTGAAATTTATGTGATTAAAAATTGCACTTAAGAAATGGGCTTAGACATAAGAGAATCGATTGAATCCGTTTCAGAGAATTTCATTAGTTAGAGAGCTTCACAAAATGCTAACTTTTAATGGAGTTTTCCAGAGATTTACTGAAAATAAAACGTGTTCTTGGTTAAGTAGGCAACTCTCTCCATTTCTTTTTCTTACTTTCTCTATCTCTCTCTCTCTCTCTCTCTGTGTTTATCACTCTCTCTTTCGCTTTATGCATATATGCATAAGTAGCAAATTAAATTAAATACATTTAGTTAAAGCGACAAACAGAATAGCAGTTGTGCGCAAAGTTGCCGTCAGGTGGCGCCACAAACTTCAAAACTTCATTAGTCTTGAAAAAGATTTCACTCGTATCTTTTTGCCTGTATGCGTGTAAATGTGTGTGTTTTTTTGCATGATGCCTGGTAAAACTAACAAAGCACGTGGATAATTTTAGTTTTATGTAGTTTCTGTTGCAGACACACGAGCCAAACTTTTCAAAATTGTTTTTGCCAACAACAAACACCAACATGAGACTGGAGCAGTCGCAGCTATAAATCTTAGCATACCGCAGGGCGTACGGCAACTTTTGTGGTGCTTTCGCTCCATTATCCGCAGTCTCGCCGAGTTCCACAATGTGGCTTGAGCAATTTGTGCAACGGCAACAACAACACGAATAGTAACAATTGTGCCCAGCAACAGTCACTGCAACAAGAGAAATTGCACCAACAGTTAGTGCGGAAAGTATGTGCACACGTATTCAGACTACTGCCGTATTAGTTTTAGTTTTCACATCACATGACGCGAGTGTGTCATATTGAAAAAATTGAATTCAAATTGGGCCAAACAAAATAAAACAAAACACCAGCAGCAACAGCAGCAACAAGAACAAATAGAAAGTGCAAACAAAGTGCAGAAGCTAAAACAAAATGACCGTCGGCAAGTAAAATATTTTTATTTCGAAATTAATTGCAGTGGTTACAACAAGAATGAAAAAAAAAAAGATCGAAACATTCAAAAGCAGAGCGAGAAAACCAAACAAATCGGGTAAATCGAGAAATGTGCTCAAGTATTCAGTAACAGTTTGTGTTGGAATATTTTTTTTTATACTCTACACCAATTGAAAATGGCTAAAAAGCATATAACAAAGCATTGCAAAAGTTTGAAACAGGCAGAAAAAAGCATCGGCGACCCTATAAATATATTTATATATATATTCATGATCAGCCGTGTCGATCTAACTATGTCCATCTGTCCGATCAAATTAAAGCTCATTATTGTTATATCATCGATATCTTCTTTCGTTTCTGAACTATATATGAAAATTAATTACTGATAGCAATAAAAGTAACAATTTTAAAGAAATAGTTTTCTATCCAAAACGTCTGCGTCTTTTGATAGATAAAAACTTAGGTTCCCAGTGGAGCCCTCTCCAGTAATTATCATCCTACGTGCTTTATTTGGTAGCCAAAGTAAATGCGACAGGCAAGTTGATCAGATGCCGAAATTTGACATTAGATCGCACAGCCAATAAACTGGAAATCAAAAAAGGAAAAATTGAAATACTTCTAAACTTATATGGAAATGAATGATTATTCACTTGGGTAAATTACTTTGTATAATTTGTTATATTTTCTTCTGACAACAAATTTTATTTCGGGCTTCATCTTTTCCTCTCTCTCTGTCTCAATTCAGTTGAAAACCAGATATATAAATCGAATATCTATCAATTTTGTAAGTCGGCTTTGCATTTTACATTCAGTTGGCAGTGTTATTTTGCTTGTACAGAAAATGTTTATTGATTTCCCCAAATATTTAATTATTTATAAATATGCAAGGAACGTGTCTGTGTGATGGTATTTTAATATGCAATATGCCCAGTGAAAGCCAAAGGGATATATATATATATATGGTTACAATTGCAAATTTTCCACTATGTGAATTCATTTTAATATAATATTCGATGTATAATCGAAATTTATATTTAGGCCAAACTAATGGCACACACATCAGCGGCCCAACAATGATAATGATAATATCAATTTCACGTCCGCTTTTGATTCTATTGAATTTTTGTATACATATATTATACGTACATACATCCTGTATATATTTTTAACCAATTTATTTTTACACTGATATAGCTTCAGAGTCAACAAATGTCTCAAAGTTTGTTACAATCTCTTCATTTGGCACTTCATGTTTATTTATCTTGTTAGCCGCATGCCCGAACACAACAAGCAACCACTCCCCTTTGCATCATATAAATTAATCAATTGCAGACACACACACAAGCACACACACACATATACACATACATATAAGATAACACTCGCCGGCAGGCAAATATTTGTCACATCAGTATAAATGTCGAATTTATGTGGCCGAACCACTCTGACCCCGAAACGAGCCGAATGGAGCTTCTCAGTTCTGCTGTCAATATAAGTCGTTTCTGTCACCGCCATCACAAATACACACACACACACACAGACACACACACACACACACAGAGAGAGCGACGCACTCACGCACATGACACATATGTACATATTCTGTGGACCGCTTGACTGATGCTCGCTGTTGACTGTGTGTTGTGTGCTCGTCTATAAATCATGTTAATTACGTTATAGCAAATAATTTGCCTGCATTTCCACAAACATACACATACAGAACTATCATGGCCAGCACGTCATTGCCCAGCATTCATTCCTCATCTCTCAATCCATCTCTTGTTGACTGTTGCCAGTTGGCTCACATCTGTACTGCATCGGCTATTTGCTTGTTGTCATACGGCTCGGCACTATTTGCAGTTGGTCTGAAACATCAGCCCATTGGGCGCATCCAGTGTTATAAAAGTCTGGTCTACTGCGGCCACTAAACATGAAACATAATTAATTCAAAGAATGTGTTCAGTAAACTAGAATTAGCGAAGAAACATTTTCAAAATTGGCATCGTAAGCCTGTTTTGTGTTCATCTAAAGATCGGGCTTGGCTACCGATATTCCAAGCTGTATTTGTTTCTGCTCTTTGGTTTTTTAAACAAGTTTTTAAAAACAACTTGATGAACTGATTTCGTGCAGTGCGTAAAATATCATTATAATTGAATAGACGAGTCAGGCAAATTATTGTATCAACTTATGACACTTTTTCTAAGAGCCCTTCAAAACATCGTGGCAACTGTTTATTGGCGTTGCACAGCACTAACTACAAACTGAATTCGTGCAAGTCAGACCACATTACAATCAGTGGGAGTGAATAGCGATTGTCAGCTCGGAATTTTGTTTGCGCTCATTCAACTTTTAGTTGGGGTCTCTGCTTGTGCTGCATAACAATGCCCGTTGGCAGTCCTATAGGACTGCGTAGCTGAGCGGCTAGGAAGGGGGGACGTCTGAGTATGGGGAACGGTGGCCTGGTTTAATTGAGTTTGCCGCAAGCAAATAGCCCGACTGACAGTTGAAGTTGCAACTTTAAGCACTTGCCCACGACCACTGAAGAGCAGCAGCGAGCACTCGAGCAAGTCCTTTAGGTTTTTCAGCGCCTCATAGCCATAAAAATGTGTAAAAAGGGTATCAAGAAGTTGGAACGTGTATGCCATAGGTAAATAAAGTAGACCGTGCAAAACGTAGCAAACATTTATTTAAGTATGCCGTTATTTGTATATCTCTATATATATTAATTAGAAGTTTAGTTACTTTGTATTTATGAATACATTTTTAATTTTTATCTCTCGCTGCTATCACTTACCAATCTGTTAAATCGACTCTGACAAAAGACTGAGATTTGATTTCTAAACAGGGTATCCTCCAGTCAAGTACTTGCCACATTATTCCTGGCAGTTTTTTTTATTTTATTTGTTAAGCAGACAAGTGGCCATCATAAAGCGGACCACACAGAAAATGGCCTCACGTCAAGATTTCCACACTCTAATAAAAAAAAAGAGAGGCAGGCCAAGACAATGGCGATAGGCCATCATCATTTGGGACATCGACGCTGGTTGACCACTTTTTTTGGTGGCCTACATATTTAACCATGTCGCCCATTCACAAGTATATCACATGTACACACACACACACAAAGACACATATATACATAGGATATAGTCCTTTGGCCTTGTGAGTTGTATGTGTTTGTCGCTGATCGTCGTTTAATGCAGTGGAAAAATGATTTGACTTGGCCGCTTCCGCCGCTGAATTTGCGGTTGAATTTCTTTACAAACTTCAGACCCACTTATGTAGTTTGAGTTCGGGTTCGATTTCGCTTGCAGTACCAGCTCCCCCATCTCTAAACGCAGACCACGTCTTTTGTTGTGCCCCAGCTGTGAGTGCTGGTGTGTGTACTTCAAATTTATGATTTTCCATGTGACTTTGAACAGTGTAAAGTTCTCCTGCTTTTGCCTTTGGGAATAGCTTTGCCTTTTATACTACCACATCTTTTAGCATCATCTTTACGCTTGCCTTCGTTTCGCTTGACATTTCACTTTTTCCATTTTCACAATATTTTTCGTATTTTCTGTTTTTTTTTTTTTGTTGTTGTTGTGTTGCCCTTTTGCTGACAAACATAGTCGTTTTATTTTTTACTTTTGCCCTGTGGTTTGCTTGTTGAGCAAAGGAGTTATTTGTCATACGAGCACGAGCATTTTCAGGCTGAAAGCCTCAAAAGACATGCAGTGCAGATTGGCTTCAAATATACTAAATCCATTAAATAAAATAAGATTTGCTGGTGCTTTAATCAGTTGAATGGACCAAGGCTTAAAGCCCTGTAGCTACTGATATGCTTAAAAATGAGAATCAAGCTAATGTATCAAACAACCCAAAGGAATAACATAATTATACAAAAAGAATATTAAATTTAATATTACGCATACATATCATTTCATAGATACATATTCTCATCATTTTATATTTTACTTTTATTATCGATTGAACGATGATTTTAAATGCATAAAAAGAATACACTAAAGATAAAATTAAATTTATATTTTTTATTCATTATTCAAATAAAAAATTTTGTAGCAACCAAAAACAAAAATCAAAGAAATAAATATACTTCTTATAGATTTATAAATTAGGAAAACAAAATTCTCTCTGAGTTGTTTCGATTTTCGGTAATTTGTTCCCTTATTAAGATAACTATGCAGCACTAAAATCTAAATTCAATGTTAAGTTTTCATTCGTCATTCAAACAAGTAAAATATTTTGGAATAATTACAGAAATAAATGTGCTATATTTTTTTTCAAATACATTTATAAATTTAAAAAAAAAGAATAGGATTCTCTGAGTTGTATTGATTTTCTGTACTTTCCCCGTTTTTAATTTACAATGACATATCACTAGTCAGGAATCTGACTATTAAGTATTTGGGTACACTACGATTTTTTATAGAACATGAGCTATCTACCTTATGGTATCAGTTCTTTTCATGTTTATAATTATTTCCTTATGCCTCACCTAAATACCATTCGCTACCAGCTGCCAGCATCCTGCTGCCTCCTGCTACTTGCCCCTCTGCCTCTGCCGCCTTCGCTATCTTCAGTGCCTTGTGATTTTTGTATTTCTTAAGCCTTTGTGGGTGGGTGGCTTCCTATTCACTGCTTTCTGCTCAGGCCTTGGATGCGGCCTTTTGCCATATAGCCCTATATCAATAATGTGGATTTTTTGGGGCTGCCAGTCGTCGGCTGTTGTCCTTTTGTTGCTTCTGTTGCATTCGGATACTATTGTTGTTGTTGTTGTTGCTTCTGCTGTAACGATTTAATCTTTGGCTGCTGTGGATAATTGCTAGCTTAGGCATGCACATAAAAGTCATTACGTTGACTGCCGCAAAACGAGCAATTTAGATTTATTTTAATTAGTATCTCCACAGCAGTAGTAGCAACAACAACAACAGCAACAACAGCAACAACAAGAAATGCTAATCAAAGCTTTTGGGTACGAACGGAAAGCGTGTCTTGAAAAATGTCGCATCTTAAGCGATGTAGTTGCTTGGAAAATCTCATTGAAATCGAGAGCAGCTGTTCGCTTTTGGTTTTCTCTTCCCCTCTCCGATTCCCTTCGAATTCCCTTCGAATTCCCTTGCCGAGGGTATTATGTTGTTGTCACAAGCTGTGCAATATATTAATGAAAACGTCTTTAAACATATTGCTAATGCCAAACTCAAAGACGAGTCTATTTGTGTCCATCCTAATAATTTTGAATATCAAGTCAAAGATCGAAGGTTGCTGTATACCAGCCCAATTTAGTCACCTTAACTTGACTTTAAAGTCTGATCATTATAATCAGATTGATTAAGCCGCCAAGGGCGTCGAACATTCGTTGTTTTCTTCAATCTTATTGTTTCTCTTTCTTTTTTTTTTTTGTATGCCATTTGTGCCTCATTTCGTTAACGCTGGCAATTTTATATAATTTGCGTACAATTCGATTGCCAATAATAGTCGTCGTCAAATTTATACGTTTTTGAGCCAAGGCCATTTAAGGAAAATTAAAGCAACAACTGAACAGATTTCAATTGCAAAATTTTGCTCTTTAAACTTTTAACTATTTATTTTTAGTAAATAGATTTTTAAAGTTTCTCTTCTTCCAATATACATATCCAAAAAAAAAAATGTACAAGTTTGATTATTTCAAATCGATTTTCTATAAATCAAACTCTTAATTAATCCTGTTGAGTTATTTTAACTATGGATGTAAAAGCAACTTTGAAAAGTAGTTACCTACATACTATAACAAGTCGAGCCAAGCCCAAACCACTTTTTTAACCGTTTCCACCCGTTTTCGGATGCTGTTAAACTGGTAACACGTCATCGATTACTGCCGAACCGATGCGATTCTTAAATGTATATTTTGTGGGCTCTTTTTTAATCGTTTGGTTACAAAGGCACTGAGGCAATCAGTTAATTATTTGCGCCCAAGCCTAAGGTGGCTTGAAAGATTGACTTTCTATTCTCTTTTTATATTGATTTGCTGCCTGGGCTAATGATTCGCAGCCATGCCACATTGCTCCCACTCAAGCCTCTTCTGTCACGCTGCGTATACGCAATATCAGTTACTTTGTTTCAATATGCATGCCACGCCTCACCACGCCCCCCACATATGTGGGTACGCGAACGTTCTCAAAGTCACTTAAGCAAATAAATTAAAAAAAAAAAACAACCAACAAAAAAAAACGAGATGAGAAGAAAAGAGAGCAGTGCTGGTTTACGCCGCTTGGTTGTGTTGTTGGTTGCTACTCAGGTATTTATGTTGCCTGAGTGCGCTACAGTTTTTAAGTTTGTTTGCACTGTGTTTGCAGCGAAAGTCGAGGCACAACTTGCAAATATTCATTACAAACACACACCATACACTCAAACGTGTATGTTACACACACACACGCACACACAGACACAGAGTACAGTGGGGCGATGCCAGTAAGCGGTTGGCAAATTGCCGTCCCACTCACACACCCATAGACGTCTACTGTGTGAACTTAATGTGATTAAAATTGTATGGCTGTTGGTTGCTGCTGGCGCTTGTATCGCTACCTTATCGCTCTGCACTTTCACCTATGCCATGCCTCCATTTTCTTGTTAGAACAAGGTGCGCTCGCATTGCCTTTGAAAGAAAAGTGTGGCAGCTTTGGCATACTGACGACTACCTCACCTCCTTCAGCCATGCCAGTCCGCACAGCATCGCAAGAACTAGTGCGAGTTGAGATGCGGCAGCAACAGCTTAAAGTAGCAAATTTATTTGGCATTTCTTGATTTTATGTTGCGTTTATTTTGCGATTGCGCATACGCCACATTGTCCCAGAGTCAGCACCAACAGCGACAGCATACAGCATACAGCAGTGGCAGCGCCATTGTTAAAGCGCCGCTTAATGGATGCTTAAATTAAATTTTAAGGCCTTTCAAATTTAGTGTCGAGTTTTAGTGTTTGTCATTAGTGTTTTGGCAGGCGTTAAATATTTAATGGTCGCTGCGGCACTCGAGACGATGAGAACGATGCGAATGCGAATGAGAATGAGGATGAGGATGAGGATAAGGATAAGGATGAGGAGTGGTCGAGAGAACCAGAACGCGCACAAGGACGTAAACGCAGACGTCAATGCCGTTAGTAGCATTGCAAATTTACAACAAAGTATAGTGTAGTGGATAATTAATATGGCAAGCAGACAGGAGCTAGTTGGCGGCAGCAGCTCTTGGTAAATTGACAGAATGTTTACGACACTTTTCAGCTGGCCAGCAAAAGTTACGACTGTTTAATATCGAATCAAGCACACTGTTGCAAGTATATTTAAGGCTCATCTCTTATTTTAGGTTTGAAATCATCAATACCGCAATATTTCAGGGTATTTTTCAAATAAATTCGTGCTTAATTTGAGTATAATCGAATAAGCAGCGGCACATTTTAACTAAACCTATACTCATTATATATTTATATACGCATTAATTATGGCCTAATATGGATCCAAGTCTATCGGATCAATTCGCTGATATAATAAGTTTGAGTTTGGAAATAGATATAAAGCTAATTTCAAGCTCTTTTGAGTGGTCTGTGTAATTCAGACAACGATGCTAAACCATTGTAGACTAGGTTTTATTTGCAAATCGTAATTAAGTTAAGTTATGCGATAACGATGATACTAATAATAATATAAGATGTAGAAAACACCGTCGAACTATGCATATTGAAATCCGAAGAGTGGGCCAACAACTCAATTGGCACAACAATGTGAGAAAGGCAAGGCCAGAATAGACCAAGAAACGTATCCACAAATTATGCATGCCGTTGCAGCCGCCGATGTAGATGCCGATGTAGATGCCGATGCCGATGCCGTTGCCGTTGCAGTTGCAGATGCAAATTCAGATTTGGAAGCCAGCGATGACGATGGCTGAACAGCTATTAAATGCAGAAGGGGAGCTACTTTTAACCCAAATCTGCTGGCATAAAAGCCAGCGAGGCAGCCAAAATAGCAACAGAGAGGCCATGCCACACATGAGCACAAATAATGCAGCGGCCATGTGGAGCACTGCCAAAGCCGCCACAGAAGTGGCAAGCGTTAGGAACAGCCAAATAGACACAGACACAGACACCGACACCGACACAGACACAGACAGAGATAGAGACAGCAACAAAGGCAGCAATAGCAATAGGAACGGCAACAGCGACACTTGTCGCAGCCAGCCTGGCAGGCGTCATACGGGTGCACATACCATGAGCACACACACGCTAGCTGGATTCCAGCTGCCAGCTGCAGTTGAAGGCACTTTGGCAGCGCCACATTCAGATGCACATGCTCGGGCGTGATTAAGCTGCAATTTTTATACAATATTTACGCTCAGTGTGGGGCATTGTGAATTGTACTATTGCCCGGGAGTAGAGGGTGTTTTTAGAGGTTCTAGTGGCAAATCGTAGCTGTCCGTGCCACATAATGACATTCATGCACAGTTGCAAATGTCGGCAACAAGCGTCGCATCGCCTCCTCCCCTTGCCACCCACGCGTCTTCTTGCCGACTGCCATATAATACAGATATTACAATGCGCGGATTATTAGGCATTATGCATATGTATATGCCTAACTCACACTCTCTCTCTCTCTCTCTCCCTCTCTCTCTCTCTCTCTCACCCTTGACTACTAGATGTCTCTGTGTGTGTATATGTTATTGTGCTAACAATTTCTATTCATAAACGTGTGTGTGGCATGCAAATTTATTGTGTACTTTGTACGCCAAGCCTAGCAGCGGAATTTTCTTCTTTCTTTTTGGCTTTGCTTTTGCTATGCTTTGAATGTTTGATTGGGATTTGCACTTGCCCTAAGCAGTTGTGAGACAGAACGGTAGAAGTTTGAGGGTTGCTGGTGGATTGGTATTGGTATTGGGTATTGGGCATTGGATGCCAAGGCTTAATGCACAGAGAGTCCAACTATTCCGTATGTGTAAACTCAGAAAAGTTTTCAGCCATAAAAATGTATGTTCCTTCCACACTATACACAAAATTTTTATCGAAGTGGCAACGTCAAGCAACATCCACGAAAAAAACACTGTGCGTACTGGCAACAAAATGTTTTCACAGCAAAAAGTTTGCTTTTATGCAGCTTGATACTAAGCATAACATAATATATTTCGATAGACTCTAAAATATATTCAATTCTGAGTCGTGGCTTTCCGTTAAATCTGAAGCCCCTCTCTTCATATTTTAAATAATTTTAACTTAATTGGGGCTAACAGCTTGGAACAGGGTTATAATAACAATCAATGATAATTAATATTGCCCATTTTTGAACTAAGACAGAACGGTTCAGCTCAGAAACTGGAAACGTTTTTAACTGTTTTTCATTAAGCTCTTTTGTGGCCCGATAATGGTCACTGTGTGATGGACACTGAGCCTCTCAGCCAAACACGCTCACATACCGAGTTGTGGTATACTTTTTTTATTTTTGGCATTTAATACTTTAGGGCCAACAAATAAATTACAATTACACAACAAATAAATAAAACACAACAGTGAAATGCCCTTAAAAATGATATGATCAAACAAATAAAAGTGGCAGACAAAAAAAAACAAGAGAGAAAAAAAGCAGTCAAACTGTTGTTATTAATTAAGTGGCATTAAATGTCGGGCATTTGAAGTCGATAAGGGCAAAGAAAATCCCGCAAAAAACCGCAATACGCAATAAAAGCAACCACTGGCAACATAACAAAAGCCTCAAACAATAATTAGCAGCAATATTTTTATTCGCAATGACATTTTGTTTGATTTCATTGAAAATGTTTCGCCTGTTTTTTTGTTTGTTTTTTTTCTGTTAACCGCAACAGCAATAGGCTAATACGCCAACACTGAGCGTTGTCAGTTTCTATTAGTTAACTAAATAATATATAAACACAATTTATACATCGTTCTCATATTCTCTCATCGACTTACAATTGCTGTCTGCTGATTCCTCTATCAAATTGGCAACCACAAAGCCGTAATCAAAATATTACATGCCACAAATTTGATTTTGACGATTTCATAATTTGAAATTGTCATATCAACCTGCTTTTGAAATTCAACACTTGACAAATACCAACATCATTTGCCCTGCAGCGAAATGTGCTGAGAATAGCATTTGTACTCACACTTTGAACTCAACTCAAATCATCGAATTCTCATTGTATGGCAATATCAAACCGATTTTGTTCTTTATTGTGTCATATTTGACACACAATAACACATTAAATTGTAATAAAAAAGAAAATATTCAAACAATTTAAATGCAAAAACTCAATAGAGATCTTAAATTTTAGTGGAATTTTGTTTATCATCACTTTTTGGAAGAATTAATGTGACCTTTGCTGTCCAAAATGGTCAAATGTTGTAATACAAGTTCTTTTGTAATCATAACATGATATCTCATGCTCTATTTAGTGCATATAGTTGATTTACAATATTGAAAATTTATTTGTGTAATTATTGGCTTTTATTCATACTATAGCGAATATAATTTGTGCACTCACTTTGACTGTTCCCATTTGTTCACTATTTGTCAAGGGGCCAACTATCGTTTCAAAACATCAATTAATTTACGATTCCAACACAATTAGCACATACAACATTAGAGTATGTGTGCTTGTGTGAGTAGGAGTATGCTATTTGATGTATAACGCAACGCTTAGCAACTTGACTAAGACTGACGATTCAGCTGGCAAACTATGGACAATCATTTGTAGTTCCAAACATGCTCGTAAATAAAACAATGCAAATGCATTGGCAGCAAATTGGGCAACAACAACTAACAATAGTCATGGATCGTAATGCAGCATTTGCCAATGGCTTTATAGCAGCCCTAAGCTAACTGATTTAACACCCATGCAGATAAAGAGCACAAGTAAGAGAGCTCTTGGCGAGAGTGCTCGACCGGTACTCAGCCTGTAATCGAGTTATAGGCATCTCAATCAAATGATTATTCTCGCATATTTACAATATTATTCTATCTGGTCAAGCAGAAGCAAGTGTTTTACTTTAAGCTGTAACAAAAAAAGAATAATGTATACCAAATCGAACAAAAATAATCCTAACTACCTTAAAGACCCGATTTTAAATCAGGCTGTGTATTTGTCAATATCGCATTTACAAAACTTAAAACGACATGAGACTCATCTAGTTTTTAGGGCACAACTAAAATGACTACTGCTGTTCTTAGCTAAGAATATTTAATCTGTATGAAATCGAATAATAATACACTTCTTAGCCCTTTGTTTGAGAACAGGGTATACAACCACAGACACGCACACACACACACACATACATAACTGTTGTGCTGTGGTGGTCATATATAGATGTGTGTATGCATTTTAGAGCTGCGTTCCATCAAATAATTTCAAATCCACAAGCATATTGTTACGGTCATTTGGCTAAGTGCGAACCAATTTATGTGCGTATGTACGAGTGTGTGTGTGTGTGTGTGTGTTTCAGTGTGACTATGTACGTAAATAACACATTCCTTATGTCGGATGCCTGGCAACTAGCTGGCAACTAGCTAGTCGGTACTGCCCAGAGTCAAATTGGGTAGCCTGCAAACTGTTATTAAGCATTAATTTATGCATTGCCAGAGCGCTTAAATTAATCAGTAAATTGCATTCTGCTCATTCGAAGTTCAAACACACATGCACCGTGCTCACAAGGGGATAATGTCATTCAAACCTGAATTCTGGTGGCTTAAAGCAAATTAAATTGCCACAAAGCTGTTTGCTTTTTGACAGTCCACTCATTTATTTAAAATATGTGCGTTTGAGCGTAATTTAAATAACGATCAATCTGATGCGGCAATTGTAAAGGAAATTAAATGCTCAAATGCTAAGTGAGTCAATTGTATGACTTGAATTGAATTAAACAAATTATACTTTTTTTATGACGACAACTTTGACGTTGCACTTTATGTGGCTTTCAATGATTTTTTTGGCTTGCATTGCACGTATCCAAAAACATTTAGCAGAAACTTTCTTTTACATTTGATAAGTGTTTCATTGTTAATTCCATTTTCACTACAATTTTAAATTCAACAAATATGTTGCTCCATTTAATAGATTTTTCAACTCAACTATACTATTTCTCTCTCTCTGTCTTGCACTCAACTCATTTCAGGTTAACTTTCATAGACAGCATACAATTTGTTATCTCGCTTCAGGTAAGTGCTCAACAGCCAGGCAAATGCGTTCACAAGAATGCAACTTATAAGAGAGAAATGCAAACAAAATATAACTCGAAGTTGGTAAGCAATTTGATTTACCTCCCAAGAGCATAGCTCATACTTAATCGTATTCCTGCTGCTGCTGTCGGCGTACTGAAACAGTTTCGTTAGGTCAATTTAGTTGTTTTTTTTTTGCTTCTTTTTTTTTTTGCCTCCATTCCATTATATTGTATGACTGCTGTCATTCCGTCAGACTGTCCATCCGTCCTAGCCTCCTGCCTCGCTGATCCCATCTCCGCCTTTGGGTCAGCCCATGTTGCAGCTCTGGTGAATGATAAATGGCTGACATTGCGGTTGTAGGCAACATTAAGCGCTGTTGAAAACGCCACAGATTGCAATTGTTGCCAGCGCACTCTTCCAAGCCGGCCTTCGTGCCCAGCGATTCACTGTCGCCCACCTACTCGCCTCGCCTCGCCTACCCATTTACTAGCTGATTTTTTATATGCACTCTTTTTGCACTCGTCAAAGTTTTGCGAGCTGCTTTTTGTGCTGCACACCGCTCTAAGCTCCAAGAGCTGCGATTTTCTGACAGACAGCAAACTTGTAATTTGTAATGCTCAGAGTGCCAAGCTCTAGTCTGGTTGTTGTTACTCTTGTTGTTACCGGCGAACAGTTAACAGTTACCAGTGGATTGAAATTGTGAGCTCTTGCGCTGATTTAATGATGTTTTATAGAAGAGCACTTCAACCAACCAGCCTCGCCCCCAAAAAGTGTGCCGCCCTCCCATAATCATCACCATGTAAAAATATTCAAAATAGAGCCAAACTGTGGATGAAAATTTATTTATGCTACAGCACTTAATCCAAGTACTGTATAAGATAAAATGACATTGATATTAGAGAATTAGAGAATTACAAATGTTACAAAAGATTTGTAAAAAATATTTTCCTTAAATCAAGTGAAAATAGAATACTTGCAATAGTTAAGCAATGACTGAGCATTTGCGTACCTTAGCGTAAATTTCAAGAAACGTATCAATCTATGTCGGGAGCTGTCATTAAGACATGGCACATAGCCCCCACC
This sequence comes from Drosophila grimshawi, assembly GCF_018153295.1. Classification (NCBI taxonomy): domain Eukaryota; kingdom Metazoa; phylum Arthropoda; class Insecta; order Diptera; family Drosophilidae; genus Drosophila; species Drosophila grimshawi. Next base: position 16,354,629 of record NW_025063692.1, on the reverse strand, counting down.
ATCAATAGCAAACTTATCTTCAGCACGATGGCAATTTTAAATCTAGTACGACACCACTCAATCGCAATCATCTGGGTATCCCCAGCCAGTTAACGAGATGGCGAATGAGTGCGTCAGGACTGGATCAGTGTTGACAACGCCAGCGAGCCTTTCATCACACTCACAGAGATTAAACAAGCACCAAATCTAATCTGTCGCATCTTGCAGGTATTTCTAGCCAATCATCGAGTTATTTGTGATGCGTGCACAGCTTCCAATGAATATAGTTGGCGTAACCATGGTCACGCCCAGTCTCACCTTGCCCAACGAAATACATTCAAATTGTAATTGGAAACACTTGTCCTAGCTAACCCTGCAAGCACCACCCACACAAGCAACTCCAAGCCCAGACCCCCCTCACTTTTGCCATTCAATTGCAGTCTTCAAAAGTAAAACTAGTAAAAGAATGCTGTAGTCGAGTGAGCTCGATTACGATATACCCTGTCCCCTATTAAATATATTCTAATGTTACTGCTAAATTTCCCTTTAAAAGGTTTTTCATACCCAAATGTAAGCAGGTGTTCAAGTGATCTCTTTTCCTTTCTTTTTTTGGAAGGCAAAGACACTGAAAAGTGAATATAAACTAAGGCAACGTATATTATTATTCACAAACTGTCACCGAACTGAAATCACAAGCTTGCGACAAGCCATTGCATATACATACATACATATGTATGTATGTATGTATGTATGTGTGTATGTGTGTAGGTATACACGCAATCGGAGATAAGAGTGCTCTGCAAAATAAACATAAACATTTTTACGCTCGCGTCGATTACGCACATATTTATTTATACTGAAAATACTTACGCCTGCTGATTGTAATAAGATTAATATGAAAATATATTTATAAATATTGATGAAATTTGTCCAGTTAAGCAGCAATATGTCAATGTATTTTATTACTTTTTATTACTGATACCACTTCAATGCGTCTGGATCTAATCAAATATCAATTGACGAATCGATTAATAATTTTGGTGTGAATATATAATGTTTGTTTTTTTTTTTTTTTTTTTTTTGTTAACTTGATTGCTTTCATTTAATTGACGCATCAAATTAGGGGCAATAATGTGTTTGAAATACTCAAATACATTTTAAATTTGTTGCTATTGTTTTTAAATGGCATTCATAATTAATGTATGAGCCACGGCAGCATTCTCAACCGCAAAGTGTACGCCAATTAATTATAGTTACGAAAAATGTAAACAACTTTAAAAATACAAACAGTTTGTGCAGCTAAGTGCTACCCTATTAATTGTTATTTATTTATTTATTTTAATCGATTTCAACTATCATTAATTAAATATAATAAGGGACTTAATGAAAATATTTAATGAATGTAACTATTAATGCCGCTTTTCTTTCATATACCAAAGCGAAAACTTTGCGATAACACATCATACCTTAAGTAACAAAAAAAAATAGCGTAATTTTAATAGGATTATGGAAATATTTTACGCGTGCCTAGATGAATGCATTTCTGCTAAGCCCTTTTAATTGATGTTTACGCGTGCGGGGTATAAAATTAATGAAAACAACATCAAAGAAAAACAAAAACAAAATCTGTAAATTGCCAAATGCCCGCAGCATAGACAAAAATAATATGTTCAATGCATGATATATGCTTGTATGCATATATTTATATAATGATAGCGAAAATATTATGCTGACTTTTTAATCAAAAGCAATAAAAAAATGTTGTCAAAGCTCTGAAACGCGACTGCTGACAACTAACAACTGCCAAATGGATTTTATCAGAATGTATCTTAAACCAAATTGCGGTTGAATTGTGGTCAGCAATGTGCCACAGATACAGCTAATCCACAAATAAATAGATAAACCGTCATGATTTGATAACTGACCGCAGAATATTAAATTTATGAAAAAGTGCAGCTTATTTACAAGAAGAAGGTGTTTTCAGAATGTGATCAGAATGAACCGTAAAGAATCGATTTTCAGGTGAAAAACACAATTATTTGTGTTTACTATTATTAATTTATTTATTACTTCGTAGTATAGAAAAAAAAGAAAAAACTTAAAATTTTGGAATTGTGACTCTTTGGTATATATATTTATATAATTGTTCCTCTTTCTTCTTCTTAACAATAATACTCGGGAATACATTTGGAGCAGCTGATTAAAAAATCATGTAAGGATAATCTATAAATACAAATTTGATTAACATAACAGAAGTGTATAGTTCAGTTAAACTAGTATACATCACTCATATATATTTGAAATGGCGCAGATTTGCGTTATTTTTTCAAATTTGCAGTTACACTTACAGCTAGCAGTGCAAAATTTATGTTGACATATTACTCATACGTAATGTTGACAACCGCTGGTGGCCCAGCCACAGTTGATAGGCAAACATGTTGACAACATGCCGCTGTCAGGGTTATTGCCCAGTTATTAGCTGACTTTGGCTTTGGTTATGCGCTTCTCTTTTTTATTTGTGTTGGCCAAAAAAACAAATGGCTAGGCCATCAACCACAAACTATGCTGGCCCAAGCACAAACATAACCATATCCATATATGTGTGTATGTTTGAGTGTTTGTGTGTAATACTTGGGCATTTGCCATGTGCTCGTCATCGTTTAGCTGCTTGCTGTTGGCAAAAGTTCTAATTTTTCAAACCACAAAAAAAACACTCACAAATTTCTTATTGCAAATCGTGCGACCGGCGTGCCAAAAAAAAAAATGAAAATATGCTACAATTCTCTGCTCACAGAGATGTGTGTACCAAACACAAAAGCCCCGCCCTTACCAGCCTCAAGATATGCCTTCATTTCACCCCTTTATTACCTTTCCAACCAATCCAGATACGAAATAACCTATCAACGTGCTCAACTAAGTTCTCGGGAAATATACTTTTCACATATATACCACATTCACGAAATCTGTTACACATTGGTTAAACATCCTTAGATTATTATTAGTTCAAGTGAGCTATGAATATTGTTTTATCATAATCGGTATATGGAATCTTTAACTTCAAATGCAATACGATTATACTCAATTAAAGCTTAACATTCTCTTTCTCTCTGCATCTCTCTCTCTCTCTCTCTCTCTCTCTCTCTCTCTCGCTCTTTCTGTTCTCTATTTATCACCTCCTCTGTCTCTACAACGAAATGCTAGGGTATTTGGCGTACGCCTTTCTATGAAATGATTTTCCCTCTTGTTATTTTCATTTTGTTTTTGATTTTATTTTATTTGTTTTTTTTTTTTCATTTCATAAGTAAAATGGGTGACCTCCATCGAACCAACTGACGCACTTATTTTGCGCTTTGAATCCAATCACGTACCAATTTTCCAAATTTAACCTTTTTGAGCCGGGTCGGCGGTTGAGCGGCAATTGGCGGCAATTGAACTCGACGCTGTGTCTGTGCCGTACTTTGGTACGATGTGGTGTGTTGCCAGTCGCTGTTGCCAATAAAAACCATTTGCCAAAGTGAAATTTATATGGGCGCGTCAATAAAAAGGGGCAGGAGTTACCCAAACGACACGTGGCAAGGGGAATTACTCACGTTGCCAACGTTCTTTGAACCGTTTCAATTGACCAGCGGCACTCACACTGGTCCTATCACTGTCTCAGTCTCTGTTGCTGTCTCTGTCTCTGTCTCTGTCCCTCAGCGTACGGCACCTGCGTCTCGCTTCTCTGATTGTGCCCTGTGGATTTGGTTCTCCCCTTGGAGCCTATAGGCGTATTCAGGCCACTTTCTACGACTACACTTTGTTGCGGGCCCTTTTGCCATATTCCGAAAGCTGCGTTATTTGAGTGGCCACACGAATTTGGCTTCAACGTGCCTCCACCAAGCTTGCCCAGTCTTTGCTGGCTCCCCAGGCTCAATTATTTGCAGTCTACTTTTGCCCGTTCGATGCCTGTAAGCGACACCATAATATTTTGGACGTGTTGAACAGAAGCAGTCACACTCAAGCAGTGCACTCACTGACCTCTCCAAACTTTGACCCCATCGATATGCACACAACTGTTTGACTCACTTTTCCACACTCTGTCTCCATCTGTCTCTCTCGCTCTCTCTCTCTCTCTCTCTCTCGGTCTCTCTTTCTCTCGGTCTCTCTTTCTCGCCAGTCTGCACACAAATTTTTTGCTCAGTTTGTTGAAAGCGCGTTTTGCCAGCATTATATTACTTTATAGTACATGACCAGAACAGGGCGCTTTGGGTCTACATCCATGTCGTGTCATGTTTGCCTTGGAGAGTCCCGAACGCTAACCGGTCCAGCAGTTTCTTACAACACTTTACTTTGTTCGCACTTTCGCATTTTGTTCCTATTTCTCTCGTTGTTTCTGTAATGGACGAGTGCAAATGTAAATGTTGAACTTTTTGCACTGATTGATAAAGCTACTTATTTGAGTGCACATGAATACAAGTGACAATGAATGTTGAATACTTAAATATAATTTTGTCTTGTCAATAGCCATATAAATTCGATAAGTTATACAATTACAATATTTGTACTTATTAGAGCGCAGAATTTTTAATCTTTTAGTCTAATAAATAAAAACACATATAGCAAAAATATATATGTCAATAATTGGTTCAGAATTTTGAATTTCCCTCAAAAGAATTATTAATAGTATATTAACCTAGTTTAAGCTGAATCTTTTTATGGCATTTTCATTTAATTAGCTCAAAGCACACTATCAATCCTCCATATAAATATGGATTCAATACGAGATTATAAAATGTTTCAACATTTCTTTTTCTCATATGCTATATCAGAGAGTAGTTCGATTTTAGCAATTTGTTGTCATTATATAATTTGTAATTCTTTATTAATAATGCTGAACATTGATGGTAAGTACTTTTTGCAAACCAATATCGAATGTTTAATTCAGCACAAAGCTAGCTAAGCGGGCACTTGCATTACAAAGGGATTTGCAATCGCACACCCAACACACACAATTTGAAGGGCTTTGCCCTACGCTCTGTATAAGTATTCATGTGTTCTTTATGAATACTCGTTTCGATGCTATCTGATCTGCACTGGTGTGGTTTCAGCTACATTTTGGTTACAAATTGATGCCATATGTTCGGCATTTAATGCATTTGGGCAAGGCTAGAGCAGAGTTGAGGTAAAGTTGGGTTGGTGTCCTGCTGGTGCCCGGTTCGTATATATATACATACATACATACATACATACAGACAGATAAAGTGCGCTTTTTTAATGCAGTGGCTGCATAATTTTTGCACGCGTAAGTCGCCTGCATTATCCGGGCTATAAATCGGACAAGGCTTTCTTTCCACTGCATGCGGTCGAGCAGTTAATTTTCCACTGGCGACTCAATTTGCACTCGATTTGCAGCCCGGCTGACCACTGGCCAGTGGCCAATGGCCAATGGCCAATGGTGGGTCGCAAGTTGCACTTGCACCTGAAGCAGTGCCACTTGAGTGGCATTCATTCGTTGCATTACCTTTATTGGTACACAGTACCCAAACTTGCTCTGTTCCTCACTCTCGTTCTGTTTCTATCTCCCCTTACCACTTAATATATTTGTCCAAAAATGCTAAAACTCCGTCTAACCTTTTTCTGTCGGGCCTCACGGATGCCCAAAGTTTTGAATTCAATTTGTTTGCCAGCAGGCAAACTGCCAAACCGAAACCAGCTCAATTCGTAGGTCCGCTTAGCATTTGCCTGCCTGCCTGCCTGCCTGTCGCTCTGCCGAAAGTTATTGATTTAATTCGTATCTGGGGAATGCTTAATCAAAAAAATACCCGCTGCCAATTTGTGAGCCGCGAAGTGTGTGTAGTATATCGATGTATATGTATATGTGTTTTTTCGTATGTGTGTGTTGGGTGTGCGTCTGTTCAATGCCGTATTTCCGCATAGTTTTCGCCATTCTTATTTTATTCGCCATAATATCGATTGGCTCATAATTTCCCCACGGCTAGCTGGTCTTGACTTGGCTCTTGGCTCGATTGCCTATCAGTCAGTCACTAGTAAGACTACTCAGACACATATACTTTCATGGCAGCTTCAAATCGAAACGTTTATTTTTATTGCAATTATTTATTTTTCCTTTAGATTTATTTCTGAGCGTATCTGTTCATAAAACCTAATTGAAAGCTTACATACACTAATAGACAAAAGATGGATGCATCTGTCGTCTGTTAAAGCTGGCCAAGTGCAGAATACCTCAGCCGGGCTTCCATTTGCCGTTGCACTTTTCCATATTTCACAATGATGGCTCAACTCGAATGTACATCTGATCCGCAGATCGATTTCTAAGTAATGTAGATACTGTCTTATTATATTATTTATTATTTAGAACTTTTATAAAGTACTCAGACTAAACTATGATTAGACACTTATTCGTATCTAGGAAGACTTTACTTGTTATGGCTTAAATACTATAAAAGTCAAAACTGGCAGTGCACTCCAAAAATGGGATTAAAATAAAGTATATATATAAAAAACCAGGCTTCGTTTTAAGTGCTATATAAAACTAGTGTATGAAATGGGGTGAATGCAGTTACATACTCACACAAGCTAGAGAAATGTGGGTGAAGATGCTGGGAGCCGGGAGCTGTATATTGGATGATGGTCAGACAATGGTCAAGTCGTTCGAGTTGGGTGACAAAAAGGAAAATGCCGATGCGCTTTTGCACAGCTCTACAAAGATTTTACTACATTCAAGTAATTTAAAATTTATAGATTCAAATTCAAAATGTTCAAAAAGTGGAGTAAATAAAAGCTGATGGCGAAATCTTAAATGCGGAGCGAACGATGCAAAGTTGTGGTATTAAGGCCAGTTTTAAGCCAGTGGGATAGCACTTTGGAACAGCAGCCAGTTACGCGTACGTTTAATGGAGTGCCTAATGGATGAACATGTCAGAACAGAATGGGGCAAATCCCCAGCAGCGACAGCCTGATGAATACAAATAGTTTGGCTTGTTGGCTCCCAGCTAATCTCCCAAAAATGGGATACCCAGCAAAGAGAACTACTGAAAGCAACAACCTACAAGATTTTAAGCAATTGGCTTAACATATTGAATATATATTGAATATTAGTATGATAATCTGTAATTTATAAAATTTAAACTAAAAGCCGCTATATGTAGTGTAATGTTGTCGACCACCGACAACAAAGTAGACAGATACTTACAAATGTTCGTAAAACGTTTACTTAGAATCGGGGAAACGTTTCTTGCTATTAGAGATAAAGTGGAAGGTCCATAGCGTCCTTCTAAAACTAAAATTAGAAGCGATACTCCATCAAAAAAAACTACATACCAAAATAGGAAATAATAAATTAACTAACAAAATGTAATTTAAGAAATTTATGTAAAAATAATTTGAATCAAATTTTCAAATTATCAATGAATAAAAAGTAAATTTAAAAACTTGAGGCATTACGACAAGAAAAAAGTATTTCAAATTAGTATATTAAATTAAAAGCTCCGGTCTGCAAAAGCATATAAAATTCGACATGCCCAAAACATCTGTTCTATCTGTCCATAAAGCCATAAAGAGTGGTAGTTCCATCTTCCACCTCTTAACACTCTTGAATACTAGCAATTGTTACGTTTTGCTAACAAAACAAATGCAGAGATCTGGTTCAACACTCTCCACTTGAGCTGGCAGCCACTCGAAACTGCCAGTGAATTGAGCAAGAGGCAACAATGGTGAGCAACTGCGATGGCCAGGAGAGAACAGGTCGACGACACTTCAACCTCAGCGCTGATGCAACCAACGAACTTTCAACGCAAAAGGTGCAAAATAAGAATAGCCAAACAATAAATAAAACGGAAAACGCTGAAGCAACAAGAACAGCTAACGCAACAGCAACAACAATGGCCAGGCAAAGCTGTGGCAGTGGCAGTGGCAAACTTTTGAATTATTTATCTAGCGCTGAAAGGACGTTTTCATTAAAATGCAGCAACAATTTTAAAGTGCGCGATAACTGCCAACGAGACGATTATTCAAGTGAGTTCATTTGCCTGCAAGGAACGAAAAACACGCTGATAAAATGTTCGCATACCTGCAGAAATCCATATGTGTATATATTTATTGATTTATATTTAAGCAAACCAACTTGTGCTAGACTTGTTATTTTCAAAATTATCCATTTGTATTCACTAAATCTATAAATATGTAAGACTTCAACTAAAATCGTAACTATCGAAACACAGATATCGAAGCATTGTGCCAACAATTGAGGCACCAGGTGACTTTAATCACATAATAAAAACAGACTTAGGCACTAATAAAGAATACTAATAAGTCACATAGCTACACTAGGAATTATCAGTTGCGGAATCTGCCGATTTTGTGACAATATATCACATTAAGCTACGAACACATAGAAATCCTCAACCATCAATTCTTGAATTCGTGCAAGAATCAATTTTGATGGAGAAGCTGTTGGATCAGAAGGGGGCACAATAGATAAAGCTAGATAATAATAATAATAATAATAATAATAATAAAAATAATAATGATAAAAATGTACTTTCTTAAATTACTGGCTATGTTATGGATCAGTTCATTTTATTTCTTTGCAAAAATATAATTTTAAGCAATTCCCCCTGCTTCCTGTGCTGATGGTCTTTTCATGTTTTTGCATTCGCAAACGCTTTCTGTCGGTGCCCGCTTACAAAACAACTCGAGTTTCAAATTAAAGCGTAAAAAAATATATATTTACAGCTGACAAATATATAAAAGTGCACTTGTACTAGTGAATGCAGCTAGCAGACGCCATGTAGCACATATACTAATGGTCAGCACCGACAGACGAGTCTATCCCCGATCTCCGTTCGCTAAAAACCTTAAGCTGTCAATATAAAATATCAATAAACCCTCGTTTCGCGGATTTTAATGCATAGCCTGAAGGAGTTACAAGCACCGAGCTTTTTATATACATCCCCTGATCCAAATACAATTTACAAATTCTACGACGATTATGCACTAAAAAAACACAGAAGATATTTTAAAACAACGTTTCGGAAAATATACTTACTGTTATCATTGCTCAATGGTGCTATACTTCCTGTTTTTGCAAGCTGTTTTATACCGATTTCAACAGGGGCCAAAATATGATAAAAAGTGTAGGGCGGCATCAAGGAGAGGAGGGAATGGTAATTTGTAATACGGCAGGAAAATAGTTTACTTGTGAAAAGTAAAAAATGCACTGTTGGAAATTGTTTCGCATTTTAATTTAACTCAATTTTTTGCTATTCACATCACTCCTTTTTTTTTGCTATTTTTTGCTTATTTCACGTTTTTGCGTCGCTTAGGAAGCAGAAAGGCGAGTTCAGCGACTGGTCAAATATGAATATTTCGTATGCTTATTATTGTTACGCCTCTATATGCATCTGTATGTTTTCGTCCAGTTTTAATAGGCTTTATATGTTTTGCTGCTCCATCCACATTACACGCACTTGTTTTTCACTCTTTCCATTTGTTTTTGGTACAATGAATAACTTTTTCATACGCGTTTTTTGTTAATTCTTGCCATAAAAAGGAAAGCATGGAAAAATGCAAAAAGCAAAAAGCAAAAGAATGGAGAGATGAAAAATTCTTGATAAGTGCGACGAACGCTTCACAACTTTTCAGATCGAAATGGGTTGCAAATGTTTTTCCATGGAGTACATAAAATGTTTTATATTACAAATAAAACAAATATAAAATAAACTTTGCCCCATTTCTCACATTTAGGGTTGGCTTGATCAAATCCCCGTTTAATGTTGTATAAGGTAGTTTTCCTTTAAGAATCTGTTTCAAAACCCTTGCCGATTTGGCTAATCCTCAATCAAAACAAACTATTTTAGTTTGATTATGAATTAATCATGTTAAGTAAAGTAATTCAGTATAGAACAAAATAAATAAATAAATGATTAAGTAACCTATTCGCAATTCAAAGTATATATCTGAGGCATAGCTGAACAGTTCAGATATGGTAAATATCCAGGCATAGTAAACATCGCATAATATGTTTTCTTCAATTTACAATTTGCATAGTAATTGCATTTTTATTTTGTGTGGTTAATGGTTATCGCAGTCATTGCTTTCAACCTATATGCTCTGTCCCAATCATTGCATTTCTCTTTTTATTCTGGCCCAAATAAACATAACATAAATTTAAATCGTGGCGCGGATCGGGCGACCACTTTAAGTGCGAGATGCATAATTTAGTTAATTCCCTTAACGCTTTTTGCTCTTGTTGTTTTGATAGTTTATTTGTTTTTGTTGTTATTTTTATTTGCTTTTATTCCGTATATTTTGTTGTTGTTGTTTTGTTGTCGGCTTGTTTCAAGCTGAATTATGACGCATTTGCAGCGCTTCCATGAGCTGCGTATCTCTCGTAAATATCGCGTATACGCCGTGTGCTGGGCCACCCAAAGCCGGAGCCGCTGCTGCAACGGATGCAACTTTTGGGGGATGAAAGTGCCAGGGGAGTTTTTAGCTGTTGTGCTGTTGTGCTGTTGTGTTATGTTACCGTTACAGTCTGGCTACAAAAATGCATATCCATGCAGCAGTGAGCAATTTCTTTGCTGTAGCTTTTGCCGTCGAGTCGTTTCATCGCGCAATTTCCGCACAAGTGTTGGCAATATAAAAATAGCGACAAAATATAAAAGTAATTTATGTGCACTTTTTCCATATCATTTCTATATGCATATACATATACACTTGCAAGTAAATACGTGTATGTATTTAAGTCCGTGAGTTGGTTGCTGTTTGCCTGTTGCCCGACTGCTTGGGGGAGTTTATGAAACTGCATTCAAAACTGATGCTCAAAATATGAAAAATGCATGCTGATGCTCTCGTTTATATGCACAAACTGCATTTAATTTATTAAAATATATATATTTTTGCTAGCTGTGCACAGCACACTGGCAGGTAGACAGACAGACCGAGTGCACTGCAGAGACATAGAGACCGCAATTTTGGTCAAAATGCATCAATAATTGATGTATTGAAAATATCGGCAACCACCTAAGCGTTTAATATGCAGTTACCTCGTTCGTGTGTGTGTGTGTGTGTGTGTCAGCAACTATGACCAAGATTGACAGCTTTTATCAATGCCAAATTTCCGCTATATGCGACACGACCATCAATTTTTAATTGGCTCACTGAGCAGTGTGTGGCATTTTCGAATTTAATTAACCAATTTGGAATTTGACGGCCATGCAAATTGCATGAAGCGACCACCAAACAAAGCGACCAATTTAAATGGATACCCCAATTCATTTCATTAATGTGCATCAGCCTAGGTGTCCTAATCATATGGTCAACCGCACAACTACTACATATATACATAACCACATACACTCAACCACAAACACGCGCATGCAATGAATTGTATTCCTACATTTTACTATAGAATAGATGGACTTAACACTTTTATTAATTCAATAGCTATTCTGTGGGAATGTGCTATTACTTTATTTCAACTTGTTGGAGTGCATGCAACAAGATACATATGTATCTATTTATATTCATTCAATTATGTTTTTGGATTTATATTTCATTTTTTTATACACACATATATACAATTGCATTTCCATATACATTTAGCTCAGAAACTGTGGAAAATATAATTGCTGAAATTTAATTTAATTGATATTCATTTAGTTATATTTCTGGATTTATATTTCATTTTTATATAATTACATTTTTGCATTGCATTCCCATTTACATTTAGCTCAAAAACTGTGAAAACAAGATTTAATTGGAGCTAAATCAAATTATTTATACACATAGATATGTCTTGAGACGAGAGTAAGCGATCTTCAGTTATATTATTCCTAATGCCAAAAGTTCAGCAGTTATTTGTGGTATGCACTGAGGCATACGAGTACTTGTATATTTATAACTTATCAAGTGCGCAGAAAATGAGCTACAACAATTTGAGAGTTGACAAAAAAGGAATTATGCAAACGTTATGGGGGCAGAACAAATTTACAACACAATTGTATCAGCAACACCAACAACGCAAAAGTGGACAAAAGTAAAAAAAAAACTCGACTCCATAATATGTGAAAACTGTTGTCAGAGTGTAAAAATGCCCATTTACATAGTCATGCATCATACACACACACACACACACACATATTTAGAACGAAAAACACACACACTCACACAGTGAGAGAGAGAGAGAAAGAGTGTGGATACGTTTAGATGTACGCACACGTGCAGAAAAATTATATATAATATATGTGTGTATGGCAAATGTGTGTATATATGAAAGTTCATAAATTGTAAATACGACACCCTCCGGCCACAACGAGACACAGATTGCGGCAAACCAGCCAAAATATCTAGTGCTGAGACCTGGTGCTGGCGAAGTGACGCTGTAACCCAGGTTAAATGCAAATAAATCCCAAAAGCAATGCCCAAAATGTATGCAACACTAAATAACGCAACAGCAACAGCAACAGCAACTGCCACAATTTGAGGCAAGTCCGCAGACGTCACCGCCTTTTACAGCCGCCTGGGCAGGACGTTTCATGGCTCGTTTGCTTGTTCAAAGATAGCTGCAACTGCACACACACACATATATAGTATACGTAACCCAATATGCTAAATATGCCCACAACTGGACAGGTGCCCCAATCGGCCACTACCCAAAAAAAAGAAAAAAAGAAAAAAAGAAACTGCAAACAACAGCAAAAACAACATCAACAAACTCATAAATGTGCTGCTGAAATCTGTTGTCGGCAGTATTTCGTCGAAATCCCTGGCGCATCAGAAACGTCAATGCACACGGAAGCTAATTTGGATTATATATACACATATATATTTTAGGAGTGTTTTTAGACAAGAAAGTCATCTTCAGGGACAATTCTGCATATCGTTGATTGAGTAAATAACCTCATTGGAAAATGCATATCCTGTATATCCTTGATACTGAAACTGGATTTAAATCTCCCTTGGATGCATGCCACCATTGACCTGCATAGAAGAGCTAATATTCAATAGATAGTGGATAGGATCGAGAAACTAGCCCAGACATTTTAAAACAGATGTAATATTTCCACTTACGCTCATATTTATCGGTCAGTTTGATAAATTATAGTTTTAAGTAGGCTTAAATTTTCAAATTAAATAATAAATAATAAAAACACAAGATTTTTAAATTAATTTAAACACGGCACTAATAACTCATATTTAATATAAATAGCAATTGTCACCAATATTTATAATTAAGTGATTCAAATGAAAATAATAAGAACGCAAAAGCCTGTACTCAGCAATATAAGTAATATATAATAAGCTCTACAATCAATAACTAAAAATGTTCATGCAATATTTTAAAATTAAATTTAATCCCCCTTTCTTCAATATCCTTACAATTTGCCCTGTTATTTCCTGTGCGAGAACTAAACGGAAGACGGTGGCAATCTGCCTGCGCAACTCTTGTCTAAAATTACTCAGATGCTCATATTATTTATGCCAAACTATCCCCAGTAAATAAATACTTTGTTGTCTTTTTTTCTTATAATATTATCTACCATTTTTTTTTTATTGTTCGATCATATTGAAAATTTCGAGATGAAGAAATAACAAGAATAAACAAAGTAATATTGCAAATTATCAAAGCATTCAGACTTAAGCGTCAGCCACGTATGACAAAAGCAACGATTATGTCTAGTTTGTCGCTTTTCAGATCGAATCGATTAAGCTGCATACATTTGCGAAACTTCCTCATGCCTTTTGTAACCCGATTTAGTTGGCATAATGGGGGTAATGAACGATAAAAACTCAGTGAAACATTGCCGCACACGTGCTGAATTTGCACTTTGTGAAACGGAAGTCGCATAATTCTGAAGCGGAAACGTCTGATTTGATTGTATTAAGCAGAAATGGCGGCTGCTTAATGAGCAACTTTTAGCTTGCAATTAGTAGACGAGGTTTTCGAGCGGTCAGCCGGACGGACGGCCGTACGGCTGGACGGTCCTTAGCATATCGCCGCCGCTCGGCTTGTGGTTTTTGCACATTTCATTTCACTTTCATAATTCACGCAAAGTAAGCAACAACAAACAAACAACTGTGCTAACTTTTTAATGTTTAAAAGCTGTTTGCCGACCATGAGTTGGTGTTGGCATTCAAAGTCGCCATTGCACATTACCCTACACTTGCAAAACAAAAGAAACCAAAACATTGTTTAATATCCCACGCTTAACTCGATATCAGTTTGAAATTTCATAGCTTAAATAGACTAGTGTATAATATGATTTTAACTTGAAGCAACCTTTTTAAATATCTGTTTGACTTTTGTCCGAGCACCCTATCCTCTAATGAGGGTATCATTGTCTCGACTTACGAAATTGTTTTTTGTTCGAACAGGCCTCTGCGCACTGTGACATGATTCCGTAGAAACCCATCTTTGTGTGTATGCGTGGTATGTGTGTCCGCCGGGAAACAAGGAATTTCGATGTCGATACAATGATACCCTGTTTTAGATTTGCACCATATATTTTGCGAGCTGTGGTTACATAATTGGTCAACAGTTAAACCACCTCAATTTACGAAAAGTTACACGTCAAGTCAAGGATAGAGTGTTGCTGCAATCTTCAAGGTTCTGGTAACAATATAGCTGCTTTTGTTGCACACATTCATAGCCCATTAGGACCGATTAGAAGCGGTGCACGCATGCCCAAAAGAGGCTGGGCCTTCCACTTTCCCAGAGAATTTGTTGACTGCTCGACACGCGGAGCCTGCAAAATTTGCGAGGCGTTCCCTTCGAGTCGACCGGAAATGGGTGCTATGCCCACGATTGCAGCTGTTTAGTCGATTTGACGCCTCTATGTATTATCTGCTTACTGCTTTTATTCAAAAATTGTCTAGTGTTGAGTGGGAGACTACGTAACATATACATGATATACAGTATAAATGTCCTGCTTTATATACAGAGATTTTCATTTTAGGTCCTGTTGATGTCGACTCAGCGAAGTTAATGTAAAATCGGAAAACTTTTCGAACACTTTATGGCAGCAGGATACAAACCTTTGACAAGCATGGCAGTCATAACTTTTAATGCGCTTGTTGACTGTCATGTGGCACGCCCCCATCTATATATAATAATAATAAAAAAAAAAGGAATGCCTAACGCCCCGACGACATTTGCAGCTTTACAGCTTGCCACAATGAAACTTTACCGCCGTTTTGCTCTTGTTTGTTTGATGGTTTTCAATGGCAGATTTCCGGTTTCCTGTTGGCGCCTGTTGGAGTCACAAACATTTTTTCTCTATATTAAAATGGTTTAAAACTGGACACGAGGCCCACCCACAAAAAAATTTCTGAAATGTTTGCACCACCAGCAAAAGAACAACAACAATGCCCAGCTAATTAAAAACATTTCATAAATTTACCATTCCTTTGGGTACACGAGCGAAGTGCCCGAAAAGTGGCCAACAAAAAACAACTCTAAGTCACAGTCGGGAGTTCAAAGACACCAAAGACCGGGACGCTCAATGGATGGTGAGGAGGATCGGGGAGGAGTGCGAGCTGGTGGTCCTGCGGCTGGTCCCCGTCACGTGCACTGGGCGCGTCAAATAGAAATTCATTAACAAAACGTTACACAAAATTTTAATTAAATATTAAAATACTAAACTTGTGCGCAATATATTTTTGCTTTTGCTTTTGTTTTTACTGTTGCTGCCGCTGCCATTTTGTGCGACAATTTCTGCATACCATTTTATTCCTTATATTTATAATAGAAAATTGTGTTATACTTACAGCCAATAAGTCTCTCTCTCTCTCTCTCTCTCTCTCTCTCTCTCTCTCTCTCTCTCTCTCTCTCTCTCTCTCTCTCTCTCTCTCTCTCTCTCTCTCTCTCTCTCTGTCTATCTCTCTCTCTCTCTTTCTCTCTTTTTCTCACTTCATTAAGACCAGGCAACAAAGCCTTCATTAAAGGTGGTCTCACCCTTGATGTAATTTTTTGTTGTTGTACATTTTGTATCATTTCAATTGTCGTCAATTTAATTAGCCAGTTGGCATACAAAGTCCGGGTCAATACACTTAGGTCAATAGATGCCGATTAGTGGAGCCACAAAAATAAAACGTAAGACTTCAGAGCCGCCGCACATGAGTGGCAGCCTAAAAGCTCGCAAGCAAGTCGGCCTGAAACAATGAGAGCACCAAAAGCACACATAGCGGTATATTTATATATATATATATATAAGTATATAAGTATATATATATATTTATATATATATATATACGCACACATTCGCATGTGCACGCTACGCTTGCCTGCGGCATTTAATGTATCTTTAATTTCCCCAGAGGTTCATGTCGCACACAATCAGAGAGTTGGCGACCTCTGAGTGAGCATATCTCAATTTCTACTTACAATGCGGATTAGTTTAATAACACCAAGCACATAACGCACGGCATTCTCTAAATCTATTGGATTACAGCAAATATATTGGCAGACAGGCCTTTCACATCATATTAAGGCATCCTTTAACTACACAACAACAAAAAATACAACTTTATTTATGTAAATTGTGTAGCGAAAAAAACTTTAAAAACTTTACAAAATGTTTTTAAATGTTGTTCAATCTTTTATGCCAACAATTTATTGTAGATAAAATATTTGCATTATTTTTTATTAATAGGTTTATTGCGCCTATTTATTTCTTAGGCGGCAGAAACAGATTGCATAAACTTAAAGTTATATTATAGCCAAGCAGCGCTGGTAGGCCGCATACAAAAAAAAAAGCTGAAAAATGTAGCTAAATAAGTGAACAGCGCTATAAGAAACACACATGTGAACGACTGTTGTGTGTATGAATGTGTAATGTGCACCCCAACTTAGTCAGAAACAATCACACATGAGTGCAGCCGTCGGATATGCGGATTCGTATTATCGCCTGTCCCAAATCCAAAATACCAAATTGGAATTGGAATTGGAATTGGAGGAGGTTGATGCCTTTGAGTATAGTTGAAGCTCTTTCATTTTGTTACTTGAGAGGTCTGAATGCCCCAGACGATAATAATGACTTGTAGTTAATGCCGCTAAGCGCCAATGTTGTCCATTCAACACGGAGCGGAATGGTATGGAATGGAATGGAATGGAATGGAATGGCATACTACAAAATAATAGAAATGGCAATGATCGATGCGTGGCCAGGAAACCCCTTTCTATTAACCGTTCAAGACTTAATCTCTCTCTCTCTCTCTCTCTCTCTCTCTCTCTCTCTCTCTCTCAGTCTCAGTCTCAGTCTCAGTCTCAGTCTCAGTCTCTGTCCCTCACTCGCTTAATCTCTCTGCTTATCTCTATTACAGTGTCTGTCTCCTTCTGGTAGCGACTAATGACGCCAGTGGGACCGGAAATGTGATGCAATGCATATAATTAACTTTGGCAAACTTTTGCCTGGCTTGGCAGAAGCTGTCAAATTGCAATACTACACTCCGTGCCCCTCCTCCCACCACACAGCACTATTGAATATGTTTGCAATTTTCGTTTGCTATGCTGCAGATTTTGCAAAAGGTTATTTGAATTTGTCCGTGTGTCACATTCATTTTAAAGGAAACGTTTCCGACCACAAAAATTATATTTATCTATCCGTCTGTCCATCCATCTGTTTCGCTGATTAGTAGTCTTTCGGTTATTAAGCCATTTTTGTTTCAGATACCATATATATCAGATTTAGCAGAATCGGAGAACTCTTTCATAGTTCCCATAGCTCACTAGTTGAGAGTAATAACAGCCGCAGCTACTGTATCATATAGCAGCCATACGAAAAATAGATTGAAATTTAGGAATGCATAAGATAGCAATTTTTTTGTTTCCATTTTTTTTCATCGTTAGTTGGTAGGTTGATGTTTAATAAACCAGGGCAAACATGCAAATGAACTCCACTGCCTACCAGAGGAGAGCTGGTCTTGAACCTGGACGTCGACGTGGTCCCGAACCTGCTGCTGCCCAGACCGGAACAGCCAATGGGAATGCCATGGATTTTGCAGCTGGTATTCATGAGAAGCGCTCGGCATGCCAATAATTTATAACGCAAGCTGTGTGAGTGTAACTGAGTGTGTGTGTGTGTGTATGTTCCTGAGTGTGTATGTGTGTATGGTTGCATTTGTGTGTGTGTGTGTGTGTGTGTGTGTTGACTTGTGTGTGCTTTGGTCGACAAGCATCGCGCCATAATTGCCAGAGCAACATGTTAATGGCTCGACTGTTGTTGCTGCTGCTGCTGCTGCTATTGTTGTTGCTGTTGTTGTGGCCCTGGCCTTTGTTTATGGCCAAAGTGGTGCATGGTTAACAAATTGGCCCTGACAGCTCCAAATTTGACTGAGCTGAGCAGAATAAAGCGTGAAATAGGCCAACACAAGACAGTTGAAACCCAAATTTTAAAGCACAACAGCAAAGTCAATGATTGTGATGATCAACCACATATAATATATATATATTTATCGCAAATATCACGCAGATTATCTATCAACAATAATAACCAAATATTTCCCTAGTTAATAAACAGAACAAAAAAGAAAAAAGAAAAAAGAAAAGCACATAAATAAGCATAGTCAAATGCAACAAGCGTTTCTATCAATTCTTCACTTGTGCCATTGTCGCCTGTCCACTTCCGTATCCGCTTACACTCTCGACAGTGCTGTGGACATGCCAATGTCGCAACAACAAGAAGGAACAGTAGAAAAAAATGGCAACATTCTGTATATAAAAAATGTGCAATCGCTTGACAGTTGGCCGGCAAGCAACCAAAAAAGTGGAGCACATCAATGGGGATTTATAAAAAATGCAAATTCATTAGAGCAGCCGCTAGCAGGGCGTTGAGTTTTTGGCTCAACTGTTGGCTTAAGGGAATAGTGAGCCTAGACCACCACCCGCCCGACCGCCTGACCGCCCGACCGCCTGACGCCCGTCTGCCTGCATGCCTCGTTGCCACTAATTCCAGTGAGTGGCCAAGTTGCCATCGCTAACGTGTCAGCAGTGGCAAGGAAAGTGCAGCGTCATAGCATTTTCCTTTTCCAATGGCGTTCGCCTCGTTTCTCAGGGCTGGACTAACATCATAAGTAAATTAAAAAAGTATTGCCGACCAAAACGAACAGGACCATAAGTAAAATAAAAGTTTGAAATTACATTCACATTAACATATTTGAAAATGTGCGAATAGTGACTTTAAAATCAGGTCATTTAATGGCAAATAAATGTACATGTTTACATCTAACTAGAATCTTTAATCCATTACTAAATGCTACGACCAACTATGAATTTCATAGTAAATCGAGAGTGGCCGACATAGCGATAACTATTTGGCTCTTAACTTAAATGTATCTGTGAGATTCATAAAAAACACTAAGACAAAAATGACAGCTTTGCTTTTACCAAAGCAATTGTAAAGATCGATTTGGGGTAGGTAAAGTAAAATAATTGCAATAATGCAACAGCATAAAACAATTTATTAATAATGGGCTTTATTAGCCATATTTTTATTTAAGAATTTAATAGCTTTTACAGGGTATGAGATAGTTTATAGTAAATGTATGAGCAACAGAAATATATGATATTATATCAAAAGGTAACTGCTGCTATCGTTCTACTCATCAAATAACTATAGGGTATTGCCAAGTCAATCATTCATTGGCAGCTACAAAATTTATACTTGGCCTTTTTCCATGAAGTATGGTAAAATGACCTTTCAATCTGGCATATTGGCCCACTTGCCTGTTGTTTTGTCGTTTTTACGAGCTGACTGCTTTATGCCCATTTTTTGCTGTGTTGTACATTTGCTACGGCTACATAAGCCGTGTGTTTGTCGCACACATCGACAGTTTGGTTGAGCAGCGACTGCTTCGCATTGGGGGTCGCACCCGATAGGGACCTGAACTGCATTTTGCACTTTGATTTGCAATTTATGGCACTTGCCATAAATTTCAAACAGCACTTGATAGCATCAAGAGGAGAAAAAACACAGGCAACGGCAAAGTAGAATTCCAATTCTTTTGCCAAGAGTTTTGTGATTAAGCTTAACAGCTAGGTCAGGTCCGCTAATGCGCTAATGAGGAGTCATGATAGTCATAAGTTCAATCAACATTTAATTTAATTATAATGCTAAAAGCATTCGATGCAATAAACCCAAGTCAAGAGAGGAAAGAAATTCTCAGCAAATGCAATAGCCAAGGCTTGACATGCACATTAATACGGAAGTAATTGTGGTCCTGGCACTCAGACAGACCCGACACTCGACAGCAGCAATTGAACTACTACATCAGCTGTGGGCGTGTCAACATTAGCAACACTTTTGCCTCGACTCGCAACGAAGTAACCGAAGCGATCTAACATACAACATACAACATACAAACATACGCAAAGATGCACTGAAAAGCAGTGGGCCATTAAGGAGAGCAGCACTTGGAGCAAAATTGAAGTGGCTCTATTCTGTGGCTGATTGGTTAAAAAATCAATAAACCAACTTTAATTACACTTATCGTGCACGGAATCATTGCAAGTGAACAAACTGAAATTTATTCAACCCATTGCATAATTAACTGAATAATATTGATGCGAAACAATCGTCTATAGCATACAATTATCCTTTGTCCGATTAAAATAACAATTACACGACCATCACCTGACATTATATTCGATTCTATTCAGTTTTATTGAACGCCCTTATGACAACTATAAAATGTAAACAGTTATCAACAATGTTGGAAATAACTGTATTTGTCTATGTACACCGCAGCTTGTCTTGTATTCCCGTTTTGTAGTCTTAATCTGTTGTTGCCTGCGAGCAACGGTAATTGTAAGTTCCTTATGATCAAGACCTTCTTTAAGCTATTTTCATGAAGTAAAAGTCAGTCGCTTTTGCTCGCTTGAATCGCGTAGTATAAGTCGCATGAAGCGGACATATATTCTGTATTAAATACAAAACTCTGAATAAATATAAACCCCAAGTTATAATAAACAACTTTTAAAATCACTTTTGAAAATAATTAATTAATAATAATAAATAATAAAAAATAAAATAAATGTTTACAAATGTTTTACATAACATTTTAACAAAATCGAATAGAACTAGGAGCTTAGCGAATGCTAAATTTCAGCTGCTAAAGCACATAAAGCTGCTAAAGTACAAATAAAAAAAAAAGAAGAAGAATAAATTGCTTTAATAGTGCAATTAGATAACGTTAACATTAACAGCAGCCTGACAGAAACTGACTTCAACAACTTTAACAAAATACAATTATAAACACATTTATCTCTCCATTTAAAAATAAAAAAAAGTACAAAATGCACAGTAACTTTTCGTGCTATGCTAACTTTCAATTCGGCTTGTGAGCTTTGTGTGTTGCAACAATAGAAACGGGTAGTGTTTTTACTTTACTCTGAACCCATTGAAAATGGCCAAAAAGGGATAATGCGATTTTGTAAAAGTATGTAACAAACAGAGGAAAGTAAATACATTTTCTTAATCAGCAACACCAGCCGAGTCGATCTATATAAATCTATATATAACTCATATGCATTCAACATATCTGCATACACAATTTCTGTTTTGCCAATAGATTTTAATATGTAAGATGTGTTGACAGGGTATCTTCTAGTCGAGCTATCTCCACTAGAGCATTTATACTTGTACATTTTTTTAGTTGGCCCCAACACACAATAATGGACAGGGCTGCAAATAGAGAGGGAGAGAGAGTGAGAGAGAACTCGCTGCAACTTTTGCCACTTTGCAACACTTGCACACATGCTGGCTAAATTAAACACCTCGCGGCAAAAGCTTACCACCTCTACACACACACACACACACATTGAGCCTAGTATGTGTGTATGCGTGCGTATGTGAGCAACTAATTTAAAAAGTAATTTTTACTTCCGGCATTTCCCCAGCTGCATTTAGTAGGAGCACAGAGAACTAGCAAGCCCCCCATATACACACACACACAGACCAACATAGCCAAAAAGTGAGCAGCTGCTGCCAAGTTGGAAGCTGCAGTTTTGCGAAATCAAATTTGCGCAGAGAACGCTTAAAGCAAACACAATAGAACAAGTTTATTTGCGCAACCAGCCAAATCAGGGTATATAATAATAGAAGCGCCCACAGTCAGAAAAGGCAACAGCAACAGCTGAGGCAACACGCAAACAACAACAACAAGAACAACAACAACAACAACATCAACAGCGTTGCGAGGATGCTTGCTTATTTAACGCCACCAAAACTGAGGTGTTTGATTATCCTGTGACGGCGCCGCAGCCGCAGCCGCAGGCCTCAGGCACTCAATTGCTTTGTACTTGGCCACCTCCTTTCGCTCACTGCTTACCTCGCCTCCCTCTCTCCGCATCCTGTCTCGCTTAATTTGATGAACATTCAGCGCATTTCATTAAATTTATTTCCAACTTGCAATTGAATTATGGTAAATCCAATTAATTGACATTTCGCGACCAATGAATTGTAATCAATTTCAATTGTACAACGTTGCCATTCAGTCAGACTCATTCACAAAATACATATTGTTGCCTACGTTTCGTATATATATTCAAAAAAATAGCAATACTATAGTACTATTTATAAATGTGTCATAGCAACTATAAAAAACATATGTACATATATCATCCATATGTAAATGTTTCTTAATCATTTTTCTAATTGGCAATTGAAAAAGTTGTCGGATAATACACATAAATAATGAAAAATTATGATAAATAGTACTTGAATAAAGGCACAATATCAAACAAACAGATTTGTGTGCCATCTTCAGACTCTCAAACGTCTGAAGATTATGCAGACTTGCCATAATAACTGGAATCATCTAAAACCATTCAAATAAACGTGCGCCGTCTATCGCATCATTTACTAATTCATAAGCCTTGGCTTATATAAGCACACAGAGTGGGAGTGGTCGCAAAAGAGACAGAGAGAGAGAGAGAGAGGGAGGTGGAGAGAGAGGGTGATAGAGTTTGCGTGAGAGTGCGATAGAGATGGGAGAAGGACACGCAAGGATACAAAAATGAGACAGAGTCGGAGCAGAAGGCAAGTGTAAGGCATTTAAATATGCAGCTAATCATAAAAATAAAACCAAACAAACACTCAAAGAATAAGCACATAAATGCCATATAAACCATATAAACAAAAATGCGCCATAAAAGCCAAAAACTGAGAGAAAACACAATAAGGAAATGGGCTGAAAACAAGTAGACGCTGGAGCATAGCAACCAGCAGCAGACACAGCAAAGGAGAGCATTTCATTTCATAAGCTCGACATCTTAATCTTAATGAAATACACTCGTTGCCGTCGCCCAATGACAAAGACGCCCCTTTACACACACACACACACACACACACATACACACCTACCCGCCTCCTACCCTTGTGCAACATTGTAGAGCGGCAGTGTTGTGGGCGTTGGGCCATGTTTGAAATTAATTTCATTCACACAAAAATTCTCGCGCACATACAATTTCATTAAGCAAATATTTTCGTCGCCTGGCAGCGTACACCTACCAACCAACCACTCCGTGCACCAAATGTTTGTTGTTGTTGTTGTTGCTGTTGTTGTTTGTATTTTTGTTTTAGCTACTGCTTTCAGCGAGTTAACGACGCGCAGCATTTATGCGATTTTAATGCCGCGAGCGCTGCTCAAATGAGCCGCTCGTAAACGCGGCGCAACGTTGGGTCCAATGATCAGTCAGTGCCACGCCCACATATATACAATGAATGCATTAAAAGAAAAAGCAATGCGAAACATTTGCATGACCAATAAAAATGACATTTAATGACAGCTGCAAATTTGCAGCCCCAAATGATCACAATAACAATAATTATGAGCTGGCATCGCATGCACAAAGCATTGACAATGGCCAAGCAGCACACAATAAAAAAAAAATATTATATATATGTTTGTATGTATGTTTGTTTGTGGCTGAAAATGATTTGTTGATTGATTCACACAGTCCGAGCCAAAATGCATTTCAATCGTATGCAAAACAAAAGCCATCACATGTTCAAGTAATGACTAAAAAACAAGTGAATGTTTCAATTTCAATTCGTATTTTTCTTGTATGATACACTTGAATAAATGGCGATGTACATTGAAGAGCAAAAACAACAATTCTTAAACAAAAAAATGCCCCAAAACTGCTTGTCACATGCCACATGCCGTCCGTGTTCACGTGTCCGCCGTGCAACCAAAATTGTTGCCATTGAGTGGCCATTCAAAAGAAGTGGTGAATTGAATGCACATCGAATCGAAATGAACCGAAAGTTTTAAAGTGCATTTGGCCCGATAGTGGCAACAACAACAACAACAACAATAACAACAACAAAGCTGCAATCTTTAATTGGTGTTTGCGCCATAGTCGAACGCAACAGTTTCGCTTGCGAAGATAAAAAAAAATCATTGGCCATGCCTCGGTCTGCGCATTAGGCACAACGAGCCTTGCTCGCTCAAATGAGCTGAAATGAACGGATGTCGACTGGGCGGAACGGGGGCGTGGCATGCCGTACCGAAACGCTTGGCGTTGAAATGATTACGCGTTCAAGAGCGGTATGTAGTCAAAGCTAGCCAGGCACACCCAACTCAACACACAAGACAGAGACAGGCAAAGAGAGAGAGAGAGAGAGAGAGATGGATAGAAATGGAGGCGGCAACCGCAGAGCCGTAGAGCCGCAGAGACTTTGGGCCAATATTTCAAACACACGTCGAACGCATTTCCGTGAGGAAAATGTTTACAACGGAAATGCAACTTTGGCCGTTGTTCGAGCATAACTGTTGTTTATGTTTGCACACACACTGCACATCCCCAGTCAGGCCAACCAAACATGCGCCAATGGCCGTCGCTGGTTGGTTATCAACAAAAGTGCTACGCGCCCTGGGAGACAAACGCAGCTGTGACCCAAAGGGCATAAATCCGATGCTCACTTTAAATACCCTTGCACTGGGTATTTGATAAAGTATCTGACTTATTCTTCTCTGATCCCATAAAATACGAAGAGTTGTTGAATTTAAATGAAGGCTAACTTCCATCCAACATTGGCCAACAGTTTTGTCAGTCATGCAAATATCTTACAAAGTTTTAAGGCTGGAGTCAGTAAATTGCTAAGAATCGAACATTTACAGAGTATTAGGCAGTCGGTTAACGTTCGACTTACTCGTTTTTACTTGCTTAAGCAAATAATAAATATTGAGGGTATGTCATTTTCGACGTGCCAAAGATAGCTATTATTTCTGGTTGTTATTTTGGGCCAAAGGCAGTTACAGCAGTTAAAAGGCCGGTTACAGTCCCGTTTACAGACCCAGCTACCCATTGCTGACATCTCGTTTTTTGTTTTTGTATTTCGCTCTCCTCTCAGTTGCTGCAATTTTTGACATCAATTTTCTTGCCGTTGACAAAAGCCTTACGCAGTAAATTGAGATGGATGAAAGCCACCAGATATGCAGAGATACACACATATAGACATATAGACAGTCAGAGAGGCAGATTGACGGGTCTAGTGGAAGTGAGCTCGTCGCTCACTCGAACTGAGCCAATAAGCGCACTTGCGTTAAAGCAAAATCCAAAAAAAAAAAAAAAAAACGAGGAAAAACGAGAAAAAAGCAAAGCAAAAACCAAAACAAGACAAGAAAAATAGGAGAATTTGCTGCGACGCTGTTGCAGTATTTGACGAGTTTCTTAATTGGTTGGTCCTTGCAAAAAAGACGTATAAAAACGGAATAAAAATACGGAATAAGGCCAACCAGCTTCCTTGGGTCAAGGCAACTTAGACTTAGACAGAGACAGAGAAAGAGAGAAAGAGAGAGGGAAATGATGATAGCACATTTTCATATTGCTTAAAAGTTCATTTAAATACTTACTAACTGTTGAGTGTATTATTCTCTCGTCCCAAAATTGTTAAGGAGAAAATATTTAGATTTAGTCGCTCAATCAAAATTGATCAACCAGTCAACCAGTTTTGTCTCAAGTGGTGTCGGTGAGCGATGGTCCAGATTGGCAAGTCCAAGTATAAATCAAATAAGCAGATTTTCTGTGTAAAATATAGTTGATTATAGTTGTGAATTACTTCCCTGATTAATCGAATATTTGAGGACCATTTACCAAAATCAACTAATATCATCGGCTTATTGCAAACACGTAGCCAACGCAATAGCACGTGTGTAAGTGGGCGTGCGGATTGTGTGTGTGTTTGTTTTCGATTGCGCCCTTTGAATTTCAATTGAGATTACTGAGTGTAATTAAGAGACATTGAAGCAGAGAAAGAGAGAGAGAGAGAGAGAGAGAGAGAGAGACACGCCCACGTGCTGAGCTGTGTGGAGAAGAAGCTGGTGTTGGCCACTTTATGGTTTTGCCCCAAACGGTGCAGACATTTTCATTATTATTGCACAATTGAATGATTTTCATTAAATTGTAATTAACTTGAAATTAATCACTTTGGCAATTGCCAACTAAATCGAGAGGATGGCTAAAGATTCCAGAAGGTCGATATTGCCTAAGCGGCTTAATTTGTGTCTGCAGCAATTCCTCTGTCCCGGAACCGAATCAATAAAGGAATACGTACAACCATCCGCCTTTCTCGCTTCATCTCTGTCCCTCCCTGTCTCTCTCCCACTCTCTCTCTCTCTCTCTCTCTCTCTCTGCGCTGCTTGTGCGTTTGTCAACTGATTGAAATCCATATGAGTGTGGAAATTGTTTAGTTTTCATTCGAATAGACATGCCCAGAAACAAACCAATAGCAGGCAATTAGAGCAAAAAAATCTGCTGAAGAATAAGACAAGAATTGAGGCTGCTGATTAGCCGCCAGCTAGAAAATACATTAAAAAAAAAATACCTTAACCGATTCAAGAGAAAAAAGAAAAATGGCAAAAGCGCAGAAAGAAATATGCAAATGAAGCAAGTAAATCGCAGGTAAAATTCTTAAGGGGCAACTGCAGAGTTGGGGGCGATGGCAATTAAGAATGCCTGTGAGCGGCAGCTGCCACTGAGTTGCTAAAGTGTGCCTTGCATATTTTAAGATGCAACCCCATCACCAAACCCCATCACTCTACCCCGTCCAATCATCCCTACCAAAACAATGGGCAGGATTGTGCTGTCGCGTCGGCAAAGGCGGTCAAAAGCCCGTCAAGTATCAACTTGCAACAACAAGTGCGACAATCGCAATAATTCCATTCAAGCGCACAAATGTGTTGCACATTTCGTATGCAGGTCCAAGGTGAGCGTTTGAGGCGCCCATCTTGGGGCGTGGTCAGGTGTGAATACTGCCACAGGGCTGACAGCATGGACTTGAGTGTCTTTTCATTTGAAAAGGTTTACGACTTGCAGCAAGGCAACACCAACTGCAACAGCAACAGCAACAGCAACAACAACAAAACAAATAAAAACATAAACAGAAAAAGATAGTGGAAATTGAGAGACTGGGAGAATAACGAGCAAACAAGAAAACTGCTCTAGCAGGTGCCAAAGGGAGTAACACAATATAAAAAAAAAAGTGAAATTAAATAAACATTTGGAATGGGGCCAATGGCAAGTAGATAAAGATAGCAAATGAAGAAACTTAAGCTACAAATTATACTGAATGGGAAAAGCACATTTGATTGATCTGCTTTTGCTTTTTCCATAATATTTGTATTACTTTTGAATAAGATCGTAAAAATCAATAAATAAAAATAAGAAAGACCAGAAAAAGTTGAAATGAGACACACACACATTTGGAGTCAACTCACCTCAAGCTTTAAAAGCATTTCAAATTATAACTTGACAAATTTCTGATTGTTTATTAATTCAACTTCGAATTAATTGACTCAACTTCTTAATACTATTGAGATTATTTAATTAGTTTATAAGTCTCGACAACATAAACAAATAATAGAGTTCCTGTCAGGTGGAAACTAACATCCATTTTTCACTCAAGGATTCAAACTTTGCAGAATTATTTGAGTTGCTCAACCAAAAACATTGCTAGAGGAATGTGTCTTAATTGTATTGAGTGCATTTCATAAATACTAAGATCCTACGTGAATTATTTTTGACTTTAGACTACTTGCAATCTTTAATCTAAAACATCGTTTCGTTGTTCAACAATTATTTTGCAGCTAACCGAACGCCAGGAGCAAACACCAGCAACCCAAATGCAAGATGAATTCGGACCAAATAATGCAGATGCCATCTGGGCCGCCGCCTGCCTCGCAGAGAGCTACATGCGGCGAGTTCAGCGGGGACAGGGAGAGCTACGGGGCGACCGGGAATCTGGGGTATGGCGGCATACCGACTACGTCCACCAGCAGTTACGGTTCTTTTGGCGTACTATCCAGCATATCCACAGGGGTGACAGGAACGCCCGCGCTGCCGCTTTTGCTGCCCGTGCCGCCTTTAACCAGCACGTTCAAAACGTCGACGATTACGATGCCGACATCGACTTCGCCATCGCCATTGATCCCGATGTCGACGCCGACGCCTTCCCCCCTCCTCGCCATACCGATGACAACGCCGACTCCGATTCCGACACCGAATCCAATAGCGACAGCAGCGCCGCCGGCGACATCGCTCTTGCCCATGTCAATGGCGACAACAACGCCGATGCCAACGCAGCTGCTGCCGATGCCGACGCTGGAGGACATTGAAGTGGCAACACAGCGGCAGCCACCATCAGTGGCGCCGCCGCAGCAGCAGCAGCAGCCAGCCGGCATACTTAAATACCCAACAGCATCGACCATTGGCTATATCAGCGAACTGCTGCCACCGCCAGCCCCGCTACTGGGCACCAGTGCCAGCAGTTCCATAAACAGCAATTGTGGCACGCTGAAGAGCAACGCAAAACTGCTGCCATTACAGCTGGTGGGCACCACGACATCCTCACGACACGGCAAGGATCCACCTGGATCCGTTGGATCGGGAGCGCAGTCACAGCAGCGACAGCGCCGCCAGGGCTGGTGTGCATGCTTTGGCTCCGGCCCAAATGCTTCGGAGGCCAAAACGCCACCAGGCTTTGCGAACAAGTCAAAGAAGCGCAAACAAACGGCCCAAACCGTCTGGTCTGCCCTTCTCACAAACCTTGGCATCTGCATGCTGCTCCTGGCCTACACTTTGCTCGGTAAGTGTTCCAAATTTAAAACACATTAAGCCTTAACACAAATCTGTTGCTATTCAAATGGAAAATGGTTCAACATTTGTTGTGGTTTCCAGAGTTCACTTAATTCAACTGATTCATGAATAAATGCTGTACGTATCCCAACTGCCAGGTTTAGCTCATCTTCAGATCTTGCTGATTGTCATCTTACTACTATATTATTTTCTGTTAAAACAGTTTGATTTTGTTGGAAATAACTGTATTTGCCTATGTACACCGCAGCTTGTCTTGCATTCCCGTTTTGTAGTCTTAATCTGTTGTTGCCTGCGAGCAACGGTAATTGTAAGTTCCTTATGATCAAGACCTTCTTCGATGATATGCTTAAGCTATTTTCATGAAGTAAGAGTCAGTCGCTTTTGGTCGCTTGAATCGCGTAGTATAAGTCGCATGAAGCGGACATATATTCTGTATTAAATACAAAGCTCTGAATAAATATAAATAGATTTCAACTTAAAAGGTGTTTGCAAAAGGTACAAATAAATATGATATTTTCACGATTAATGATTAAGTCAAAAAAAAGTCAGGAAAATTCTCTTTTTATTTGAATAAAATATTCAAGAGTCTTTATAGATTTTCAGCTCGACGAAAGCGTGGCAGAAACACAATAAAGTTATTTGTTGTGAGTTAAGCTTGCTTGTAATGTGTCGCCAGCATTTCGACTGAATGTGCTCATTAAAATCTGTGAGGAGCTTAGCTTGATTAATTGATGGCATATATATGTATATATATATATATAGCAACTATCAGTTGAACAAACATTTGTTCGCATTATTGTTGTTTTTGTTGGTCGCACTCATGTTGACTAATTAACGCAGCATTTTCCGGCGTTTCTCCTTTGCTGTTACATTCAAGAATTTAATTTGCTTTGCCGCTGACTGTGTGCGGCTGCTGTGTGTCAGCTACAGATAACTCGTGCTTAAACATTTGTGGCTACAGATATCTAATGTATCTTGTCACAGTTTCTATGTTTAAATTAACAGCAACAACAAAAAAACAAAAAAATTGAAATAAAAACAGTTTAGGCAACAGCAGCTACCGTTCACGGCAATGTGATAAATTTAATTAATCATTTTGTCAGCCGCATGCGAATGAAACAACAAAATGGCGTCGGCCGCGAATACTGCCACACGGCCAAAACTTCTGCGGCTGGTAAGTGTGGCATACACTTTTGCAGCTGTCATGTTGCCTGGCATGTACTCCTCCTCGCATTAGAAACCAAAGACGGCTGTGCGAACACGACGGCCACGGAAGTGACAGGCTGCCAAATAAAATGTGACAAAATTGGCAGTATGCAAAAGCCAACACACATGTGCCACATCAAATACTCTAAAGCTTAAACAAATCAAAGCATCGTCTACGCATCAGAGATGCTCTCCCAACAACCGTTACACATCACTCTGCTAACACGAGTCGCAGTTCATCAAAATAATTTACAATATTTTCAAATACTTGGCAACTTTAAATTGTTGAAAGTTATTATTTAAATATTTGCATGGAAGAAAATTCAGCTCAACCTCTTTCTACAATTATCGCTTCGATTTTCATTTAAAAAACTCCAAATTAAAGTAAAATATTTGAAAATTAAGTTACTTAGTCACTTTTATTTTATTATTATTATTTGGAATCTTACACAATTTCCAATGATTTTTACAATTTTCATCGACTCTTCAGTCAAGGCCTAAATAAATACATTTTTTTTGCATTGCTAAGAAAATAAAAAGTTTTAGTTGCATTCTAAAATGATGCCTGGAGTTGACTTGTTTTATTTAAATAACTGAAAAGCTGTTGTCAATTTAAGGCTGATACAGTTTGTGTTGTATAATTAAATTGTAGATTGTCTCATTTTTTGTGGCTCATCTCCAGCACGCATGGACATTTTATATCCATGTATGCCTTGTGAGTGTGTGTGTGTGTGTGCGTGTATGTGTGTGTGACTGTATTTGACAGCTGCGCAAAAAGTTAGCCGTGTTGCCTTGTTAGAGGAAATCATCAAATGACACAAACAATTATTTAACTTTCTCTAGGCCCCGGTGCGTGAATTTGTGACGTCAGCACACGCACATGACAGCTGCCTGTGTATATGTTTTTATTCCATATATATATATATGTATGTATGTATGTATGTGTCTTAATACATGCACATGTGTTGTCTGTGTATGTGCCTCATTTTGCGTGCATTTTGAGGCTTCAACAAAAGTTTCAAGTTGGCCAAGCACAACAATAACAAGAACAATAACAAGAACAAGAACAGCTACAACAATACAAACAATAGCACCATCAACAATTGCTCCTTTTGTGCTGCTGTTGCTGCTGTTGCCGCCCCCCGCTGCAGCCGGACAGCCCCACACCAACTCATGTATTATTTTTAACTTTGACATGTGTTGGCTTTTGCCGACGACATCGACTCATCATTCCCCCATAACATCATTTGCAGCCCCTAAGCTCAACCAACAACAACAACAACAACAACAAAAAAGTTAAACTTACGGCGAATGTAACCGAAAAACTTTTTCAAAACTTGACAAAATGCCGCTCCAGCGACACATGTTTGCCTCAGTGTATTTGTGCCTGTCAGTGTGTGTATGTGTGTGTGCTGGTGTGTGTGTATTAGTTGATCAGCGTAGACATTAAATGACTGACAAGGACACATCAGCTCAAAAACTCAAACAGCACCAGCAAGAGCTTAACAGGCAACTGACAGTGAGCAACCAGCGTGTCAACGAACTCGATTTGACCCATCGCCTTTTGGGGGCCAACATGT
The DNA here is from genome assembly GCF_018153295.1 of Drosophila grimshawi. Lineage (NCBI taxonomy): Eukaryota > Metazoa > Arthropoda > Insecta > Diptera > Drosophilidae > Drosophila > Drosophila grimshawi. Next base: position 16,322,766 of record NW_025063692.1, on the reverse strand, counting down.
CAAAGATTTGAAAAGCTTGTTCATTGTACAATTATGCAATGGCTACCAATTATTGTTGCCGATCAGAATGGGAATCGATGCGCAGATTAGCAAAGCAAGGACAAAGGCGAAAGAAAGTAATTAAAAAGCCATCGGAGAAGTTTGACTAATCAAGTTGTGAGGCGAATGAAACCACAAAGTTAATTAAGAAAAACCAACCGAAACATAAAGTAAAAAAAAAAAAAACGAAAACGAAGAAAAATTGTTTTCTTCTTCTAAGTTATGAAAGAAGCAAGTTAAAAAAAAAAAAAATTAAAATAGGAAACCGAAGCAAAACAAAACATGTTTAATTCTAGTTTTGCTGGAAGCCGTGCAAACAACTTTTAAAAAGTTGCATTTTTTTTTATGAAATTGTATAAAAAGCTTTGTGAAATCCGTTGAAACATTTACAAGTTTCAACGAAGTAAAACAAACTAGTTAATAGTTTGCAGCAGTTTGATCTACTTTACAAACACATCGAAGCCAGTCCACCTGACAATGTTGATAGCATAACACAACTGCCGTTGACGATTGCTGTGCACAACTCTCTTGGCCAGTTTGAGACGAGCAATGGACCAACAACCCCAAGCGATTGCAAAGAGTCACTAAACAAATGGGATTGCCTTCTCTTATTTGGCGAATACCCTGTACTAAAATGTTGTAATAAAGCAGCTCATGTAAGCTCGCTGACATACTGACTCGAGATCTAGAAACTATAAAAGCCAAGTGCTTTAAACCAAGTAGACCAAGAAAAGAAGTTCATTTCGGATTTTTGATAGCTTGATACCCATTTTAAATGTCATCTAAAATGAACATTTCATGTTTTTGCGACTACTTTTGAGTTTTATTGGTTCTATTTTGGGCAGTTAATACTTGTTGGTCCGCTAGTCGAGCACTTTCGACCAAAGTACTCTTACTTTGGGCTTGTTGTTGTTATTGTTGTTAAGTCTCTGGAGTTTAATGCTGTTGTGTGCTTTGCTGCTCTGTTCGCAGGCTCTTTCATATTCCTAACCATCGAGAATGAGGACTCGGCGCTGTTGCATCAACAGCACACACTGGCATCCACCAAGCGAAACATGGCCATGTCCGGCAGCATGCACAGCAATGGGAATAGCAATGGCATCTATCAACAGCATAGGTCGCCACAGACGCAGTCACAACAACACCAACAACAACAACAACAGCAGCATCAGCAGCAGCAGCAGCAAGGACCTCACACCGACAATGACACGATGGCCGCTGCAGTTGCCCAGGGGCAGGATTTGGGGCGTGAGAGAGGCGTCTATGGACAAGCATCGAATGACTTTGTTTATGGATTGGATGAGTCCGAAATAGAGGCGGGGCAGACACAGTTTGCTTTATCTCCGGATACTTATGATGTACGACAGCGCACCATTGAGAATATCTGGGACATAACCGTATCCCTCAACATACTCTACAAGGAGAACTGGACAAAGTGAGTTCGCTTTCTCTCTCTCACTCTCTCTCTCTCTCTCTCTCTCTCTCTATCTCTCACACTCTCTCTTTATCTCTCTATCTGTCTATCTGTCTTTGCTTATTTGTTTAACCATATATGCACACACACGCACAGATTAGCCGCACTTGAAATTGCCAAGTTTCAAGACCAATTAATCAAGAGACTGAACGAGGATGTTATGCTGCAATTATCACACGACGATGCAACTGGAGGACACTCGCTGGCTGGTGGTCCAGCTAATGGTGGGGCAGTTGGCGGTGGCGGTGCGGCTGCAGCGGCAGCATCCAACAATCCGGCAACGGAAGCTGTGCTTCTGCACACACACTTTCATCATCATCGTCTTGGGGGCGGTGGCGGCGGCGGCGTGGGAGGACCGCCGCATGAGTGGAATTTCGCCAAAGCGTTTCTATATTCGCTGACCGTTTTGACCACAATTGGTAAGTGCCGCTGACCTACTACTATGTCGACCAGCTAAACATGTGTGCCACAGCCAGAGGCCACACAGAGACACCGAATCCGAATGAGAATGCGAGAAATAGAGCAAAGTGGCTGCGGGCCGAACTGACCCCGTTTGTTATATTCGAATCGAAACGGAAATTTGCCTGACTTCATTGAATTTCAGAGCTATTGTTCTCAGATAAAATTCACAATGGAGCTTGTGACCCCATACTCAGTTTTCGATTAAGCAACACAAAAGCCGCCTCAATTCACGATAGTTGGTCGGACAAAACTGCCGATTTTCGATAAGCCGATAAGTGTGAAGTGTGGCGAGAAGCTCTTCGATATATATATATATATAGATACTGATATCGATATAGATATGTATGTATAGATAGCGATATATAGATAGCGTTATGTGGATTTTACTTGAATGGGATAGTTAACTATATATATTTATTTAGTATTTTATAGATAGAAACAGATTAGTTGAAAACAACCAATTTTGATTGGGAAAAAGTAAAAAACACGCTTGCTTGAGAGGATAGCCAAGATCCTTGCTTACAAGGCTAATGGAATGAAAGACAGGCAAATATCAATTAAATTCATTCGATCGACATCAGCAGTGGGCAATGTGTTCAAATTAACAGAAAACTACAGAAAAAAACCGCAACAAATTATTTAACACGTGCTGGGCAACGGTATCGAAAAGTTTTATTGATTTAAGGCTAGAAGTATCGAAACATCTTGTTCAATCAATTTTATCAGTTATTGATCGATTAGTTCTTAAGAAAATCAAGTCAAAGATGCACTAAATGCCACAATAAATGTTGCAAGAGAACACATTGTCTGTGGCAATATTTTCTGATGAGATCAAATTCAATTTCGATGGTCCAAGTGGATTAAATTATTACTGGCACGATTTCAAGAAGTCTGAGATATTTTTCCCTACTCGAAGCTGTGGTCCTGCTTCACTCAGCCATCGCCTGAAGGGTTATATAAACCAGTTGGACAAAGTTTTGGAGAACTTTGTGGAGCATCAACCAAACCTGAATGCCTTATTCCAATAGCATAATGCTCCGACGTGAATTCCATAGAGAACACGTGCGGAAACCTGTGTCGAGTTTATGCAGGTTTGACACAGTTGAGCAGCTACGAAAGGCTGTCGTTAAGGAATGGTCCCAAATGCCACCACCTGACTTCCAACAAGTTGTTGAATCGATGCCAAATCGAATACATGAAATCAGAAACAAATCTGAAGGTTGGACACATTATCAATTTGTTATTTGTATGTCAATTTAATTTGTTATATTTATTTTAATAGCAGTGTCTTTAATCGAATTTCCCATCTTAACAACACATTGCATAAACAAATTGGAATAAAAAGTGTTCTGTCGATTTTACCAATTTCATATATGTTTTATTTGACAAATATTTAGAGCACCTAACTATTGTAGAACAAAAAAAAATGTTTAAAAATTCTGTTCTCAATTTCATAAAGCAAAAAACAAGTGCCTTTGATCGAATTTTGCAGAGATTATTACAGAGATGGGTAAAGAAAGAAAAATGGGAACATAAATCAGTAAACGATATTATTTTGTTAAATACCACAAAAAATAAAAGATAATTTATTATTAGAGCAGTGACTGGCAGGAGCATAAAGGTATTTCAATTGTTTAAAGTGTATCTATTTATAAAAAAAAATATAAAAGTGATTAAAATATATCTGTAGATTTTGATTGCAACATTACTTTATTGATTTTTTCTACTTTCGCATAGAATATATTCTTTATCGCAAAATCAAATCCATTTTTTCATAATTTGATGTGACCATTTTTTCAGTGTATTCATTTTAATTTGACAATGGCTTCTGGTCGATAATCATATGCGATGCGTTGCCTTTCAATTGAGAATACAACAGTTTAGATTGAGATCAAGGCATTTAAATACCTGGAATTGCTGTCGTTATTACCAAAACAATTTCGAATTTGGTAATAGACAATATGTATTCGCAGCGACATATGCAACGGCTAAATGACAAACGTTGCACAGTCGATGGCTGTACAACATTTCGATATGTGAACAATTCCGACGAAACCAGTTAAATGTGTCTGTGTGTGTGTGTGTGTGTGTGTGTGTGTGTGTGTGTGTGTGTGTGTGTGTCTTATCAAAGATGCTCATCTGTCATTTGTGTGCTCATGTGAGAAGAATATCTTTCAATTGGCATTGTCAAGGCGCACTTGCACACATCCCCACGCACCTCAATTTAACCTATGTGTGTGTGTGTCTGTGTGTATCTGTGTGTGTCTGTGTGTGTCTGTGTGTGTCTGTGTGTGTCTGTGTGTGTGTGTGTGTTTGTCGAGCTAAAGAAAGGAAGGCAAAGGCAAAGATGTAAGCTAGCCGTGCTGTGTTTGTCAGTTCTGCAGTTGTTAGAGTTCCCAGGGGATGTCAAGTGCTGGCGTTTGCGATTTTTTTCTTTTTTTTTTAAATTTTTTTTTCTTTTTTAGTTTTTGTTACTCGGTAATTTTGTAGGTTCACCCACAAAAAACAAGCTGAAAGTCAAATATTGATAGAGCAAAACAACAAACGAAGATATTTGCTTAGCCCGAATGGCCAAAACACACAGCAAGACCGAGAGAGAGAGAGAGCGAGAGAGAGAGCGAGAGAGAGATAGATGATGAGAGAGAGAGCGAGAGAGAGATAGATGATGAGAAAGATGCATAGATAGAGAGGGGTATTGACACGACTTTCCACTTGTGAAAATGCTATAAAATAAAATTTGCAAAAATTTTCTGCTGATCTTGGCAGTTCATGCAAAGGGCCGACCAGCAAATACGCCCTACCCCACCCTACTCCACCTCACCCCACCGCACTCCACCTAACCCAAAACCCCCAGCGACAGGCCAATCCCAGACCCAATCCCAATTTCAACATCCAGCCCAATCCCATCCCAAAATGCCGCCCACTGCATAAAATGCTGAACATTTTGACTGGGTTGGGTTTGGGGTTGGGTGATGGGTGATGGGTAATAGGGAATGGGTGATGGAGGATGGGGGATGGGGAATGGGGATGCGTATGATATTTGGGTAGCAGTGTCAGTTCGCAATTGCGTTAGTCAGCAAGCTGCTGGGACATTTGTATTAACATGACTTCCTGCTTACCAGCGGGCTTATTATTATTATTATTATTGTTTGTTGCGGCTTTCAATGGACGCCGCTTGCCCGCATTGTTCTTGGACGAACGCCTACCAAAACTGTGTGCGAGCAGCCAACAATATGATTATTATTATTGGCCAGGCCCTTGACTAAGCCACTTACCATTGCCACATCTCAGCTCCACCTAGAGATGGTATCTTATTACACTTTTCTTATATATTTTTCTTGCTTTTTCTTTCGTTTTCTTTTTGTGGCACAAACAGGAGTTTCCGAATTAGGCGATCGAACATATTTTCAATACAATTAAAGTCAAGAAAAATATATACACATCAAATTAAAGCACTGCAGCTTATTTGTGACTTATACTTTAAAAACTCCTTGTTTGGAATACACTTTTATTTTTTAAATTTGTATTTTGAACTTGGTTTTTCTAAGGAACAATATTCAAGTAGTCATTTTGGATATAGTTTTTGTAACAAGCACATTTCCAGTGCCAGTTCTAATTCTCCATATATTTATATACATGCATAAGCACGTATGTTTATATATATATATATATATCTATATCTCGCTATGATTGTCTTGGGCATAAATGCGAATTTATAGTCGATTTGCCGGCTCTGGCTTTGGCTCCCGTCTCCGGCTCCAGCTCCGGCTCCCGTCTCCGGCTCCCATCTCCGGCTCCAGCTCCGACTCTGGCACAATAAATAGCCAGGCTCGCCAATCCCTGGACAGCAATAAGACAAGTAATTTAGTTGCAAAATAATTTTAAATTTCATTTTCCATTTTCACAGCACTCAGTGCCATCAATTGCGCATCTTGCGATTGCCAGCCAGAGTTAACGGGCGAGTTTTGGGCCGGAGTATCTTTGGTGTTCTTAGCAAGAGAATCACCCAGGCGATTGCCTTTTATGCGTTGCCATTTTCTGTTTTATGGCTATCATGTGGACTTCTTGGGCACACAAATACAAACAGACACACGGACAGACAGACAGACATACAGACATACATGTAATCTAAGCATCAATATCTGCATATTATATAAGTGTGCGCTTTATTGACTTGTGGCATAGTTGCAGCCCCCATTGAGTTGCGTCGACTATTGTATCGCATTTATTCACAGTTACTTTTATAAGTACACAACAAGTCGCATAGACTCTAAAATGGATAGTCCCACAACCCCAAAGCAACCCCAAAAAGCAATTTTAAACAGTTGTTATCTTAACTGATGATAGCTACTTGAATATTATTGGGCTTGTAACATTTACGGCTTTAAGCATCTCCATCCATATATAAACTCAGCAATTGAACTAATATTTGTGGTTAGCGTAATGAGTACGAAAAGGGAAATCTTTAGTTAAAGCCACAATTCTGTTTGTCAATGAACGAGCTGAGCAGATCTACCACTAACGGTACACCAGCACCCACCACCCAGCACCCATCACCCAGCACCCATCACCCAGCACACATACCTGCTGATGCTGCCAATGCTGAGCATCTCGTGCTTTACAACCGCACATATTGGCAAAAATAATTAAACGGCCGAGGTAATAAAAATGCCTAACAAGCTTTTCCAGGTAGACCACACATCCACCTGCCCGCAGACATCTGTGTCTACACTCAAAGAAAAGCACAACAAGATTAAATAAACCATAATAAAAGATAAGTAAAGTAAAAGATTCAATTTCATTATCATCATTTTTAGCTTAGCTTGTTTGTTGCCTGTGAACTGATTACGAGAAAAAACAGAATTTGATTCGTACTTGAAATTTGTTAAATTATATGCAGTGGCCCTTTTCTTGCAGTGTAGCTTACTACTTACGTGCGTTTATATGGCAAGTGGGCGTGGCACACACACACACACATAATCGCCGTCGTCAGGTGTCTCATGCATAAATTGAAAATTTCTTAATTTTATTGTTGGCGCTTGATGTATTTTTATGCATGCAGCCCCAAAGGGCAAGGCAAGGCAGGGCAGGGCAGGGCAAGGCAGGGCAGGGCAAGGCGTGGCATGGCGTGGCAAGGGATGCGGTTTATTGCCGTGACAGGCAATGCTGGCTGTTGGCTGTTGGCTGTTGGCTCGGTTTCGGTTTCGGTTTCGGTTTTATTGAGGCTGCGTGTTGTTGCAGAAGAAAGAAATGTGTTGCCTACTTGCGGGCACCGGACATTAAACACAGCACAAAACACACTCATCACAAATAAATTGAATCAATATAAAATAAGATGAAGCAAGTCGAGTGCCAAAACTGGCAATAGAAATAGAACTCGCCAGAAGTCGGCCAAGTACCTCAGCCATAGACTTTACATTGCTTTAGGGTCTCAATCTCACCCACTCACACACGCACACACACACACACACACGCACATACACACACAAGCATGTAATTGCGTTGACAGCAAATTTAAATGAAATCCTCCGCCGGGCCCAAAAAAAAAATAAAAAAATAAAAAAATCTGAGCCATGCTAAAACGTCAATGTGTCAGAAAGCAGACGACAGCATCAGGACCCCATTCAGTGTGTGTGTGTGTGTGTGTGTGTGTGTGTGTGTGTGTGCACAGTGTGTGTGCACTGTGGGTGATGTGGGACAATTGTGAATGTTGGGTGGAGCATTTGTATATCCACTGAGAGGCTAAGGCTAATAATATTGGCATTGACCCGAAACCAAAGCCGTAGCTGTAAAGCTCAGCTGGCGCACTGTCAATTTGCCAGCAACTTTTGCCGGCCAGACGGGGTTGGTTGGCTTGGGGTTGGGGTGGATTAGAGGCATCTACATATTTTATTGAAAGATATTGAAAGATTTCAATATTTAGACCCAAGCACACACACATGTATATATGTTGGTGTGAGTTATGTGTGAGACAGCGGGTTGCCAAAGACTTATGTCGTATTCAGCTAATAATCGACGATTTGCTCGGCTGCCCCTGACTGCAAGTAATATCGAAATAAATATACGACTTCGAGTACTTGAACACACACACACACACATATATATATATGTATATATATATACTGCGCAATATACAATTTCTAGTGCGAAATAAGTCAGAGAGTAGCCGAAAATGTTCAATCGGCATATCCAATATCAATTTGGAAGCGCTGCTCATCAATCGTCTTTAATCACACACAGCGAAACTTTGCTTTTTGATCTTTGCTAGAGGAGCATGTTGGCAAATCGATATGCCTAATAACCATTCCTGCTTTTGAATAATGGCAACGCCTTGCTAAAATTAGAATTAGCAAAAACAAAAAAAAAAAAAATGGAAATTTTTGTTTAATGCTTGAATTGTATTTCCTGCTACACTTTTATATCTGCAAGTATCTTTTACTATTCTTTGAATCCCAATATAAATATGATTATTAATCGATCTATTGCACTTCCATCAAACCTAAATTAAAGACTTAAATGTACTCCGAGCTTAAAACATGTTTGCTTGGCATTTTTTATCTTTGGGCCACAATCTGCCATGATGTGCTTTGAGGTTTCCTTCCCATTGTCACCAAATCGATAAAGTTCGTTGGAGTTGACTATGCCTAATTCAGTTAGGTGACTTCTTACAGACCGCTAAGTCTGCCAAGTCTGTGCTTGCCCATGGCTATTAGTTGCTGGCCACATATTGGATCACCTGCTAGACTTGTCCTTGTCCTGTAAACGGATTGGCTGAATAATCCAATATGCCAAACGATAATATATATCTCGACCTGGTCTTTACAACACGGCCATCTTGATCTGGCGCTCTTTATTTATGTATGTGAAAATCTGTCGTCTTTTGCAGGCTATGGCAATATTGCACCACGTACAGCGCTTGGCCGAATCGTGACGGTGGCATATGCATTCTTTGGTATACCGCTGACGCTGGTTTATCTAAGCAGCACCGGCAGCATACTGGCCAAGGTGGCACGCGAGGTATTCTCGAAGGCGCTGTGCTGTTGCCTGTGCTCGAACTGCGGCTATTGTTGCTACGACGAGAAGCGCATGGCGGAGAAGGAGCGTCGCATGAAACGGAAGCGGCAGCAGGAGGAGCTGCGCAAACAGCAGGCGGTCATGCAGGAGCCCTACTATGTCCGAGATGTCTATCATGCCACGCCCGAGAAGCAAGCAGCTGCTGCTGCTGCTGCTGGTGGTGGTGGTGGTGGTGGTGCAGCTGGTGGAACTGATGGCGGTGGTGGTGGCAGTAACTGTACACCAACTGGCATACCGGGACCAGCGTCCAGCAATGCTGCTGCCAGTGGCGGTGCCATGGACATTGATTCGCTGAGTGCCAGCGAGTCGCGCGGCTCAATGCACGGACTGAGCATATTGGCACCGATACTGCTCTGCTTCTCAATGATGATCATCTATATTGTATTTGGGGCGGCGGTGCTGTATCGTTTGGAGAACTGGCCAATTATTGATGGCATCTATTTCTGTTTCATGAGCCTGTCGACCATCGGTTTTGGTGATATGCTGCCAGGGCTGCGACGCGATTCGAATGCAACGACCTGGTTCTGCTCCGTCTACATAATGTCGGGCATGACCCTAACGGCCATGTGCTTCAATGTCATCCACGAGGAGATCGTCCATCGCATCCGCATCGTTGTCGAGTTCAAAAAGACAAATGCCGCAACAGCTGCCAGCGCCAGCAGCGGCTCAATGATGGATGTAACGCACGAGGATGGCAACCAGTACTATATGAACGCATCCTGACACTATGAGAAGCGTGCCCATCTTTATCAGCGCAATCCCACCGAGGAGACACTGGTGACAGGTAGGCATCTCTTCAGCTGTTTGCTCAATATTGTTTACTACTGAGGAACTTTCTAAAATCAAAATAAAAAAAAAAACAAATGAATGCATCCAAAAATAATATTCAAATAGAAGCCAATTGATATAATTCCTTTATTTGCCCGAATTCTTTACAATAATTAAAAGAGTTGTCTATAAAAGAAAACCAGTTTGATTAAATTAAATTAATTCTTATATTTTAAAAGATATTTTGTTTGTTACAAATGCCATCTGTATTTGTTATTATTATTAATTTATTATTCTTAAATAGTGCCACAATTAAAATGTCAACTCAATGCTTTTCTTTGGTTTTCTGGCACTGCAGAGACGCCCACATCGCTGGTGCTGAAGGACTATGTCAACCATGAACTGGTACCAATACTGACCATGGATCCGAATGGTTCCCGTTTGGGTCTGGCACAGCCAACGCCCGCTTATTCGCCCGCCGCAGCCACCGCCCAAACGACTGGCAAAGTCAATCCCGTGGAGACATCAGCGATCCACGGCAGCGAGAGCAGCCTGATGGGGTACACAACAACGCTGAGCAGCCCGCTGCTCGAGAGCCAGTCTCAGTCGCAGGCCACCGGACAGGTGTACACACTGGCCGAGGAGACGGAAATCGAGCTGCAGGCTGTGCACACCGAGATCGCAACGGTGGAGCGCATCTAGGGTCTTAGTGCTTGGACAGTCGGACAGTCGGACAAGCGGACAGTATTAAGTAGTAGCATTTAGAATTAGTCATTAGCTCGTAGAGTGCTCAGTTTAAAGTGTACAATTTTTTTTTGTGGGCAACGCCCGGTTAAAAAACAAAATCCAAAGAAAACCTAGCCCTAACTTTGACTATCATTGTATATAAAATAAAAAATAAAATAAATAATAAAAAAAACCAAGAGAAAGGGAAAGCAAGTAAGAAAGAGAGAGAGAGAGAGAGAGAAGTAAAGAGGCGACAGAATACATTTCCATAGTCCGTAAACACAGTAACTAAATCTAAGCCAGCCCAAAGGCCGTGCTATAAAACTTAGTCAATGTAGTAAGCGAACAAAGAAAGAAGAGAAAAGAAAAGAAAAGAGAAAACAAAAAAATACAACTAAGAAATTGAAAACGAAAACAAAAACAAAAAAAAAACTATTATACTATAAGCACTTGCATAGTATGTTCATGTGATGAAATTCACTTCTGAAACACTTCTGGCAGTCTACGAATGCAACGAGCAACTGTAGATTACCGATTCTTCTTCTTTTTATACTGCTTCTACTTCTACTTCTAGTTCCACTTCTTGCTAGTCATCGTCGAGTTAATTAGGAACACGAAACATTTTGTGCATTCAACCTAACCGTATTTATTTTCGAGCCAATTTCAGCACAAGCGTTGTCCAACACTTGGTTGATCAAATACGGTAAATACGGTAAATACTTGGAACTTGCGATGCCTGCAGCATTGTTTTAACCCGTCAAGCGGCACATCAAAGTTAATAAGAAAGAAAATAACTACTACATATATAAATAAGTACATATGAATAACATATATACATAAATTATAATAGCAAAGCGAGTAAGAATCTATTCAAGCCCGGCCCCACATTGCAACACTTACATACATATATATGTGTGTACATGCTCGTAAGGCAGACAGCATCCAACATTTTATACGTAATTCAAGCTTACATAGTTAATATATTAATATTAAACACAAACAATAAATTAAAAATAAAAAGAAAACACGTAAAAAAAACAAAAACCAACATGACGAGTATGAGAAAGAGCAACAAATTATGCTAATTACATAAAATATGAATATAAATATAGATAATTGTCGTTTTTTTTTTTTTTTTTTGTAATGTATTGTAATTGTACAACTTGGCATAAAAATATGAATATTATCACTGAATTTAAATTCATATACAATTTAAATAACGTTTAAACTCGAACTTTGTAAATGAAAGCATGTTTGAATGTACCCAATTGTATATTTACAAGAGCAGCGAGCGAAATGCATAAATAAAACTTAAAAAAAGTAACGATGTTAAAGCAACAGTGTTTCAAACAATTATACTAACTAACTACTAACTAATCTTGTTAAATTGCAATCATTTTCCTAGTCTTTTTAGCCATGACACTTGCAAGACATGGCGCCATCTGTTGAGAATCGACCACAACGAGTATCATGCACGCCATCTATCGAAATGACTGTCAAGCGGTGCTACTCATCAAGCTGTTGTTTTGGCGCGTAATTCAAATGTGCATGTGAAATGAGTATTATTTTACCAACCGTATTGGAAACATTTTTCCCTAGACATTTTTCCCATTAAGCCTCCAAAAATATAATTTAAAAATAATGCGCATTAATAGGTAGCAAAGTCTATTTATATTTATCTAAACAAATTATAAGTAATGTCAATTTCTCTATATATTTTTTTCTGTTCTCGCTTTCAGTAGATTTTGCAGGAATGCAGTGGAACTTTTTTAGTGCATAACTGTAAATGCTTATCATTTGAAAACTGTAAAAAAATATTTTTAATTAATAACGTTGATTCTTATTTGTCAAACGAAGAATCAAACAGGAGTCAATAAATGTCTGCAGTGTGTTATGGATATTTGTGTTGCCTGCAGCTTGAGGCAGACGTAAGAGAATTTGAATGCAGTGGTGAGAGAACTCATTCTCCGAATTGCCTTACGAACAGCAGCCGAACGCGAATTTTCGTCAGTCACACGAAGAAGCTTCGGGGGTGTCTGTGTGTTCAGGCAGCTTACAGCAAGTGTAAATGTGTCAACAGCGCTGCACCAGAATTTTGTTGCTTGTCCCTGCATGCGTTCTGCGAAATTAACAAAATGCCCATCCCTGGATCCAAAGCACCAACAGGAATAACTGTGAATAATTTTTTGTGCCCGCTCTTATCACGCCAATGTCGTCGACCACAAAGCGAATGTAGCAAGAAGAATGACGCCAAGCTTCTTTTTATTTAAAAGTGCAGTTTTGAGTGATAAACAAATTACCACAATGTATTTTAAAAAATAACGTCATCTGAGTAATTAATCATCGTAACAAGTAATAATCGATAATCAATTTTGAGGTTCTGAAAAGTATTATCTGCATGTTCGAATATATTGCTCATGTTTTCGGAAAGGTTTTGAGATTATCTTGGGCACACCGAAAAATAAATACCCTTGCAGATTGGAGTATGTTTTTCGAAAAGTGGATGAACAAAATGAGAACAGAGATTCGGCCAGTGATGATGTTAAACATTTATATACACTTTATGGCGTCGCTATAACTATAATACCACTCACAAGGGTATGAGAAACATAATAATGACTGTGTGTGTGTGTGGGATTTATGTGTGTATGCATGTATGTGGGAGCTTGCTGTCGAGCATTTAGACTACATGCGTAAATATATACATATGTATGTATGTATGTTTGTATGTACGTGCATATTTACATAAATAAATATGTGCATATGCAAAGAAGATCTTTTCTTTGGCATTCTGTTTTCATTTTCATTTTCATTGAAATTGAATACAGCCAGCATCTGAATAAATTTTGTGCGTATCTTTTGACTGTTTCTCGCTGCACTCACAGACACGATTTGCATAGATTTTGATGCCTTGCTTGCTGTAAATTGCAAATACAAAATCAAATTGAAATGAACGGGGCTGTTTGCTCAGGCTGATCACAGCTACACGTACAGTTGCGGTCAAATTAATAGTTATGCAGCTTTTCATAAATTAAATACTCAATATTTTCAAATATAAATGATATACAAAAAAAAAAATATGACTGAAAAGTGTACAACGATTTCAGATCTACATTTCAGATCCCATAGGCTGTTCCAGTTGAACTGCGAGACACTGTATATATATGTATATTCTTGAATAGGATCCACAGTCGAGTCGATTAAGAATTTACATAAAACACATATTTCATTTTATCGATTACACGCTTCGATTAGCCAATATCGGTGCAAATCGATAGTTACCATTTTAAATATACATATGTATGTATATATTTGGAATCAAGCAAGTCTAAGCACAGTTACACAGTTTTGGGATTCAGGGTATTTCCAGATTGAGCTCTCTCGACTCGAGCATTCTTACTTTGTTGCGACTGTTTGCTTTATTGCTCCACTTTTGCTTGTGACTTTTTAGTGTCTTGTCGCAGTCGCTGTTATTTGATTTTCACATTTTTCTTTATTTTTGGTATCACATGATTATACAAACACACACAAACACACTTACATACATACTTGAATTGCTGTTTGCATGTGTTTGTGTGTGTGTGTGTGTGTGTGTGTGTGTGTGTATAAATATATAGCAAAGGAAAATGCCATTTGAACATTTCGGTTTACGTTCACGTTTGGGATTGAGTAAGCGATCTGTTGATCTCCAACATTTGTCGCCGTCGCTATTTGCTTCTGCTCTGCACAGCATGGTGACGTAAAAGATTGCCTTCGCTCATTGCTTTTATATGTTTTGTTATCTTGACAACACGCATTTTCGTCGAGTTTTTCTTTTTTTTTTTCATTTTTTGTTCATCACGTGTTTGGCGGCACATCGTGACTGTTCTTGGTTTGAACACATTATCGTTGCCACTGGCCACACTGTGCAAGCGCAGCGTTCGCTCTGCCTATGTTCACATGCTTTTCATATCGATGTATGTATGTAGAAGAGTATATTGATTTTGCGCTAGAGAATTGAAACTGTTCTGCATGAAAGCAGGTTTTGGTTTTTTCCCACGCCTGGCAAATCGATAACACGTCGATGTTTCCCATTGGTAATGATTGGCCAATCAATTCCCTGACCACTCCCCTAAATTTCGGAAAGCATATATCTATCACAGTTTTTTAGTAATAGTAACAGAGTACTACGCAGTCGACTACGTCCTTGAGTATCGCTCTCACTTGCTTTTGTTTGTGCGTGTTTTGTCGTAATCTTTCGCACTCTCTTTTTTTGTCTTTCGCTCTCTCACGCAGTCGTCTTATTGTTGTCATGGTCTTTTGCACCTGTTTAACTGTTTTTCGGTATATTCTCTTTCTTCTTTTCAACATTTGGCATGTTCTAACTGGTTTTGTGCCTTGAGATTCCCCTTGGATGGACTTGAGCGGGTTGTTTAAATCTATAACCAGAGCGGACCACAGGCACAGAAGCCGCAGCACCGACAAATAAACAGAAATAGGACTAGAATAATGACACTGAGTTCTTATTGTTATTATCAGTTTAGCCTTTGTTGCTACTTTACATGCAGATCTGTTTTGGTTTGTAAATTGTAAAAAAAAGGTCTCCTATATACACAGGCATAAGTATGATAATTTTGTTAATATTTAAAATAAGGATTTTGAAATAAATTCGAATATATATACATATATTTAAGTCTTTGAATAAAATAATTTTATAAATAAATATTTAAAAATAAACAACATAAAATTGGCCGTGGATGGTTTCAACCCTTTGGGAATTATAAATCACAGTACTTGCACGGAAATTGAAAAAAACCAAAACCGTATAAGTTTTCAAATGCATTCTAGGTGATTAAAAGCCACTGATTGTATTGAAATCACTACTATATAAAACTAAATAAGAAACTACATACGAATTCCGGATATTTCTTTGGCTAACTCAAGATATCCTAGAATCTCTCCTGACGAAAACTAACATTGCAGCACTGACCACATGGTGAGAGTAGCGTCTTTAACAGTGTGTAAACATTTTTGGGGCTGCTCTTATCACACCAATGTCAGCGATTAAAAAAAAATTGATAGTTTTTATTTTTAATCTGGAATTGCCAATTCACATAAGCTTATATATCAATAGTCATTTTAAAGTCAACAAAATAAGGATTAACAATAATTAGCGCAGCGTCAATTCTAGTCACATTCACAGTCAACTTTTGATTACAAAAGTCAATGCATTTATATTTGTTAACTTACAAATTTTTGTTAGGTTAATAATAATAAATAAATAAATAAAATATATAATCAATTAGTTGCCATCCGCGATATGAAAAGAAATTTTGCGAATACAAAAGAGAAGAACGAACTCGCAGTTAATTTTATTTTCATTGTCAACGCGCCAAAGGTAACGAAAATTGTTGACACGCACCATTCACACCATTTTATTACATACAATGTCCCTGTGCAGTCGTTGCTGTCAAAATTGACTACTTTGTCAACAATTGTAAGTCCAGCGGTAAGTTCATTTATCATTGAAAGCAAAAACAAAACGCTGAAATCAACAACCGAATTCGTCGTCTTTGTCTTTCTTACTCTTTGCACCACTAAGTTCGCTTTCCCTCTCTCTCTCTCTCTCTCTCTCTCTCTCTCTCTCTCTCTCTCTCTCTCTTCTCGTTCTCTCTTACTTTTTAATATGTGCTAGCTCTTCTTCTATTCTACTCTCAGTTTGCCCCACATAATTTTTGTTTGTTAGTTTTTCTGCTTCTTGTATGCAGTCTCTGTTGCCGTAACCGTCTCTGTATCAGCTAATGCCGCTGACGCTGTCGAGCTGCCTCTGCTTCATTTGTTCTATTTTGTATGCACACATTTGTATGTATGGATGCATATACAGTGTGTGAATACAGTGGTCATTCACAAATAACTTCCCGAATACGAATTAGGAACAACCATAAAATGTACATATAAAAATTGTTTACAAAAAAATATATATATAATCTTATAATTGGCTATAAGTTGCGACTTTTAATCAGATTTCATTATTTCGAATGACCACTGTGTATACAAACTAGAGATGGGCTCGGGTCAGGCTTTATTTTGTATTTGCCAAGTTTGCAAAACAGATAATTTTGATTCATAACTTTTAAAACTAGAGCAATGATTATAATTAACACTAATCCTATTTTAACGAAATAAATTCTGGCATCAGAGTAATGTCGAAAGTGACCGACTGGGAGGTACTCTGTATCCATCTTTTGAATATATTCCCATCTCTAACACAAACATAATTCTATTTTTATACTTTGTGCATATAAATACAATCACACACACATTTATCTTTGTTTTGTGGGTGTGTGTGTATTTTTGGCCAGCCATGTTTAAAAACAAAAAACAAAAAATCGTTGGCCAAAACCGGCCGGAAAACGGCCATACATTTCCAATTAGAGTAAAAGCCGCCCGACGCCACCGACGTTTCAATTACGTGAGCGCAGCTAAATGTTTTGCTCCGTGTTGTGTGCCAGCAACTGCGACGTCGACGTCGACTGCAGTACGAAAAAGGCAATGGCAAATCACAAAAATTGTGTATAATTGAGTGACAAACGATAAGAACTCTTTTTTTTGTTGTTACTGTTTTATTTTTGTTGCTTATCGGGTGACTTTCTTTTTTCTGCTTGCCATTATTGCTGTTGCTTTGATTTTTTGTTGTCGTAGTAGTAGTTGTTGAGTCTATTTTGGCCACATTTTGTGTTCTACTATGCTGTGTGTGCTCTTTTTTGTTTTGTTTGTTTTCACTTCGGTAAGCAGCGCAAACACAAATACAAACAAAAAGACGCTCTCTTTGTCGCTATCTCTGTCTAATTAACACGTTCGCATTACAATTTATTTTCATTAATAATGCGACGTGGAACAAGTGCTTGGCCCACGTCTGCCCCACTGTCTGCCCGTCTGCACACGAACACACACACATACATACTTGCGCGTGTGTGTGGATCTAATGAACGTTTGTATTGGTGATCTAAATAAGAGCGCAACACAAACACACACGCATTGCAGCGCAGAAACAGTAACGGCATTTTAGTTTGTCACTTTACCTTAGTTAAATGGGCAGTATGCTGATCACAAATATTATAAGTAAAACTAAATTCCTATGCAGGGCAAAATAGGTTGTATTGTTATCGCTCAATATGAGAAATTGAGAATGTTTTGATTCCACAGGTGATTATAATTTTGATATAATTAAAAAATTATACAATTTATGCTTTGAACACTGAATCATGAGTTTTTTTTAAAAACTTCAACATATACACATTTTACAAGTCTTATCAAATAATTTTTAAAATAACTACGTACTATATGGGAATACATTGTGTTTAAGTATTAAACAGCTCGCGAGTTGCAATTGGCGATGTAGTTGTGTATGCGGGACAATGAGTAAGAGAGCCAAAACAAAGAGAGAGAGAGAGCGAGAGAACGCGAGAGAGAAACGAAGAATGAGAACGGTCGATGATGATTGTTGTCGACGGCAGTGTTTTGTTATTTGCGGGCGGGTGGCAGCGGCAGCGGCAGCGTCGTCAGTCGCCATGTGATGATGCGATTGTATTTGTGTGATTGACTTTTTCGTTGCTCTGCGTGTGACACATGCACACATAACACATACACATGCACACAAGCACAACGCTCATGGTGTACACACATTTATTCTCCAGTGTGTCTTGACTGTATGTACATTTTATATATGTACTATATGCACATACAAGTATATGTAAAATACACATATCGTATTGGACACTCAAGTTATGGCGAAACTCGAGCATGTCAAAGGTATTTCGGCAATCGAAGACAAGTCGCTCAAAATTCGCAATTAGCAATTATTTATACTATTTCGATGTGTGTAAGTAGCCCAGCATCTAATTTTATTAAATCAAACCTATTTTTTGCAAACGTCTTGCTGCAATGTGCAAAACATACATATTTACACTTGAACTAACTGTAAGTGAGCCACGCTTCTTCTTGATTTTTGCCAAAAACAAAAACCATGTGTTTGCCACGCGCTTGGATCTTGCTCATTTACACTCTCGCGCTCTCTCACGCACGCATGCACACACACTCACAAGAGCGCCGAAAGAATACGCTCTCATGTGTGTGTATTGAGTCAAGATCACATAAACAACTTTTTGCAATGTAGAGTTGTACATTTTTACGAGTTACACATGTATATAAAAAATAAAATGCTTGGAATGAGACTAGCTACCAATACTGTAGTTGTCAGAGCGCGTAAATGTGTTGACAAGTCGCAACAACAGCGCCACCGACAGCAACAATAACAAACAGAAAGTCTGACGGCGAGAGCGGCAAAACACACACACACACATACACACACAGAAGCAGAAGAAATGCCGACTGTTTAGGTAATTCTCTCTATTGCACAGTGGGCGATAGTGATTGATTTAGTGACAATTTTGAACAATGCTGCTGACATATATTTAACAAATTTCATTTAAAGAGTGTGGGTAACATTGTTAACTTTGAAACATTCGAAAACTGTACAACTATCGTTAAAACTTTTACTTGTTGCTGGCTGAGACAATATTAATCTGTAGCTTTGTCAGAATAAGGAAAATCTATTTAAATGAAACCACAAACATTTGTCCCAATGTGGTATAGTTTCGTGCTTATGCCTTGTACCCTGTTGACAAATAATTGAAACGGGTATTATGGAATGTGAAAATGTGTGTAACCCGCGAAAGAGAATCATTTCCAGCCGCAGCAATTAAAGTCGTACGGGCCCAGATAATCATTTCTTTATATACTATATAACTATATATAATACTACTTTGCTGCAAAGTTGATAAAATAATAACAACTCATGTCAAAAAATTTGTGTGTACAGGGTATCTGTGCACAGTCTCGCTCGTGTACGCTATTTGTTCTTTGGTTTGTCGTTTCGTTGTCGGCTCTGTGAGCGTTCTCTCAATATTATTCATTTTGCATTGTGCCTTTCAGCGCAGCGGACGTGCGGTGTCTACAGACTGCACAGCATAAAAAAAAGTAAATGAAGTAATAGTAATAATAAACACCACTTAGCTTCTCAATATCAACACAGCTAATTCTGATGACTTTGATTTGAAATAATGCGCAAACATAAAACTTAAATAAATTTTGCGCAGTTTTTTTTTTTGATTTTTTTTGTCATTGTTGTTTTTGGGCTTAGCATATTTGATTGTGGCGCGTTCATGTGCTGTGTTAATTAATTAGTCGATACATCAAAGAAGAAGAAGAATAACAACTAAAACAGAAAATTGCGTTAAAAAAAACAACAACAAAGAAGGTTTGCAAGTGCCGCCCATAATAGAAAAAGAGAAGGAGGAGCAGAGCAGCAGAGGAGAGGAGACTAGAGTAGAGCGCAGTGCGTGCTGACAGCGTCGACATTTCGCGAGAGAGCCGGGAGCCGAGAGCCAGCCGGACAGCGAAACTGGCACTGACGAAATAACAACAAAACGTGAGTGCAAAATATAAAACATCACAAAAATAAACGTAAATAAATTTAATTTCATGGGAAAGTATGTGTGTGTGGTGCGCGTAAATTTACAAATACAAAATTTTGGTCACACCAACAACGACAACAACAACAAGAAAATACGAAAAATAAAGAAAAGATAAAACACGCTGCTGCACACGAATGCGAGCAGCGACCCCCGCGTCTGTTTTGTGGTTTGTTGGTGTTGTTATTTTGACGCCCCCCGCTGCAGTGGCCCGCAGCAAGCGGCCGGCGACGGTGGCAGCAACAATTGAAATTGAAATGCAACTGCAACAGCGTTTAGTGCTGAGTTGAGTGGTTAGTGGGGTAGTGGTTGCGTTAAGGGATGGGGCTAGCGGTGTCCGCAAATATTGTCGCCCGCATTTGTGCTTTCTGCTACACTGCTGTCCATCAGTGTTGTGGCAACCTCAGCGTTTTGTAATCTGTGCAACTTATTTGTTGCTGCGCATACCATACGAGTAAAGAATCGAGTACATCTTATATTTTTCTTTCTTTTTTTGTTAGGTAAATATGTATATATAAATGTGACGGAGAAGGCCACAATAAATAATTTGTTGTGTCGTGAGTAAATACATACATACCTGAATACCTATGTATATAAATATATGTATATGTATGTGTACATAAATTATGTGTGACGTCACGTGCTTACTCATTTCAAATTTGAAGAACAAAATTGTAGACAGATTTTGTTTTTTTTTGTTTGTCATTTGTAAAAAAAAAGACTGCAAATTGAATAGGAATTAAATATATAAAATGTAAATATTCAATTGATTTCCATCCATCCATCCAGTTCTAAGTGAACGGAACACACAATCTACAGTGGCGTCCCAAACGTCTTCGGTTTCAATGTGTTGTTGTTGAACAGGGAGAGAGACAGTGGGCCGCTCTCTTGCTCTTCCTCTCTCGTGCTGTCTCTCTCTGTCAATAACGCCTGCTGCGTCAGCAAGAAAATAGAAACAGAGCAACGGCAACAACGTTTCGACGTCAGCGTCGTCGTTGGCGTCCCATGACGACGCCGTTGTTGTTGTATTTATTGTTATTGTTCGTGCTTAGCGAAATTGTTTGTATGTTGTTATTATTATTATTGTTGTTGTTTTCGCGATCAGCCTTTCATGGATTTGTATTGTTATTTCGATTTGCTCTTCACTGTGCCCTGTTTGTATGCGAGAGAGTATTGAGAGTCGCAATTGTATTGTTTGTGTCGGAATTTGAATTTCTGATAAAGCGTCGCATCGCATCGCATCGCATCGTGTCGTGTCGCGTCGTGTCGCGTCGTGTCGTGTTGCGTCGTCAGTCAAAGCGACCTCGTCGTTGTCTGGTTATTGCTTGCTTTGCTTGCCTGATCAACGCAAAGCACACCAAGAACAACAAAAACAAAACTTTGTGCAATTAGTAGCGACGTAAACAGCAACAACAACAATCGAGTGAGAGATGGAGAGGGGTTGGGGAAGTGCGATTATGCAACTTGAAGGGGTCTCTTAAGCTCTTTGTGCGTGCTGTCAATTTCGGACTTAAAAATCAATTGGAAATTCTTCAACGCGCCCCCATTAAAAACTAATTGAATATGATGTATATATGTATGTATATGTATATATATATATATATATATATGTATGTGTACATATCATCACTTTTGACTTACATACAAAAAAAAAGCAAAGAACGAGAAGGACAAGGAGAAGGATGGATGGTGGGGACGAAAAGCGCCATACGCATGCATAGATAGGCGACAATTCTTGTTGCCCACCCACTAGGTACATAACCAACTCACGGCTATTTGGGCGCTCTCCGCTCTCTCCTCTCCGCTCTCTCTCTCTCTGCTCTCTGTCTTCATTTTGTTTGTTGACGCTTTGACTTTGCACCTCGCACGCTATGCGTGGCTGTGCTTCTATGCTTTTTTTGAGAACCTTGGTTAAGGAGGGAAGAAGCAAAAGGCAGCAGTCGACGCTGCCGCCGCATGTGGCCGCTGTTTGTTGATTACATAAAAAATGAAAATAATTGTGTATGTTGGGATGTATGTATTTAGCTCACTGGCTATATATGTATGTATGTATGTGTATGTGTACAACAACAAAAAAGAGTGACAAGAAACAACTTTGTGTTATTAGCGCGATAAGATATACATACATATGTATGCATGTGTGTGTGAATGTGTGTGTGAATGTGTGTGTGTGTGTGTGTGCACGCAGCAGACGAAATTGCGAGCGAACATTTACCTAATCGAGCTCAGAAACGAGCATTTAGCGAACATAAAACAAAGTCAAAATAATGAACAATTTGTTTATTAAATACATTTTGTTATTTCATTTCATTTTATGTATAATCATAATAATAAATAAATAAATAAACAAACTTAGTATTAAATAATTGCATTGCATTTCTCATTGGCAACACACAAAGCAAGAGATATTGCAACAGGCTCTTTCAACAATCACAATTGCGTTTTTGGTGCAGGCGACAGGAATGTCGGGAACGAAAAAAAAAGAAAAGGGAAAGATAAGAAGTGGAAAGTGTTAAATTGCAACAATTAGCAGGCTAACACAATTTAATATGCATTTGAATACCAAGTAAATATTCAATAATTTAATCAGTTCAAATATTGAAAATACACAAATAATGCTTAATGGATGTAAATATTAATGTTAATTCTTCACAAAATGTTACGCATAACTCGTCACGTGGATGTGAAGTCTACAAATGTATTGTGCATACATCTGTATCTGTATATGAGTATATGAATGTATGTATGTATGTATGTATGCACATCTACATCATCATCTGCCCCCAAATTAGTTGAAGCTCGACAACGAATCTACGCTCGTATGGATTTATTTAATTTGGACGAGTTCTCTGCGGAACACAGGCCTGTTCTGTGCATAACTGGTGCGATTTGGATGATATATTCATGCATATTATTATACTAATAGCTTTATTTGTGTTTGCACTCACGATGTGTACATTTGTATGTATTTATCTCTGTGTAGTTTATAAGTAGTTCAGTTTGTAGTTGTCCCTGCATTGAATAATTGCCGACATTCCGAATGTGCTAATTAGTTGAAAACGTTTATCACACTCTTTTTTTTTTCTGCCTCTTCTTCTTGCTCTGGTATGTTGTGTGCCAATTGGTTTGAGTTAGTTTTAGTCGACCGAAGGGCAAAGACAAACAAAGGGATTGTATGCAATCAAAGGTTGTCGATAAAAAAAAATAAATAAATATACATATGTATTTTCGGTAAAAAGAAAATGCTTTAGAAGCCAGCAAGTTGTTGTGGAATTTTCCAATTTTTCATTTCATTTCATAAAATTCATCTCACAAAATGACAATTGGAATTGTTTTTAACATATTGGATGAATAATTGTAAGAAAAGTATTTTAAATCTATTTTATAATAGTAATATTTTTGTCATATGTCAATCGACAATGTTGTCGGGTGTGCAATTAAGCCATCTTACAGTTAAACGCAATTTGTAGTAAAACAGGTTCGCTTGGTGGGGGAGATGAAGTTAACCTGCTGCTCTGTTTCTTTCTCTTTTCACCGGCGACGCTTTCGCTCTCTCTCTCTCTCTCTCTCTCTCTCTCTCTCTCTCTCTCTCTCTCTCTCTCTCTCTCTCGCTCTCTCTCGTTCGCTCTCAGTTTTACTTTGTTCTTCTTCGTCAGTTATCAGCAAAATTAGAGGTTGTTTGGAGCTTGTTGTTGTTGTTGTTGGTGGTGGTGCAAAACGCAGCAAATGCCTTTTGGCTATATTTAGTAATATTAATTGTGGTTGACCCAAATTGTTTTTGCTGTTGTTGCCGTTGCTATTGTTGTTGTTGTTCTAATGCTGGCAATGTGCTTAGCCAAAAAGCATACACACAATTTATATATATATATATGTATATATATATGTATATATATATATATATATATATATATATATATATATATATATATATATATATGTGTGTTTAGAGGCACGCACATGGCAAGCGGTTATTTTGAAAACGACGAAATCAATTGAAATTGAAATTGCCCAAGAACTGTCACTCAACTCGAGTGAGTCGCGTAAAAGGTGTGTGGCTGGTTGAGTAGAGGGCGGTGGGGCAGCGGCAGGGGCTGGGGGAGAGGAAAGCGCAGCGTTGCACTCTCTCTAGCGCCTGGCAACAGAGCAACAGCAGCAGCAGCAAACGTAGGCCAAAAACAATTCGCTCTCTCTCTTTCCAACTCTCGCTCTCTCTCTCTCTCTCTCACCTAATGCTAAAACAGCACAAACTACAACAACAACAAACAGCTACAACTACAACAACAACAAACAGCTACAACTACAACAACAATGTTGTGTGTTTATTTTTAGTTGACGATTTTGTTTGATGCGCTTTTTTTAGTTATCGATGCTGCTGAGGCTGCTGCTGCTGAGGCTGCAGTTGCTGCCCCCTTTTACGTAGTACCCAAAAAAGCCGGCAAAACTTGGTTTGCTCTCGTCGCACTCTCTGCCTCACACACACACACATACACTCTCTCTCTCTCTCTCTCTCTCTTTCGCTCGCTTTCGTTTGCGTCGCGTTGTTTTTGTGCGTAACCAAAATAAATGTTTAATTTATTTTTAAACAAAAGAAACTAAAGAAGAAGCAGCGCTAGCCAAAGACAATGATGTTTTTCAATTTTTCTTTTCCGCTTGCTTAGATTTGCTAAATACAACAACAACAGCGGCAACAACAACAAGCACAATAAATGCCTGCGCTGCATTTGGCTGAGCTTTTCTGCTCTCGCTTGTGTTGATTACTGTCTGTGTAAGCTTTTTATTATTATTTTTATTTTTGTTTTTGCTCAGCCGTTCGCTTTTGGGCTTCTTGTATTTCCTGCTGCGGGCCGCTGTCGCCGTCGCTGCCTTGCTGCCTTGCTGCGTTGGCAGCGCACGTGTTGACGCTTTGTCGCATTTAGCACATTTTTTTTAATTTCTTTAAATTAACTTAATTATTATTGGGTAATCAAGTTTTGCACTTCATTATGCAAATGCCAAATAGCAGCTTGAAGGAATAAGCAACAAAGTGCGTGTGTGTATACATATCTGGCTATCGTTTTTCTTTTATATATATATATATATATATATGTTATATGTATATATATATATAAGTGTACATATCCTAATGCTACAGGTATTTATTAAGTGTTGAATTGTTATTACTAGTCATTCAATTAGTCAATAGAAATGATGCTTTTGCTATTTAAACAGAATTAATTTTCTTTAGTTAGTTTTGCTTATAACTTTTGGTTTAGGTTTGTTTTGTTGCATAACATGCAAAACAACAATTAACATTCATATTCGATTTGCAATGCTTGGCGGCTTATCGTCATCAAAGTGCTCGATATTAACATGTTTCTTCCTCTTCTTCTGCTTGTTTATCTTCTTCTTCCTCCTCTTCTTGTTGCTGTTGATAATCGAATAGTGATCGTAAATGAGACAGCAACAATCGCGTCTCGCCCCCGTCGCTCTTTCTCGCTCACTCTTTCAATTGAGTCACGCTTGTGTTGAGGGCCTTACCCAAACAGCTGTTTGTTGTGACTGACTGCTGACTGCCGTTGCTATTTGTTGTTGTTGTTGTTTTTGTTATTGCTGTTATCCTTTTGAGCAAAGCACAAATCGCGTGTAAATCGCGTCCATAAGGTCGACGTTGACGCCGACGGCGATGCTGATGCCGACGCCGACGCTAACGTCATTTGTTTTGTTGTTGCTGCTGTTACTCAGCTTTCAATAAATGGCAATGTCATGCGCCAGCGCTCCCACTCGCAAGCACACACACACACAGATATACTTTTTTTTTTGCCTTTGCTCTCTCCTACGCTGGTGGCGCTCTTTATCTCTCTTTGACTGTCAAATCAAGCTTTCTTGTTGTTGTTTACGACGCGCTTTTGACTTTGTATGTTGCATGCCGGCTCTCTCACACATCGCCAACTACGTGTCTTTGTTACGTCGGCTCGTGAGTGTCTGTGTATGTGTATTGGTGTATGTGTGTTTCTCGTTTCGGCATTTCATTTGCTGGTGCTGCTGCTGCCGCCGCCGTTTCGCTTCATTCGCTTGTCTGCTCGCGTGCTTTACAGTTCAGTTCGAATTGTGAAAAGCTTCAATAGAAACAAAAACTAAAGTTTATTTTATAAAAGTCAAACAGAAATTGAATAATATTTTTCTGTGTGTGCCAAATGAATGTTTGGAAGAAGACGTCGTGAGTTTTTCTAGTGAAAAGGTATGTGTTGATCATCCACAACAACAACAATAACAATAAAAAGTTGTATATATACATATAATTATATATATATATATATATAGATATATATGTATATATATATAAATATATAATAAGTGTTGTGTGATCGTGTCTGTGTGTAGTCGAAGGAGCGTGATCTTAAACAGGAGGAAGAGAGAGCCAACAATCCGCGAGAGCGTTCAAAGTGGGAGTCGTCGTCGTGGTAGGCACGAAGTACACCAATAAGAAAACAACAACAACAACAAAAAAACAAAAAATATGCAATGTGTTGCTCTTTTCGGTGTTTTTTTCAGTGTCGTTTTCTTTAAACGTAAACGTCTCAATCTGTGGCTCGATTTCATAATATGAATGCTGAAAAAATAAGAAATTCGCAAAATCGCCTCTAATGTATAAAAATACATACAAAATAAGTAAAAACCACGTTGAAAAGTCAGCAGAGCATCTGTGTGTCTGTGTGAGTGTGTGTCAAAATGAGAGCGAGAGAGAGAGAGAGCGAGCAGTGCTTACCGCATTGTGCGTGTGTGAGGAGAGTGAAAGCTTCACCGAAAGAGAGAACGAGGCAGAGGCAGACAGGAGATAGAGGGTGGGGAAGGGGGGATTTAATTGTAATAGTTTTTATATGAAATGAATTATTTATTATTTAAAACAATAAATAAAAATCTCATAAATTATTGAATTAAATTAGTTGTTCTCATTTGTCGATTCCATCAACAATTAGAACGAAAGTGTGGAAGGAAAAACAATATGCAACGCAACAATGAAAACAATAACATGGCGACACACACACACACACACACACTCGCACACATAAAAACGTGAGCACAACAACAACAACAAAGCGGCCTTGTCGCATTTGTTTTATGCTCTCTCCCTCCCTCTCTCTCTTTCGAATTAGTTTAAAGTTGTTTTTTCACTTTTTTTATTGTTTTTTTTTTTTGGTTTGTGAATTATTTGTTCATTATTTTCTTGTTTTTATTTTTCTTGGTATTGCGCATTTTTATAATATTCGCCATTAGTTGTCTTATCAGTTGTGCTGTAAAGTGTGGCATGTGTGTTCGTATGTGTGTGTGTGTGTGTGTGTTTGTTTCCCCCATTTTCTTTGACTGTGGCTGTCTTCTTACGAGGCGTATACGTAATGCAAAAACGTGTGACCCAACTTGAAGGCATCACAAAACACTATATATATATATATATATATATGAATATATATGTGTATATATGTATGTATATGTATATATATATATAGGTATAGGTATATACACACACACACAGAGACACCCGCACAGCAAATTGTATGCATGGGGTTACGTATACGCCGCGTGGTCGCCGTTCAGCTTTTCGTTGTTGATGTTGTTGCCGTCGCTTCGCTGCTGCTGCTACTGCTGCTTCTTCTTCTTGCTGAGGCTCGAGAAAATTCTGAAATATGTATGTGTATGTGTGTGCGTGTGTGTGTACATACTTATGTATATGCATAAAAGAATAGCGTTCAGCAACTAAATAAAAAACTAGCTGCTACACACATAAGCAAAAAACACATACATTATATAAACTGAAAAATTCGAAGAAAACCAACAACAAAAAAAAAAAAGAAGAAAAATAAACAAATGAAAGTAGATTCGAGGATTTTGATATATTTAAATAAGCTCTTTTGTTGCATAGATTTGAAATGCAAAATTGCATTTGACATGTGTGCGATGACAAACGAAATCTATTCATTTTATATTCGATTGTTTTCCGCAAACCAAACGCAATCGTAATAAAATCAACTTTAAGAATTTTTGTTTATATTTCAACAACGCACACAAACACAACAATGGCAAAAAGAGAGCGCCAGAGAGTCAGATAGAGGGAGAGAGCGAGAGAGAGAGCATATGTCATTGGACGCCGTCGCCATTAAAAAGCTCTCAAAAAATGCTTGGCCAGCTGTTGTTTGTTGTTGTTGTTGCGCTGCCGGAAATATGCAAAGCTCGCTCTCTCGCTTCGCCTCGGGTCTGTCTGTCCCGTTGTCGTTACGTGAATTGTTTTGTTATTTGTTATTATTTATGTGGAGAGCGATTGAAATGGAGATAGGTAAACAAGGCATATTAGCAAACTGATGATGATGATTCTTTCTCGCTCGCTCACACGCTGTACTTTTCATGAAAATGAGTTTGTTACAAACTGTTCGCTCATTTCCCACACTTATTATTATAATTTTTTTTTGTCTATTTTACAAATATATATATATATATATGTGTGTGTGTATTTATTAGTTTATATTTAAAGAGGAAGCAGCTCATTTAACACATATCCCTAAATACTACATACATTCACCACAGCAACAAGAAATAGATTGTGGTTGTTAATTTTAACGTGATTGACACGCAGTTCATTTTGTTGTTGTTGTTGCTATTGCTTCTGTGTGACATTTGTGTGTGTGTTGTGCTCGTGTATGATTCATCTATACAACTACAAAGCATTGCGCGCGTTTTATTCGCGTTTTTAACAGCAGCAGCAGCAGCAATGACAGCAGCAGGTACAGTTGGCCCAACTGTCTTTTAAAGTTTTGCTTTGCTTCTCTTTTTTTTTTTCTTTATTCCCTTGTTTTTTGTTAACAACAACAATAAAAACAACGGCAAGAGTTAGAACTGCACGCCCCCCTCCTGCTGAGGGCTGGCAATTTAACGGTGACATTAACAATAACAATAACAATAACAGCAATGCCAACAATAACAACAACAAACACGTCAACATTAGCTGCATAGAGAACGGCATGGAAAGCGTCGTCGTCGCCGTCGCCGTCGTCAACTCCTCTGCTCGCCATTCAAAAGTTTCATAGGTCACACAGAGAGAGAGAGAGAGAGAGAGAGAGAGAGAGGCGCAACGCCAGCAGCAGCAGCGTTTGACGTTTCTAGAACGAAAAACTGACAGCTGACGGAGCGGGGCATGCACAGCGTCTGCTGCTAATCTCGGGTCGGAGACGAAGACGAAGACGAGACACAAAAGCTTAATAATAACAACAAAACGACGGCTTAAATAAACGCGCGCGCTCCGCTTTCCGCTTTCGGCTTCTCATACTGAAACTGCGCCATTTGCTGCTTGTGCTGTGCTCCAAAAACAAAAGAAAAAACAAACAAAAACCAACGCAAAGGAAAAGCAGATAAACAACAAAGAGAGAGAGAGAGACTAACACAAAGGCCGAGCGAGTTGATAGCAAGAACGGACGGCAGAGACAGAGACTGAGAGAGATTCAGAGCGGCTGCAGCCACAAACGGCATTTCTTTTTTGTTTATTGTTTTTGTTTTTGGCACACGTCACAACGGCGGCTCAAATTGTGTGCATACGTCTGTGTGTGTTGAGTGTGAGAGAGAGAGTAAGAACAAATTTGCAATGTTTTATATAAAAATGTGTGTGTGTATTTAGTATTGTGTGCGTCTATTTTAGCAAATTAATTATGGCAAAGGTAAAAAAAAGACATATTGAAAAATGGGCGACAGCGTAATCAAACCACGTTTTCGTTTGTCGCTCTGCTCTCCGAGACGCTACTGTGTGTGCAAATTATCGTTGTTGTATTTTGTTTATAAAAAGTTGCCAAGACGACGACGCAAACTTTCAAAATTGCGTCGCAAGCTTTTTTAACGTATCGCGTTTGGTTTGTGTTGCGGCTGACCAATAACAACAACAAGAACAGCTGTCAAGAGGTACATACATACATACATATGTACATACACACATACATATGCATGTACATATGTGTGCTGTTATTTCTGTATGCGACTGTAAAATAATTTTGTGTGGCGCTTCGTTTAAACTGTTGTTGTTGTTGTTATTAAGCTTTTGATTTTGCGCTTTGCTGTTCTCTTCGTTTCGTTTGTTGTGACTCGTTTAAGTTGTTTTTGTTTTTTCTTTACGCTTTTCGCTTTTGTTGTGGCGCGCTCGTTTTGCACTTGCCGTGTTAATGTCGTTGTTTTTGTTTCTGTCAAAGTAATTTTGTTGGTAGCCAATAAAAATCAATAAATAATAATACATTTACAGTGGTATACCTCATCATACCTTTTAGACCATGTTTTTTTTTTTAGAGATGAGCGCGTGCCGTGTTTTTTTGTTTATGTATTCTTTTCATTTCTCCCTTATTATTGGAGCTTAATTTATCTTTGACATATTTCTGCTTCAAGATCGAAATATATATAAATATATATATTATTTTCGGATACAAAAAAAAATGAATATTCGTTTCTAGCGTGTGCATTTTGGCAAAGTGTTTTTGCTTCATGTCTCCATCTCTGCCCGCAAATATTTACTCAAATGTTGACAACTGGTGGTGGTGTCTTGAGTGCACTCAAGCAATTCATAAATTTTGTATGTTCAAGTGTTTGAGAAAATGTTTTCATCTCAAAAAGATTTTTAGTCTGATTGTTTTAAAATTCAAAATTGCGAAAGTTCGAGTATCCAAACGACCAAGGTTCTTTAATAATTCATAAAATTTGCACATATATGCAGACATATTTACACATATGTAAATACATATGTAGAAACATGTACATACTCTGTGCATTTCCACTTTCTCGCCTCTTTTTCATTGCCGTTCTTCACCTGCTCTTAAAGAACAAACGAAATTACTGTTTAAGCGACAGAAAACTAGCAACTAGAATGCAAATGCTGATAAGATAATCCCAACAATAAACACACACACACACAAACGTTGAATGGCAATGCGACAGAGTGAGATAGATAGATGGAAAAAGGGAGCGCGAATATAGGTGGAAAGCATGGAGCGGCAAACTCACACATGTACAAACTTAGACTGACGCTCGCAATAAACTAGCCCAAAAAATATGAAAAGCAGCAGCAGCAGGTGAACGCAAGTTGCGCTGCTGGTGTCGCAGCCACTCATCGATCCATAGAGAACAGCAAACAGCAAAAACTACACGCGTAAATTAAAGGCAATAAAAATTCTGTTTTGAAAAAAGATTGCAAAAAGAAAAAAAAAAAAAAACAAGTAAAGAAAACCAAACAAAACACAAACATAGAATATGGCTGCGTCGGGCGTTGATTGCGTAAAGCGTTTAGCATTTTACTTAGAAATACGCACACACATATATATATACACACACACACTATGTGTGTGTATATCTATGCTTGTGTGAGTATGTATGTGCATATGTGACCACCGTTTGGTGGCCATGGGGAGCTTGAAGCATTTGCTTTGCTATTATCCACAGCGGTACAGTGAGTGCCCGCATTAAGGTATGCAATACAAAAAAGAGAAAGAAAAAAAAAACAACACTGAAATTGAAGGACAACAACGATAAACACAAACACGAATTTTTTGAACATGTGCTGTTTTTTATTGGCCGATTTTATAAGCAATTGCTGATAAATAAAACCCACAAGCAACAATAACAACAACAACAAGAGCACGATATCAAGTAACGATGCACGAGTATGCCGACTACGATACTACTGTGTCTATATACCCTCTAACATATGCATATATATGTAAATGCACAGAGGAGGTGGTATGCCACATGATTAACGTTTTTGCTGCATTCCAAGCCAAAAATTACGACGTAAATCAAAAAGCGACTTGAAGCGAATTTTGAGTCTCTCAAACGATTCATGAATTCGATTTGGTTGTTCTCAGTTTGTAATTCAGTTGAATACAATTTTAATAGATAACTCGCCATTTGACATGCTATCGTATACATGCCACATGCCACAGAAAAACATATTTTGAATAAAAAATAAATAAACAGCAATTCAATAAGTTATAAATATTAAACTATTTATGATATGATATATTATTAAACTCTTTCTCTATCTTTTTCTCTCTCTCTCTCTCTCTCTCTCTCTCTTCCTCTCTCTTTCTTCTCTTTTTCTTCTCTTTTTACGCATCTATCTATCTATATCTTGTCATTTTGCAGCATGTCAACAGATAATCCCACACAGCTGCTAACACAACACGATTTGAGCCAATTTCGAGGCCAACTTCAAACGGCTGTAGCCGCAACAACAGCAGTGGTGGCAGCAGCAGCAGCTGCCACGCACGGTTATCGCAGCGTGGCAGGCCCAACGGCAGCAACTACAGCACCGTCAATGAACGGACACGTTCACGGACACGGACACAGTAACGCTAACGGTAACGGTCACGGCGGGCACATGAGCTCCGGCTCAAAATATGTTTTCGTGCATCGCGACAGCTTTGCAACATATCAAAACGGTGCACCACCATTGGCAGTCTGCACTGCTGCTGCTGCAAATGGTAGTGGTGGTGTTGGTGGTGCAGTCACAGGTACAACCGGTGGCAGCATTGTGTTGCTTGCCACCGAGCCGCTCGAACTGAGCTCAACCGATGCTTTGGGCACAACTGCAACAGCAGCAACACTGGCGTCTTCTGTCTCCGACGATGGTGAGCTGCGTCCGCTGTCCTGGCTAAATGACAGCAATCTGATCAAAGGCATTGTGACAACAACCACAACAACAACAACAGCAGCAGCAGCAGTAGCAGCAGCAGCGGCAGCAGCAACAACAGCTCAAGTCAAACGCGGTGGTGCATTGGCGCTGAAATCGACGCCAATCACAACAACAGCAGCGACGACAACCACCAGCACAGTGGGCAACAATATTTGTTTAGTTGGCGATTTAATCGAAGAGCTGCCATCGCATTGCGATGCCAATGAGCAATCAAACGATCATCAGCAGCAGCACCAGCACCAGCAGCAGCAGCTGCAGCAGCTGCAACCATCAACCACAGCACCACCCGCCTTATATAGCACCACTACGGTGCACAAGGGACCTAGCGGTACCACCACCGTTGTCGAGTATAAAGCAGCCAGCAAAGTGAATGCCGCCGCCGCAGCAGCAGCAGCGGCGTCTGCTGCCGGCGCCTATTTGCCGCGTGGCAATAGTTTTATGGCCGCAACAACAGCAGCAGCAGCAGCAAGCGTCAAGCAACAACAACAGCAACAGATATTTGTCAGCAGCAATGGGACGAGTGCAACAGTTGCCACTGCCTACAAATCAACTGGCAACACAACAACGCATCATCCGCACAAGAAATATTTGCGTGAGAAGATGAATGTTCATGTTGATCAAAACAACACCAGCACCATAAGCAACAACAACAACAACAACAACAACAGCAACAATTGCAACCACAACAACAACAGCAACAGCAATAGTCATGTGGTGGCATCAACAGTAACTGTGGTCAGCTCACCCGCCACCTCAAACAACTCGACGCTTAGCTCGTGCTCAGCGTCGGGCTCATCGACGGCAGCCGTCAACGGTGGCAGCAGTCCGGTGCCCAAAACCAGCAGCTTCAAGGCGGTCTTCGATGCCGTTAACTACACAACGCCGCCCAATAGCAGCAGCAGCAGCATCATCACCGCCACCGCCGCTGGCACCACCAGCGAACAGCTTACGTCACCCTCAACGGTGGTCGGCGCCACAACGCTGCAGTCAGGCTACAGTTTCGTTAGCCATGTGAGCAGCTTGCAACAGCCGCATGTCATGTAAGTTTCGCAGCTCGTTGCAAACATTCCATTAAACACATTCATTCATTCATTCACATCTGCCCCGTAAACGTTTCTATAATGCCAAAATGTCAACTGCAAGGTTAAGCTTCAAAGAGCTGCACAAGAGTTTCCACTCCAATCCCATCCCATTCCATTCAATCCAATCCATCCTTAAGCTCTTTCTCTCTCTCTGTCTATCTCTCTCTCTCACTCTCTGTGTCTTTGCATCATCGCTCTCTGTGCAGCGTGTTGCACAGATTAAGCGATATCAATTCAGAGCTCAACAAGATCTGAGCCTGAGTTCAACTCTAAGTCAAGATTAGCTTTGTCATTGGGACTTTATCTAAACACATTTGAGGGGTTTTTGAGTAGCTTATTCAAAGACTGTTTCTTATAGCTAGACATGCCTGTATTGGCTAATGATAGACTAAGAAGTCACCTAACTAAACTAGGTTTCGTGAAAGAGAGGAGGAATCCTCGATGCACATCCTAGCAGAATGTGTTGCCTTAACTAGAAGAAGAAGACGATGCAGCATCTTAGGGATGCATGTGATGAATTTCAGAGACATAGAAGACCGCAACCCAGCAAAGATTCTCGCATTCGTGCGTCAACTGGGGCTGATGGAAGAGCTATATGCTCAGCAGGGGAGGCATACTAGATCGAGTAGGTCACGGTGCGACCCCCCCTCCCCTTATAATAATAATAATAATAATAATTGGCTAATGAACTTTGTTTGTCTGTGTTTTAGCTCACAACAACAGCCCGCCAATATTGCCTCACCGGAGACGCCGCCGGGTGGTGCAGCACAATTGTTGCCGCCCGGCGCCTACTACAGTGCGCTTGTGTCTCGTTCTGGTGCCTTGCAGCTGTCGGTGTCGCCACCGCCACCGTCCACAACGCCGACGACGGCGACGGCGGCGGCGGCACACAATGGATCTGGTTCCGGTTCCGGTTGCGGCTCAGTTTCGGGTTCGGCATCCGCCACTGGCAACCACAATCAGCGTAGTCCCAACAGCTACGCCAGCTATGACAATGAGGATTCGCTCAAAGAGTTCGACTTGGTGCTGGGCAGCGCGACGCGGATAAACACCAGCACGCCCCAGTATCATCCAATGACCAAAAACAACAGCAACAGCAACAGCAACAACCATATTAATAACAGCAGCAGCAGCAGCAGCAATAACAACAACAACAACAACATTTCAGCTACCAGCGGCAGCTACGGCAGCACATCTAATGGCAACAACAACAACAGCAGCAATAATAACAGCAGCAACAACAACAACAACAACAACAACAACAACAACATAATCAATAGCAATAACACGCCTCAAAAGCAAAAGCATCCCAACAATGTGCCATACGATCCGTTCGTGCATACCAATAACAAGCCGCCATATAGTTTTAGGTAAGCTTATACAGATGCCATATATATATATATATGTATATATATATCAATATATAACATTATATATTTGTTTTACAGTTCCTTAATATTCATGGCCATTGAGGACTCGAATGAGAAGGCGCTGCCAGTGAAGGAGATTTATGCATGGATCGTGCAACATTTTCCGTACTTTAAGACGGCACCGAATGGCTGGAAGAATAGCGTGCGGCACAATCTGTCGCTGAACAAGAGCTTTGTGAAGGTGGAGAAGGCGCCGAACATGGGCAAGGGTTCGCTGTGGCGCGTTGAGCCGCAACAGCGTCAAAATCTCATGCAGGCACTCAATCGATCGCCCTACTTTCCCAACTCGGCCGTCGACAAGATTAGCCCCATGCTCAAGAGTCCCAATGGCACTACTAATGGCAACGGCGGCAACGGCAGCGGCATCGTTAGCAGCTATGACAACCTCGATGGCGCCGCCGTTGTACCGCCGCCAACGACGCCAGTTACGCCCGCCAAAGCCAACGGCTCACTGGCGCTGGCCAATGGTCCAAATGGTGGCATCATCAGCAGCAATCCCGCCACGCCAACAACAGCCGGCAATGCTGCTGGCGGCAGCCGTGCTCGCTTCGATCCCACACTGTTCCCCAATCTGTCCAAGGCATTTCGCAATATTGAGGAGCCGCCGCTGCACTTTGATGTTCTAAACGAGGAGCTGCCTGGCGACTATGTGACTAACAACAACAACAACAACCACAACAATAATAATATTAATAATAATAATAATAACAACAACAACAACAACAACAATTGCAAGTACAGCTATGTCATTTCGAATGCAACTGGCAGTGCTGGAGCTGGACCCGAACCTGCTGGAGCTGGAGCTGTTCCGGCAGCTGCCACTGTTCCCGTCTGTGCCTTCAATTTTGAGCGTTTGGCACGCGACTGCGGCGCTGATAGCATCGACGATGTTCACGCAGCGGCGGCGATGCTTTTCCTTAAACACGGATCAAAAGCCTTCGGTGAATCATATCAAAATGGGTGAGTGGAAAATGGAAAATGCAGTGAGAAAAATGCAATAGAAAACTAGAAATATTTAATAAGGCACAAGTCCAACTGAAAGTTGATCCCAAGAGCAAATTTAGAACACAACAAAATTCTTTAAGTATCGAACAAAGACAGCTGCCGAATGGCTTGTAAATGATCTCCAGATACAGTGAATACTGCTGCAAATGCCTCTTGATTCAGTATCCAATCAGTTATTGTGGAAGATTTTATTACGATCACGACTGGTGCCATAACTTTATATATCTTCTCGATAAGATTCCTCCTTGGTTAAGTCATTGATCCAATTGGAAGATTCAACAAGTAGATTTATACATCATTTCTATAGATATGCAAATGATTCTGCATTTGAAGACTTCTTGAAACGCATATTAAATTTCAAGCTAGTTCCAGTATTGGTTTCAGCGTTTGCAGATCTTAAAAAAAGATCTGATTTGGCAGCGCAATTGAATTGGCTAAAATTGAACATGAGCAAATTGGCTTAAAACTTGAATGTTCTTTTTTGTTTTTGTTGTTTGCTTATCGCAGTCGCTTTAATACAGTAATCATTTGTCATTATTGATTATGAAATTCTCAGAAATTGTTGTGGCATACGCCAACCAATACATGTCCATATATATATATATATATATATATATATATATATAGAGAGAGATAAATATATAACGAACGTTAACGAATTGCTTAACTTTTTGTTCATACACAATTAGTGCACCGGTGATAACCAGTTCGCCTAGTGAGGATCACACCTACTCGGCGGGCGGCAATAGCAATGCGGACAGTGGCGCCTCAACGCCGCTGACCAATGGCAATGGGCAAAACGCCCAGCAGCAACAGCCCAGCGTTGGCCATGGCGCCGACAGCAATTGTGCCAGCTCCGATGCGGCCTACGACAGCAGCGAGGAGAAGTGAGTTAATATAACTATCAACTATCAAAGTGTTTGCTAATTCATCTCGATTGCAGTCATAACATCACGCCCGAAGAGCTGGCCGATCAGCAGCGGCATCGTGATGGTGTCGACGCCCTGCTCTCGCTCTCGCGCTCCTCAATTGTTGAGTGCGGCTCGTCGACGGCAACGACGCACTATCACAGCAATGGCAGCAGCGGCAGCAGCCATGGCTCACCGCACAAGCGCGCCTCCAGTCGCAGCGTTGAGGAGGAGAAATGGCAGCAGATGGATGTCCACTATCAGCCGCATCAGCAGCATCAGCATTACCAGCATCAGCAGGTCACCGGTGTCTATACAAATGGCACCGGCAGCAAAATAGCACTACTTAGTAGTGCCGCTGCCAATGTGGCCGCCGCCGGTGCGCTAATCCAGCACCAGCAGCATCAGCAGAGACCGCTCTACGAGGAGGCATACAGCGCAACTGTGGCACCAACTGTGACGGGCAGCAGTGCTGCAAACAGTTTATATATGCAAAGTTTGAGCTGTATGCCAGCTGGCGGCGGCGGTGGCGGTGGCGGCAACGGCGGCGTCGCAACTGTCAGCAGCGGGCAGCCAATGCTGTCGCTGAGCGCTGCCATGGCCAATGCTGTGGCGACCAAGAGCAAAGTGAAGCCATTGCGGGGACTGCGCACCAAGATCAAGCGGAAGGCCGCCTGGTTGCGGTGAATGTGGCGCAAGGCTAGCGGCAGGCCGTTGACTCTCTCTCGCCTGTCTAACTGGCACACATAAACACACATACACACACACACACACACACACACACATACACACATACACATTCAGATATGTGTATATGTTGTAGCTTTCGCTCCCTCAGCTACCATCCCGCTCGCAGCACTTGTTGTCTCTTTCTAAAGCGAATTCTATTCAACTTGGAGCATTTAGTCAAATATTTTTGTTTTTGCCTATTTTGCAATATTTTTATTATTATTTTTTATTTTCTTTTTATGTTTTTGTTATCGAGCGGTGTTTTTCTTGATTACGATTATATATATATACATATATATATAATATATGTATGTATATTATTATTATTTTTTAACTATTTTTGATAGTTTAATTTTAGCTGTTAATTTTTCATTGGACTTGATTTAGTGGCAAACACGTTGCCTTTTTAATTGTTGGCCATTATATATTTTTTTAATAGTTGCAATTTTCTTTGTTAGCTTTTAATTTATAATATGTGCACATATGTATAACAAAACATTTTTAATCATTTTTAACTCACTTGAAACACGAGAGAAAAAAGTAAAACAGAAAACAAAAAACAAAAAACAACAAAAAAACAGAAACTGAAACACAAAAATGTCTAACGGTGCTAGATGGGCACGATCAATAATTGTAATTGTTTGTACAAGATTAATGACGTAAGAAACGTGAGAGACAAGAAGGGTAACAACTTTTCCAGGGTAGCACAAGTATATCAAATCAGAAAATCAGAAAATGGCAAGTGGAAAAGCAAATAACTATGTATATCAAAACAACAAGTAACAAATTGTGCTAAGTAATTAAAAAAAACCAAAACAAACACAACAAAAAAATGGTAAAAACAGAAAAGAACAAAACGAAAAACACAACTTGTTCAATGAATCAAATTAGAATGCCCCAATTTGAAAGGGTATCCAAATCAAATCAGCTGAAAAGTGTTTAAGAAAAGTAACATTTGCTTTAACAAAATACTTTGTACTTGGCTTATTGTTTCCCACGAGCAGAAAGGTGAAACACACACACACACATATTTATACATATACACACACATTTATATAAACAACAACAAAAACAACAAGAACATTTAGCGCCTTATTATTGAGTCCTTAGCAAAGAATACAAAAAAAAAGAAAGTAGAATGCAGCAGCTGCTGTTAAAAAATGAATTGTTTAAATCGCTACATGTTATATACTACTTACTATATATATTATTATTATTACTATTATATTTGTAATTATCATATGTTATATATTATTAACTTAAGTGCTAACAAAAATCAACCAAAAAAAAAAAGAAAAGAGAAAAAAACAAAACTAAAATTAAAACAAAAACAAAAACAAAACAAACACGGGCCAATCAAGCGTAGCATAGCAATCCGAATATCCTAACTAAAACAACAAGAAACAACAAACAAACAACAACAAGAACACAACATGCAACACTCAAGTAAATGTTAAATCAAAGATACGTTTAGTACCCTAAGCTAACACAAGAAACACAAGAAACAAAACAAATAACAACAAACTATAAATTACAATTAGGTTTTAGGCATTAAAATATTGTAGTTAAAAATTGATGCGAACCTTGTTAAGAATTTGTTTCGTTTCCACCTCCTCCTCGTCCACCTCCTCCTCCTCCTCCTCCCCCTCATCGTGCTGCTGCTTACAAGCACAAACACTACAAACTTTTGGTTTGGTTTAGTTTTTATTTTAACAAATTTTTATTTTCGATTTTTTTTGGCAGCTCACAAAATTCAAAACTTGAATTAATATTTAAAACTTTGTTGAACGTTGACAGCAGATGCAAAAAGTAAAAAAATAAATAAATAAAAATTAAATAAATTATTAAAAACAAAATAAGGAAAACAAACGACTAAATTAAAACTCAACACAGTTGCAAAAATGCTGCAATTAATTTACACACACACACACACACACACCACACACACATACATAGTTAAATTCAATAATGGACTCGCCCTGCCCCCTAAGTGTATACACTTCAAGTACCTTTTTAGCAAAAAGCATTAAAGTAATTTAACGAATAATGAACAGCTCATGATAAAAAGCAAAACAAAACAAAAAACAAAAAACAAAAAGAAATCAAATATAATAATGTGAAACAAGCAGAAGCAGTTGTTGTTAACAAAGAAGAAAAACTATAATTAAAATGTTAAACGTTTGCTTTTCGATTGTTTAAATATGGATATATACATGAATTGTATGAAGAGTTTTAGTAGCTTTACAAATGCGAACGCCTTTTTTTAAACAAACAAACAAACAAACAAACAAACAACCACAACAAATATTTCTAAGCAGCGTATATTTAAGATCATGCACACACACATGCATATATATATGTATATATATCGATCTATATATATATATATATATATATATTGATATGTGTGTGCTAATTATAACAAAATCAAACGAGAAAGTAAAAGAAAAAAAGCACCATTCACTGTTTTATGCAAACAATCGCCGCCCTGTTGCAACACGTATGAGAAACAAATTTCACACACACACACACACACATACATACATATATATATATATATATGTATATTTCAAATATTGTTATAGCCTATATACATCATCAGTTGATAACTGAGCAAAATTGCAAGCTAAAATGCGAGACTAGGCTAAGGAACACACACACGCATCTTCCTAAAGTGTGTGAAATGCCCCACTTCAACCCCTCTCACCATCCACCATCCACCCCATCCCCTTCCTCAAAAGCACCACTACCTTTTACCTCTATTATTACAATAATGACGTACGATTTATTATGATATGATATCATCGATTATTAAGATCAGCAAACCAGTTTGTTAATGTTTTTTTTTTTTTATTATTATTGCTATAAAAATTTAATATTATTATTAAACATATATGATTATGATTTCTTTGCGTACCAAATACACACAAAATGTGATTTCATTTCACTTATTTTTGTTTTTCTTTCCTGGTTTCCTTTTGGGTCTTTTTGGGTCGCATTTTCTACGGGGCAAGCTTAAATGCTTAAACTAAATCTCATTTTCGAATCCCTTTTTTGTTATGTAGAAAGTGTTGTATGCATTGCTAAAATACAATCCAATCCAATCGATCTATAAATATTTAAGAATTTTTACAAACATTAACATTAAACAAAGCCAAAAGTATCTTTTTCGTTTTGTTTGTAATTTTCTTTAATCAAAAATGACTTAGTCAAAATGTACATTTCAATAATTGCGCTTACTAGCCAACAATTAATTTGATTTTTTTTATTTTTAATTATATATACATATATATATATATAGATATTCTATAAGAATACAAAAAACAACTCAAAATGCTTAATTTGCTTATTAAATTCAAGAAAAGGTATAATTAATTGTCATGTTTCGTGTTGAACTTCATGATAAAAGCAATGAA
Organism: Drosophila grimshawi; assembly: GCF_018153295.1. Lineage (NCBI taxonomy): Eukaryota > Metazoa > Arthropoda > Insecta > Diptera > Drosophilidae > Drosophila > Drosophila grimshawi. The sequence continues at coordinate 16,281,450 of NW_025063692.1, read as the reverse complement.
AATGTTATTTACTGAAAGTGCCTCTGATGTATGTATTTATGTATTTATGTATCTTTGTGTTTTTCATGTTATAAAGTTGTTTTCCATAGCACATATTAGTCGACAACATTTTGAATCTGTTCAGAGGTCATTCAACTAGAGTCGTTATAGTTTAAGAGTCGTTATTTTGTTAAAAATGTTAGCTTAAAGCTTAAAGCGATCGTTGCTGTTACGCCTCAACTTGTGCTTGGAGGCCGAAACAACCCGTTCGGACGAAATATACACAGTTACAGGGTATCCACAACAATAGCAGTAACACGTCTGAACGTCTGAACTGACTTTAGTCACACATTTATGCGCACCAACCCCACCCCCCGCACCCAATTGACTTCGTATACCAGAAGAATACTATAGTTTATAGTTTATAGTTTATACATAGGCCATGAAAATAATAATGTCTCTGTTTACATACATATATATATATACACAGACAGACACACACACAGACACATGAATAAATATATGTCATAAAAATCTGTAAATCTGTTGCCCTCCAAGGTTTCAACGAGCGCCTGTTTTTATGTCTAAACCTGTACCAAAATAAAACAACAACAACAACAAGAAACAAACACACAAACAATTATAAAATATAAGTATCTAAAGTATATATATATATATATATATATATATATATATATATATATGTATATATATATGTAGTGTGTAGTATATCTACATACCAATGAAAGAAAAGAGTTGCCCTGTATTTTTTAGAGCAATATTTTTCTACTTTTTCGAAGAGCAACAGCAAATGCAAAAACAAAAACTAAAAAAAAACAAAACAAACCAAAAAAAAACACAACTTATTAACCGAAAGTGCTGAAGCGCCGATTGTTTTTGACTGATTTCGGGCTTGACGAGCTGCAACTGTGCACATTGAAATGCCATAGGATTATGAATTGTATATGAAAGGCCTTTCAAAATAGATCAATTTGCGTGTATATACTATGCATATACAGAGATACATACATTTAAATGCATATATATTCACCGATATGTATATGTATATATGGCATTACAACTTATAACATACAAGAAAACTGAACAAATCTAAAACATGTTACGATTAGAGTGCAAATAAAAGCAGAGAATGTCATATTGACCGATATTGTCAACAAATCATTTGTTTTCATCATTTAATGGATAATTTCAATTGCGTGTTGAGAAGCCTCCCATGGGATATACACAACGTACGGCTAAGATATGATCATTTTCTAATTACAGTTAAATTATTTTTGTATGCAAAATGTATTTACTTTAAAGATTCAGAAGATATCTGCCTAGACACAAAAATCACTCATTTTAAGCAGACATTTTTGATTCAGAGCAACCAAGTCTACTATTTAGTTGGCTTACGCGCCGCTAGATGGCGCTGTAAACGCAATGCAGAAATGAGATGTAGATGGCGCGGGCATATTTAGCTTCCCAATACTCCAACCTATTTATAAGTTGCTCTCAGATCAGTTAGATGGCGCTATGCTAACAACGCAGGAGCAAAACTATGATAACGCATTTCTGCCAAAGACGAGAATTCCCCAACTCAAAAATAATTCACGCCAACTTCACAGAAATGCGTTCAGAAAAAAAATACGAGTGAATCCTGAGTCGATGCTGGATGGAATCGTCAAGAAAAACAAGATTGCAGCATTGTTTTGAATACAGTATATTCGTCTTTATTGAATTTGATTTCTCTGTTCAGTTTTACATGCTATATAAACTATTTATTAATATTATTTATATATTTTATTTTGAAGTATTTGCATTATTTTGTTGTTAATTTATTCATTTTTATTTAGTATTTGCTTCAATAATTTATATCTATATTTGCGCAAAGTTTTTGAAAATTGCATTTTTCGAATGAAAATGTTAATTTACAAATTAACACAATGTAGATATATGTATATGTATATGTATATGTATATATATAAATATATATATATATATATATATATATATATACATATATATATTTATATATATAAGTACTATATATAAAAACAGATTCTTAAGTTAACAAAAAAATTGTTTATAATTTAATTGTATGCTTGCAACAATTTTTACAAGAAATGCTAGAAAAAAATTGTTGCTTTATTTAATTACGTAATGCATTTTTTTTATTGTATATTTCGTTTCATTTTTAAATTTCTTAAATTTAAAAAATTATTTCGAGTCGAATATTGTTGCCAAAGTGTCGAGTGCTTTAGTTTAGGCCACTAAGCTAATTTTCGATTTCATTCATTTCCTTTTATTCAGTTATATATATATAAATATATTTATAATTTTTGATATTTTTGCTGCTTTATTTATTTATTCATTTATTTTAATTGGTTTCTTTTATTTCATTTGCTTAATCAGTTTTTGCTTTTTTTTTTTTTTTTGTTTACTCAGGGTTAATTTTTGTTCATTACTGGGCGGATTTGAAACTGAAAACGGTGTTGGTTTCTTTGCTTCTGTTGAATTTCTAAAATATCTGCAAACTGAAGAGATTTTTCTGTAATTCTTTTAGCTGTAGATGAGTTAGTCTGTGTGTGTGTGTGTGAGTGTGTGTGTGGGTGTTAACTGTGGCTTTTGGTTCAAGTTCAATAGTTCTTGTGTGTACTACATACATATATGGCTATATATGCAAGTATGTACTCTGTGTGCGTGTGTGTGTGTGTGTGTGCGTGTGTGTGTGTGCGTGTAACTGCTTTGTGGATCTAAAATACGTTGTGTATGCATGTGTCTGTATGTGTATTGCTAAAATAACTGCATATAGCAACACAATATATATATATATACACACATATACACACACATATATATATATATATATATATATAATGTTGATATGGTCTGTTTTCCGATGTGAACTTAATTATTTTTATATATATATAAATATTTACGTTTTTTAATTGTTTATATTTTCTTTTTAATTTACTGTCATTTCCACTATTTTATGTACATTTCGTATTTCTTTTTTCTATTTATAAATAAAAACATCATCATCAGTTACTTGGCAAAATCTAAGAAAAAAAAATTGTTTTCTTTTTTGTTTTGTTTATTGTTTATTGTTTGTGGATGTGTAGATGTGTGTGTGTGTGTGTGTGTGTGTGTGTGGGGGGGCTCGTGTGTGTATATGTATAAAAGACTGTATATCACCGTGGGCTTAAATTCATTTCTATTCACACAGCTTAACACATACGTTTATATATATATGTAAGTATGTAAAATTAATCTTTGATAAAAAAAATTGTTTGCTTTCAAGTATTATTTTATTTCATCGGCATTTCTTCTTCTTATGTACGCTGTTTTTTTCGTTTAGAATTGGAAGGATAATTTCTTATGCAATTTGTGTTTGATTTTGTTTACGTTTTGCTCTGTCAAATACAAATACAAATACAAATACTCGCATATTATTTTTTATATTTACAAATATAGCTAGATAATATGTATATATATATATATATATATATATATATATATATATATATGCATATATATATTTATTTGACTTCTTTAATTATTTTTTTTCGCTTTTTTACTGGCGTTTATTCGTATGCCTTCGCTTGCAAGTAATATTAATTACGTATAATTTTCCATATATTTTTCATTGACGAGTATTTCTCATTATCATTTCGATTACTTTTTGATTTGCATTGAATTCATTATTATATGCGTAATGTCAATAAGTATGTCTATAAATTTCAACGCTACGGGATCTATGCAAACAATTTCACTGCCTACTTGACTATATTTAAGTGTACTATAATGTATCTTTAAACTTGTATCTGATCTGCAGCTGTGTTTAGTTTTATGTTTATTGTTATGTAAACTTGGCTAGCACCGTATATTGTTAATATACTCGTATGTAACTCTATATATATTCATATTCATTCGCTTTGCTGTGAGGATATCTCTCTTGCAACGTATCAAATTATAGATCAAGCATTTGAGAGTATGTCCTTTTCTTTTCAATTGACTACTCACAAAACGCTCCGCAAATGAGCTAAGGTGGTTCCCCCTTGGCCTAGGTGCGTGTATGTTTTTGGGGCGGGGCGGGGGAGGGAGGGGGTGGTGTGGGTGGTCTAATGTAGGGTTATGTTAAAATATTTTGCGAGTGCTGTAGTTCCTCAGCAGCATTTCATTTGCATATCGCATGCTCCTCATAGGGTGGCATTGGACACATCAGAACATGGAAATTAAAAGGCCCTAAAATTTGTATATATATATATATATATATGTATTTATATATACTCACATATACATATATATTTGCTAATAAGGAATGTTTTGGTGTAAAATTAAAAAGGAATTTCGATGGGGTTGTTTTTTTTTTTTTTTGTTTAAGAAAACATTTTTATTTGATAAAGTTTCATTTATGTTCATGTATTATTGGTATGTTTTGTTTGTTTTTATCTTTATTACAATAATAATCATAATATAATAATAATAATAAAAAAAATTGATCATAATTATTACAATACGAAAAAAATAGTCGATTTAAAAAATAATTATAACTAAATGTTGCCATCATTTATTTTTGTGTGATCTCTCTCAACACATTACGTTCAACTTTAAACATATCTCATTATTTCATATTTTGTATATTATATATATATCATGTATATATGTATATATATATATATAAATATATAAAATATATTATGTATATATACATATATATATATACATATATAGACATGGGTGTTAATATTATGCATAAATATTTATTTGATTATATTTGTAAATATTATTTAGCTAAAGCGTATGAAAATGCAAAGTATTTAACACGTTAACTTTAAAAACTAAATACATTTCAAATAAAAAAAAAAATTAAATTAAATTTAAATAATTTTCAACAAATTTGTTGACAGCGGCAACAAAATTTGTTTTGCATATTTTTTCTTTTCTTTGAAAATAATAAAAATTTATCTCTTCTAGAATTTGTAATATATTTGTTTTAAATTTGAAGACGCAAATTTTATTGTTTTAGGTATTGAAATGTGTTTGGTAAGTTTTATATTTTTTTAATTTATTTCATTTTTTTTTTTAAATTTTTTCTTTTAAATTTATATAATTATAACGCGGCAAAGTTTGGGCCTATGCAAAAATGTTTGACGTTATTTTTTTTTTTTTGGATGCGTGTGGGTTTTTTCTTGTATTTTTTTTGTTTGTGTTTTTGTCTTAACTTTTTCGCTATTTTTAAAGATTTCGTTTAGCTTAAACGTTAACCTAGCGAAAAAATGTGTATTTAATTATTTAAAATTTTGATGATGGATTCTTTTTTCATTTACGTTTTGCTTATTGATAGAAAAACAGTGTTTTTTTTTTTTGTTTTTTATGTTTATGATTTAAACTTAGGTGCTATGCAAAAAAATTGGCTCACTTAGATATAATTGTTTACTTTATTTTTAATTTTAATTTTATTATTTAATCTGTGAATTTCTTTAGTACGATATGCGGGTGTCTATTTTTAGTATTCTTTTTCTTTTTCATTTTTGCAATATTTAAATTCACAAAAAAAATTTATGCTATTTGTAATGCGAATTTAAAGTACTGTTATATTATGTTGATAAACTGCATAATGCTTACTACATATATTTATTATTTATATATTATTATTTTTATTATTATAAATAATAATTTAGTGCACTTTGCATTTATTTTGCTATATTGTGTTGTACATAATAATTAATTTGCATTATAAGTTTATACGTAAATTCAAAATTTACAAAATTTATTGTATTTAGTTAATATTTCGTTTTTTCCTTCTTCGGGGAATTGGGGGAAGTGGTTTATTTCTCACGAAAAATTAAAACAAGAAAAAAAAAAATTAAATAAAAGGATTCTCATTTATGTATAAGGTTACTTTTAACTATCTTTTACTTTGGGTTCGCCTTGTTGTTTGTTTTGAGTTTTCATGTGATTTTTGTTTAGGTATGCATTTATTTTGTAGTTCTGTGTGTGTGTGTGTGTTGTGTTGAGTTGTTGCTGCTTGAGATCAAAAGATAGTTAAAACTTTTGTGCAACACAAAAAAAAAAAAAAAAAAAATTTGATATAATAATAAGACATATCGAAGAGTAGAATTATAATAATAGTTTTTGTTTGTTTGTTTGTTTGTTTGTGTTTTGTTGGAAAATGAAAAGACCTTGTTTGCTCAGCTTTGCCGTTAACATCTACAATTAGCTATTTACAAATCGGCCTTGAGTTTCTATGTTTATATTATTATATATATTTATTGTTTTTCTATATACACTTAACAATGCAGAAAAAAAGTTATTAATCATTATAATAATAAGTATAATAATAATAATAAAATTCTACCGCCATTTGCTTACAGTCTTTAAGTCGTAAAGAAATCAAAAAAATCTGCGCCTTAACAGATTTGGCTTTTGGTAGTTTTTTGTTTTTTTTTTTTTGTTTAGGTAGAGATGTCGCGGCGGAGATTAAGGGGGCGGGGGCGTTTTATTTATTTATTATTATTATTTTTTTTGTTTTTGTTTTTGTTTTGTGTTTTTGTGGTAGTGGGTATGTGGCAAGTTTAAAGCCAACAATTTAATACTTTTGCGCTGCTCTATCGCTGCTGCGCTTCGCATAGCGTCTCTAAACTTTTTAGCTACAACTATTTATATAAAAAAAAAAAAAAAAAACTTTAGTGCACTAGAAACTAGTTTTATATATATATATATATATGATTTATGCATATGTATGTATATGTGCTATGTATATATAGATAAATATACATATACATATATATATATATATATATTATATATATATATATATATATATATAAATATATGTGTATATATATCAATCATTTATGTGTATGTATATATAATATTTATATATAGATACGTAATTAGCCAGTGGCTAAAGATTTTTCTTCTGGGGCCGCTGCCAAACTTAATCACAAGAAATCGTCTTCAACATTGCACACGCCAGCTGCTGGTTACCAGTTCCAGTTCCCGTTTCCGGTTCAGTTGCAGTTCCAGTTCCAAGCTTAGTAGTTCCATGATGTTGCTGCCGGCGACGCTGCCGCACCGGCTGTCGTCGCCTGCTGTACAGCAGCGCAGTGCTCGTCGGCATCGCCATTGCTGCTGAGGCGCCGCACGCGCACCAAACGCAACTTCTCCTCATTGATCACGTTGAGCTGCTTCTCGGCATCGCTGTCGAGAGGCGTTGCATCGTCTAACTGCTGCTTTTGCTGCTGCTGGGCTTGTTCGTCCTCGTCGTCCTCTTCCTGCTTGATGCGCACCTCGGGCTCCATGAAACGCTGGTCAATCTCCAGCTGGGCGTGATCGTCGTGCTCGGCATCGGCAGCATTGGAGTCGCCGCCGCCACCTTTGATGCTGTCGCTCTCATCGCGATTGTAGTCGGAGCCTTGCATGACGCAGACACCGTTGATGATCCGCTCGCTGCTGCTGCTGCTGCCGATGTCGACGCCAGCGTTGCTCGCGACAACACCAGCCGCTGTCGGTGTGCTGGCACCCGCCGGATTGACCCACTGCGGTGCCGCCGGCTTGCGACGCGAACTGCGCGCCGCATTGCTCATATATGCAGCAGCGGCCGCAGCCGAAGCGAGCGCCGATTTCTGCAGCGCCTTCTCGTATTCGGTGATGGGTGTGTGCTCCGGCTCGTGGCTGCCACCCTCGATGGACTCGTTGTCGCTCATGTTGTGTCCGCTGGCGTCCAGCTCGAGCTCATCCTGATAGTCATCGCTGCGCTCGCGCTTCAGCGTTGGCATTGATAAATCCAAGCCGCTCATCTGCTCCTTGAATGCTTGATTTAGTGCCTGGAGCTCATCGCCGCCGGCGGCACCCACTGCGGCAGCCGCAGCTGCCGCTGCACCGGCAGCAGCCGCCGCACCCGGTATGCCGGCCAGGCTGCGACCGAGCAGTGCAGCAGCAGCGAAATACGGTGGGTAGGGAATGGGCGCACCACTCAAGCCCATGCGTTCCTTGTGCAGCTCGACGAGACGCTGCTGCAGCAGTATGCGAAACTGGACGGGATCGAAGGGCGTTGCATTTGTGTTCTCGCGACTGGGTATGGGATTGTCCTGGCCTGGCTGGCCATGGGGTACCTGCTGCTTGAGCCGCATGCGATGATTGTGGAACCAGTTGGTGATGGTGCGCGTCGCTAAGCTCAGCTCGTTGGCCAGAAACTCAATGGTGCCGACATTCGGATACGGATCCAGCGCAAATGCCAAACGCAGCGCCTCCTTTTGCTCCTCGGAGAAGAGGACACGCTGCTTCTTGCTGGGCGGTGCACCGCCCACCGAAGAACCGACAGAGCCCGGTCCCGGGCTGCTCGTATAGAAATCATTCGTATCATTGCTGGACGTATCGCTGCTGTTGTCCTGCTGGTTGGGGCCAGTGCTGCGTCGCCGCTTGCTCGCCTCCCTCCGCTCGTTCTTCAGCAGCTGCAGACGCTCCACATTGTTGGCATCGCTCAGCCACAGCTGCATGCGAATGAACGGTTCACGACCCTTGATCGAGAGCATGTGCCACGGCTTCGGTTTGCTGAGCAGCTCCGAGACGGAGCCCTGCGACAGACCCAGCACCGCCTCGCCAAAGATCTTCTGGCCAATATTGTTGGCGAGCAGAGCCTCCTTAATTTTCGTTGTTATATCGTGCGTGTCCAGATCTTGGGTGAGTGCGGCCATCTCGTAAACCGTGGGCGACATATGCTGATGCAGACTGCGCATTGCATTTGGTGCGTGGGCACCACCCAGCACCGGCATCATCATTGGCTTCTTCTCGTTGCTGCCCGGAGTGCTGCCCGCTACCGTTGGATTGCCTGCAACCGATTGGATGCCACTTGGGGTGACTGCTGCCGGCAGACTGATTGCGTGTTGCGGCGGCAAACCGGGCGACGTCAGCAACATATTCTGATGATGCAGCAACTGCGCCTGCGCTTGTGCCTGTGCCTGCGCCTGCGCCTGCTGTTGGGCCTGCTGATGCTGATGCACCTGTTGATGCTGTTGCTGTTGATGCTGCGCCTGCTGGTGCTGGCTGGCCTGAGCTTGAGCCTGTGCCTGCGCCTGTTGTACGGCAGCAGCTTGAGCGGCAGCTGCCTGCTGTTGCTGTTGCATTGCTGCCGACATTGCGGCGGCTGCTTGCATCTGTTGCATGATGTGTTGCGCCTGCGCCGGCTCCTGCAGCTTCAGCTCGTTCATCATCTTTTGCATGGGCAGCGTCGCCTGCATTTTATTGGCCAATCCTTGGGGCATCTGGGGGCTGCCGCTGTAGCTGCCCGTGCGCATCAGTTTCTCAGGCGCAATCTTATACTGACTGGCGACCAGTTTATGCACCGCATTGTCATCCTCGAGGAACATCTTCATGCGTATGAACGGCTCGCGACCCTTCTGGGTCAGCATATGCCAAGGCTTGGGTCGTGCCAACAAATCCGAAACGGAACCCTGCGACAATCCCAACACAGACTCACCGAATAAACGCTGCGAGATGCTGTACTGGGAGAGAGCCTCCTTCACACGCCTCACAATATCCTCGGTGTTCAGATTGTTGAACATATCGAACTGTTGCTGGGTGATTGGTGGCAGCACCGCCTTCGTTGGCCGCTGCGGCTGCGAATGATGCGGCGTCACAGGCGGCTGTGTAATCAGGGAATTGGTAATCGATGCCATACGCTGCAGTGGACTCGCCGTCGCCGCAAACTCCTCACTCTGATTGCTCAGCGCTGGCGGCAGTATTGAGTTGCTCAGCGGACTGGGTGCCGCCGAGTTGCTGCCATGACCGCTGGCAACCGTTGAGTTGGCTGCATTTGAATTGCTGCCACTGCCCGCCGATGTCTGTGTTAGTGATGGTGCGGGCGGTGCTGGTGTGTTGCCACCCTCCGATTTGCGAGCCGCGTGCGACAGCGATGGATAGCTTCTGTCGTTATCGTCGCCACGTTCGCCATCCTTGGAGCAGCTGCTGCTGCCGCCACTGTGCTGGTCGAGCGATGAGCGCTGTCCATTTAACTTGATATCCTTGTTTGCCAGCGATAGATCCTGCGCACCGTTCAGCACCTGCTGCTGCAGTGCCATCAAACTTGAAAAGTTGGGAAAATTGGCTGCCTGCTGCTGTTGCAGCTTGGCTATCTCACGTTCGATCACATGACGCATATTCTCGTCGGCGGCCATTGCTGTGGGGAATGGATTGGCGGTTGCTCCAGGCATGCCAGCGGCTCCGCCAAAGAACGGCGTCAACAAAAAGCTGCAATACACAAAAGACAACAAGAAAATTGATCAGCTCAGAATAAGAATAAACATGTAACTAATACATCAATCCATCCCTGACAAATTAAACAACATTTAAAGAATGTTTATTTTGCTTCTCTTTTCTTCTTTCTTTCTTTTTTTTCTTTTTTTTTGCGGCGCACAGCTGGTTCATCTGTTTGTTTTAATATGTTTCGAATGCGATTGACTTGTATTGAAAAATTAAATATTCAGTAAACAAAAAATGGAATTGTTGAAAATATATGTTTAATCAGAGAGCAAGTGAGCAAGTGGCAAACAAGTTTAAAAAAATGTCTATGGAAATGCGTTATTGGGTTCAATTACACTGAACCGGTTCAGCAATTGTGTTTCTATATAAAATATAGAAGAATATTTAACTGGCTGTTCTTTGATCTGTGCAACACTCACCTTGGGAAGGCCGCTTCACGTGGCGTGCGCGTCATTAGCTCCTGATAGAGACGCGCCATCTTGTCCGGTCCCAGTTCGTCGTGACGAATGCGCTGCTGCTGCTCACGCTGGGCGGCCTCGCGCTGTTCGCGCTGCTCCCGCTGCTGCTGCTGCTGCTGCTGGTGTACGGCAACAACGGCGGCGGCCGCTTCGCGCTGTTCGCGCTGTGCATGCTCGGTGGCATGCTGCAGCTGTTGCTGCTGCTGCGGCTGCAGATGCTTAATCTGCTGGTCCTTGTAGAAGGGGGAGCTGCAGCTCTGCGGTGGCGATTTGCTATCCTCGTTGCTGTGCGTATCGTCGACGACATGGCGACGCTGATGCTCCTGCTGCTGTGCGGCGACAGCGCTGCTCTTCATCAGGGACGAGGCCTCGCTGAGTATGTGTGCAAGGCGATCCTCGGACATGGAATCATCGCCACCAGCGCCGCGACCAGCATACTGTGGCAATCCCGAATCTTGAATACACATATATAGAAAAGGGTATCGAGTTAATGTTGTATGTTGTATGTTGTATATTGTATATTGATCGTAAAGTGGCTTTGCCCATTAAACGTTATAAACTTTATGCGCATTCGGTTTTTGCTCATTTATTGAAGCCCAATTGATATCTGCGAACCAAAAAAAGCACCGAACGCATAGTGGCCAACAGGCCACGGCAGACCAGTCGACAGGCCGACAGAGCCAACAGGCAAATTAAGCCATAAAGCGTTCAAAAAGCCAGCACAAATTTGTGGCCATAAAGCGGCGCAGCAGCAGCATTTAAAAGGCAACTCCGATGCACTTTTGATTTCTACGACATGCACTAAGCAAAAACACTCAGCAACATAGCAAAAAAAAAAAAAAGAAAAAGAATAAAAAATAGAAAGAAACTTGATGAAATGCTGCCCAACATATTATTATTGAATAACAATGCCAGCAGTCATTGCTGCCACATAGTTGGAAAATATTGTTACATAATATTTATATTTTTGTTAAATTTCTTTCTTTTTTTTTTTGTTTTAAATTGTTGTTGAACATGTCCAAATATTTGTTGAGCAGTGTACATATATTTCATAAACATTTTGTGAATTATAAATTCCAAAAGCAGCTTTTGCGAGTCAGTGCCTCAAAGCCACCGACTCGTTTAGCTGCATGCGGCTCTAGGTGGCAGCCCTGCTGACCAGTCCAAAGGGCTCAATTATAGCACCATTTGATTTCCAATCAACAAAACGGCGACCACAGACAAAGCGAACCGTGAACCGGCGAAAGTGGAGGTGCAACAGCAACAACAGCAACAACAGCAACAGCAGCAACAGCAACAACATCAATGGGCGGACGCAACAAATAAAATAAAAGCTAGACAAATAAGTCCAACCAAAAAAACCAAACAAAATAAAATGGAAAAATAAAGAAAAAAATAAAAAAAACTGGATGGGCCCTTAAATAGTTCAATGCATGCGGCGCGCTAATTTGGCACGCGCCACGGCACCAAAAAGTGGGTAGAGAAGCTAACTGGAAGCTGGTTAAGGGGGATGCCATATAGATGGAGAATATGGAGCCAAATGCTCATCGGAGCAGAGCCAGCAGTTTGAATGAACGAAACGAAACGAGTCGAGTCGAAATGAATGTGAATTCAATTGCAATTGAAAATGTCCATGGAGTACAGAAAACAAGAGCAACAATAACAATAACAAAAACAAAAACAAAAACAACACAATTCTTTGCACAAATTCAATTGAAATGAAGGTTTTTCGTTCCACTCGTTAAATGTCGCTGAAAGAATACATAAAACAAAAACATAAAACAAAAAAAAAACAAATATCGAAAAAGAATCGACTGCCAAATTGTAAAAATCGCACAAGTGGTTGAGCTCTTTGCCACCGTCCTCATTGTGTCCTGCGGCATGTTTGTGGCTGCGAGCCAACAAACATCAATCAGCGCAATTGGGCGCTCTACAGGGTGGTGGCGTGGCAACGCAACGAAATAACTGAAAATCGCTTTACAATTGCCAAAGCATAATCGATGCCCCAAAGGAGCAAACACTTGTCCAGCACATAGCATCAACCGACTAGTTGCAGGAGTATGCGGTATGGGCAATGCGGTATCAGTTGCCAACACAGGAAACGGAAATCAACACATGAATGACAAATGTTTGGTCGCCAAACGTTGCCAATTGAAGCGAGAGATTTTTGGCGAATTGAAAAGTGTTCCCATTGACAATACAATAAAGCTCGAATGGCGACTGCCTTCGAGCTGGATAAAAGGCGATAAAGGGGCCAACTACAATAGATCGTAACGTTTTGCAGAGTGACGACACATGCCCCACCACACGCCACACGCCACACTCCACATGCTACTTGCCGCATGCCGCATGAAATATCCTGTGGCCAACGTTTTGGATTTTACATCTCTGTATTTTTTTTGTGTGTTGTTTTTGCTTTACCTCATATGATTTTTGCAATTTTTTTCAAATATTGTTTTTTTAAGGTCTTCTAAAAAATTGTTTTTTTTTTTTTTGGTTTTGGTTAGTTTAGCTCTTTGTCGTCGTCGTCGTCATCGTCGTCGCTTCATTTGGGGATTACAAAGTGTTTTTGTGTTATAAAGTCGAAGATGACATTGATGACACCTGGCTGACCCCACGCCGGGACAGACAGAGGACAGAGGACGGAGGACAGAGGAAATGCGACACAGACACAGACACAGACAGCTTAAGCGCTCTTTAGACGGAGATGGTAGCAACTGGAACTGAAAATGAAACTGAATCTGAAACTGAAAATGGAAATGTAGAACGGATGTGGAGTGGAGTCGAGTTAAGACAGGGCAGGGCAATGCACTCTCAACCTTAACGATCGATAAACTTTTCGATTGCTTTGGATTTGGCCTTTAAAAATAATAAGTAAGTTGCTCTTAAAGCTTAGCTTACGAATGAGTCTGATTTTTTTTTAATTTTAATTAATACGACCTGGAAACTGTAATATTTTGAAAATATAACTAACAAAGACGCTTAAATCAACCAAATAAGTTTAAGTAAATATGACGATTCTATTTTGAAAGAATCTAAACGAATTAAATATGCACATTTGCTAACCAAAAGTGAGTTTCAAACATGTTTTAAGGAATATTACAACAACAATAACAACAACAAAAAAAGGTATATTTTTAAGCTGTTCACGTGGCGTTGGTTACATTTGGCCAACAGAGCGACAGATTTGCAGACAGAAGCGACTTTTAAATAACGCAATGCCCAAACCCCAATCGCATATCTGCCCCGTCGTCATCCTACATGGATACATATGTACATATATAAATATGCTTATATATACATATATATTTGGGTATTTGAATATTTGTCGTTTATTTTTTTATTTCTTTGTTTGGCTCTTGTTTTATACTCTGATCCCAAAGGTGATAAAGCATATTGGTTTTATCTATCGGTTGCCATAACTGAAAGCTAGAGACACCAACTTTGAATGGAATGACTTATCAATCTTCTATCTTGGCCACGCCCACTAAACACCTGTTTCCAGCTGGTATTAGACTAGTTGCAGAGTATTGATCAGTTGGTTATGGCCGACTGCAACGCTGCCACTCGCTTTGTGTTAATGTTAGTTACTTTTTGTCTGCGCTGTTCATTTGACTGTTTTTTTTTTTTGCTTTGTGTGTTGTTTGTAATTTATTAGAGAGGAACATGTTGACCAAATTGTCATTCAAAAGGATATGGATTTTGCGCGACCGTTGGCTGTTATAAAAATATGGATATCATGGCTATCATGTATATATATATATATATATATATATATTTATATATATGCATAAAAGATACATATATTTGGCAGAACTCACAGCACTACTAGCCCACCACCAGTGCCACAATTTGCTTGATGAATATTTGCCTTTTATAACAAATCAGACGAATATTCCCCGCCTGACACGATGAGTGCCCAGCGCCCTGGCACCCTGGCACCCCATAGCCCCTCCTCCCCCCAACTGCTTTTCCCTGCTCATTCGACTGTGTTTTTTTTTTTGTTTTTGTCTTTTTTGCTTTTGTTGAGTTTTCCAGTGGAGTTTTTCCTAATACAATAAATATTTGCCAGCACACAAATATGTAATCATACTTCAGCAGCAAAAAAAAAAGGAAGGGCTTACAAGCAGGTGTAGGATGCGAGGGTTTGTTTGGGTGGTTTGTTGCCACAATTGAACTGGCGCATTGAAATTGGCACACGCACGCAATTTGCATTAATTGCAAGAAAAATTTTCTAATTAAAATGCCAGTCATTTGTTGTTCAATGTGTGTATGTGTTTGTTGTTCTGGGGCGGTATTAGCAGAAGTGTCAATTAAAAATGAAGGCAGAAACTCAGACACAGAGACACAGAGACACCTACTTGAGGAGCAGCTGCTTCAACTGCTTGCTTCTAACTGAGCTGAGGGCAAACGTAGCATGGCAAATGAAGTGGGTGGCTGCTGTGTTGGCTGGTGGGCTTGTGGGTGGCGGTGGCATTTTTTTAAGTGGCATTGCATTGACTCATCAACAGGAACAACAGCAGTGAACAACATCAAACAGCAGAAGCGCCAATTTTCCCATTCCCATTCCCATTCCAATTCCAATTCCAGTCAAATCAGTGAAGAGGGTTGGGTTGTTATTGCCTTGCAATTAAGCGCAAAAATATGACTAGATATTTGAGCTGGCTCAAGGTAATTTGCAAGTTCTATATTCCTTTTCATTCTCTCTGCTTTCATTTTTTTTGTATGCACTGAACCCATTCAACTTCATTCCGAAGTTGTGTCGGAATGTGTGAAACAGAAAGAATAAAGCCGGTTTTCTGTGAACAGCATTAACAGACCTTAAGTAGGACTTGTGTACAGGGTATCTCCCAGACAATATATCCTTTTTTTTTTGTTTTTTTTTTTGTATTGTATTGTTGTCAAAGTTCATTACAAAGTAATTAGCCCAAGCAACACAAGAAATTATAAATGAAAAAATAATAAAAACAAGGGAGGGAAATAAAAGTTGCGAAAGTGCAACGCGAGCGCGCGGGACATCTGCAACATTTTGCGGCATGATGGTAAAATGTCGAAGACAAACTTTTGCCTTGTCTATGTGGCCCAGTGGCATGCCATGTCGGTTAACATGAGGGCAATATAAACCGCATACATTTCTCCTATATACACAATTTATCTATGTATTCATATATGTTTATAAATACATTTATGCCTAACCAACAACAACTGTATATTTTCGATATTTAAATAAATTCAATTAAATGCTATATGATAAAGCAAAGTGAATTTTAGTTGCATGCCTCATATATTGTATATTGAATCTGTCTTCATTCACACAATTCAAACATATATTTTTTTGCAAGGGTTTTTTGGTTTAATTCAAAAGTTTCATAAATGATTAATTCACATTCATTTCACTGAATTCAGTATGAAAAAGGGGGACGGGTGGGGTGGGTGTGGACCCATTTTAACCCATTGGCGATCATTGCGGAATATTCAAATGTATGCGATTAAATTTAAAATCACATTTCATAAAAATTGTTGAACGAGTTTTATGCTAATTTATGTTCGTTATATTTTTGTGTTGTTCGCCAAGCATCTGGGCCACGCCCCATTGTTATGCTAAGCACATTCCGCAATTTTCATAAAATCAAATAAATTAAATTACAATCAAAAACGAAAAATAGAAAATGTCTAAAGAAAAATACTTAAATATGAGGCCAAAAAGCGCAGGAATTGATACGGCCCGTTGGCCACTTAGTCAGGCAGTCTTTCTCTACATGTGTGTGTTGTGCGTGTGTGTGTGTGCGTGTGTGTGTTGTGCGTGTGTGTATCTGTATTCATGTATATGTGAGGCACATATTTCGCTTTATGGCTGGTGACAAATAATTTGTGAAACGGCGGCAAATAAAAGTGCCAGGCAATGTTTTGTCGTCTGTCTGTTTGGCATTTGGAATGCCTTTGTCTCTACCTCTCCGATCTGTTAAGGAGCCCCTCCGCCCTCCCTGCCCACCGCCAAACTACTACAACATATACTACGAAAACTGCCCTCTGCACACCTCTTGCGTTTTGTGTTTGACTTGTTTTCTTTTGTCTTCTTGGCCGCGTGCTTTTCTATTTTGGGCCACGCACTTTTCGCCCGACTTTATGGCTGCTGCCGCTGCTGCCGACGCCGTTGCTGCCGTTGCTGCCGCTGCTGCCGCTGCTGCGTCAGCGACCGGTTGGCTAAAACAAATAGACGATGTCTGCTAAAATTATGTGTTAATATGCTAGTATTATTAGCTGCCATAACGAGTTGGCTCGGCTACATTTGCTGCTACTGCTGCTACCACTGCCGTCAACATATACAAATATTTGTCATTACGTATACGACGCGTCTGACGGAGCTAAAATGACGTCGAGCTTTTATTTTCAACCAACCCAACCCAACCCAACTCCACTGTTTTTCTACTTTTTACATGTTTTGCCTTTGCCATGCTAAGCGTAGTTTGAATTTGGCACTCGGTTGAACTCTACTGCATCCCCCAACCCTTTCAATCGCTTACCCTTTCAACCCTCTCCATTTCCCTTTTCCCTGTTTGTATGTTGTGGTAAGGCATTATCAACTTTCAGTGGTTGTATGGCTCAAATGCTGATGGTATCAATCAATATCAGCTATATTGTTAAAAGATGGCATACTCGTACAACAAAAGTGACTTTTAGTCACAGATCTTCTGCATTTTTGTGTTATTAAAGCTTTGGTTTAATGCAAGCTAGATTTAATGCCACAACTTTGACACTTTATAAGTTTTGAAATTGTTTACTTTATAAATTGAGAGTTGTATTTTCGTATTAGAATTTATGTTTGATAACATTTATCGGCTTTTTTTTTTTTTTTTTTGAATTCATTCGCATTTGAAAAGTTTTTTACAACTTTTCAATAGTTGTGCCCCCAACAATTTTCCACTCACTTTGCCTGTGCGCCGTTTAATATGCAACAATTGTCGTTAAATGTTTAACAACAACAACAACAACAACAACAACAACAGCAACGACAACAACAAGCAAAATCAACGGCAAAACAAACCAAAAACGTGAAAAGTTTTGCGTCAACTAGGCGCTTGGTACTCATACTCTCTCGCTCCCTCGCTCCCTCTCCCCCTCTCTCACGCTCCTGCTCCTTCTCTCTTGGCACCCCATAGACGAGCAAGTAACCCAAACCAAATGCGTGGCTTACAACGGCTACCAATCGTTAGGCAGTCGCCCTTGGCGCAACTCCGCATTGCAACTCCCAACGCCCCCTTTGGTCACCAGTCAGCTGCCGCACTTTGTCCAGCACAAAGACGACTTCAAACGCGCGGCACGTCAACGTTTTGCATGCCTCGTTGAAGGCAGCAGTTGCATTGCATTGTTGTTTGTTGTTGTTGCTGTTATTGCTGTTGTTGTTGCTGTTGTTGTTGCTGTTGTTGTTGCTGTTGTTGTTGCTGTTGTCGTTGTTTACATTTAATTCTACTTCACGTTTGCCGCTGTTGCCGCTGCTGCTGCTGCTGCTGTTGTTGTTTTTCTTTTTTAAATTGTTGTTTTATTTTCCATTTTATTGTACATGTATTTTGTTTCAAGCCTTTCACCGACCAATTGTTAGGGCAGTCGTCGCGTCGCCCCCAACCGAATCTATTCCATTCCAACTCGTTCTTTAAACAATTACAATTCAAAAATCATTGACGCGCTTTGCTCGTCAACTTTGCAGCCTACAAAGTGACTTCAAAGTTAGATGTTTTGTTGCATTTCTAATATAATTATTATTATTATTATAATTGTTATTTTTATAATTATTATTATGTATTTGCGCCCTGCGTTAGGCAACTGTTTCTTGCAGCGGCGTCAAGTCTTGGCCAAGCTGCTTGTGATGCCTGCCTCTACAAACTGCCTATTTGCTTATAATTAACTGACAACTGACAGAGCACCGACTTGCTGCTGAAGGGTGTGAAGGGTAGTGGGAGGGGAAGGGGAAGGGGAAGGGGGAATGGTATTAGCGTGGTGTTTTGTGGGGTCACTAAGCACATTCAATCGCATTAAGAACAAAAATTGCAGCGCTTTGCAGTCAACATGCATAAATAAGTATATAAACAGTTAGTTTAGCTGCCATGAGTAATCGTCATAAATTAATTGTCAACATTTGCATGCACTTAGACACACACACACACACACGCACACACACACATCACACACACGCACACACATGTGCATTGGGCAAACACAGAGGGCGACAGTAAAACTTTGATTAACTTTGCCGAGTTGGTTGGGGGCTTGGTTGGTTGGTTGGGGGCTTGGTGCGTGTCTGTGCCACAGTTCGTACTTTAAAAATACTTTTGCATTGACATATTTGTAGCCCTGTCTGGCATAGTTGTGCCTTATTTAGTTGTTGTTGCTGTTGCTGCTGCTGCTGCTACTGCTATTACTTTTGCTGCGGCTCCATTCAAATTGATGACTAATCAATAAACTTAACCAAGACAACAAAAACAAACAAATATCACAGCTTGGAACGGAACCAAAACAGCTTCGATTTATAAACATATGGGGTAAGTTGCGAAGCAAAGATCTGACTTGGCTCGCAAAAAAAAAAAACAAGAAACAACAGCCAAAAAAATGGTATAAATAAAAAAAGAAAATACATAAAACGACCGACTGACGACTGATTCCGAGCCTCGTTTTGGGTTATACAGTTGAATTTCACGCCTAATGTGCGAATTTGCCAAAATTTATGATGACAAGCGAAATGGTTGCATGAAATGCATCAAGTCGTCGCCATCGTTGCTGCTTGTTAGCACGTTGATTATACGCAAAAATCAAAAATAATTAAAATTTCACATTTTAATGTTTTGGCCGCTGTCCAAAAAAACAAAATGAAATGACCAAAAAAACAGAAAAAAACAACAAAAAAAAAGAAGCAAATCTTAATAATAAAAATGAAAACACGAAAGCAACCAAAACAAAAAAATAAAAATGAGCAAAGACGATTTGGAAATGGGGAATCAATTACACTGTGTTTTTATTTCAAGTGTTTCAGCTTCAAATTATTTACAGTGTAGGTGAAATTACAAAGCAATACAATGAAATTCAATTGACAAATCCCAAAAAGTAAACTCGAAAATGGTGAAAACAATGGCAAATATTAAAACATTCAAATGAAAATCTTCCAACTACTGTAAATATTTTGAAATTTCCGTATAATGTCGAGATTTCAAGCCTAGACTTAATCATGGCCAAGTTAAGTAAGTTACACCCCTTTTAAAGCTCAACTTTGATATTGTTCTGAACAGATCGTATTAGTTTCCAACCACAACAAGCTGAACGCATAGCAATCAGCATCTGTCAGATGTCAGCTGTATTTCAACAGTCTGGCAACGCTCGCTGCGAAAACTGTCCAATAATTAAGCTGTTAAAAAAAACTATAACCACCTGCAAAGCACAACAAAAAACAAAAAACAAAAAACACAAAAAAACAACACAACTTTTAGGGCACTCACCTTTCTTGGGGATGAGGGACTTGAGGAGCATGACGGCACTATCATCACAGGCCCAGGCGTGCATCTTGCGGTAACTGTCACGACCCTTCTCGGTTAGCTTATCCCAGGGCTTTGGCTTGCTCAGCAGCTCGGAGACGGTGCCCTGCGACAGTCCCAAAATATATTTGGCAAACAGCCGCTGCCCGATATTATGCACGGAGAGCAGTTCCCGTACGCGTCGCGAGATGTGCAGTGTGTCGAGCGCCTGGTTCGCATACTTGTCCATGTTGTAGCGCAGCATCTCCTGCAGTTTGGCCTCCATGGGATCACCTTTGGGTATTAGCGATTCACCCAATCGACCGGCCATCGAGACGCCCGGCTGCATTTGCAGTTCGGCATCCGCGAAGCGAAAGTGTTGTGCTCGAGGATCCTGGCCAGCGGCAGCGGCGGCCGCAAATTGAAACGCCGGCAGGCTGGGCAAATTGGGCAGAAAACTGGGTGCACCCAATGCGGCCGCGTGCTGTGCATGGGCAGCCATTGCTGCAGCGGCGACAGCCGCATTCGCATTTGGTGTCAGGCTGTTGTTGTTATCCTCGGCAACGGCAGCAACAGCTGCCACATTGGCAGCGGCCGCTGCCTGCAACAGTGACTTGTTGCCATTCAGCGTGCTGGCAATGCTGGCCGCCAGCTGGGCGGTGCTGTTGGGTGTGCTATTGGCGCTGGATGAGTTCGAGTCGGCGCCGTGATGCAGATGATGTGCTGCATGCAACAGCTGTCCATGTGGATGGCCATGGTGGTGCGCATGATGATGATGTGGATTCAGTGGATCGCTGCCGGTTGCTGAACTGCTGTTGCTGCTATTGCTGCTGTTGTGGTGATGTTGCTGCTGTTGAAGCAGCTGCTGCTGCTGCTGCTGTGGCTGATGCTGCTGGTGTTGGTGGTGGGATGCGGCATCTAGGCGTGTGGATTTGGAATTGGAACAAGAGGAGTGATTGGCATGTAAGAAAGTTGAGTTAACCAATTGACTTAGTAGCACTGTGGACGAGGGTCCATGTTGCTGCTGCTGTTGTTGTTGTTGTTGTTGCTGTTGGTGATATTGTTGTTGTTGTTGTTGTTGTTGTTGCTGTGCAGAAAAGTGCTGCTGCTGCTGCTGCTGCTGTTGTGACGGCGGCAGCGGCGGCGGCGGTGGCGGCAACAGTTGCTGCTGCACCACATTGGCATTTTGATAAATTGTTGGCGTTTTGCTCCCAGTGGCTGCTGCAGCTGTTGTCGTTGCTGCTGCTGCTGCTGTTGCTGCTACTGTTGATGTTTCAAAGCCGCGCCTCCAATAGCTATTGACCAGCTGCTCTTCCAGTGTTTGGCCAGCGGCAATCTCAGTGCCGGGCCCCCCATCAGCATCGTCTGTGTCAATGATTTCGATTTTGGGCTGCAAGTTGGCCTCGGTCAATGCATCATTTTCAGGCTTTTCCGTTGCATTTGTGATTGTTTCTGATTTGGATTGGGATGTGGCTGCTGCTCTTGCTGCTTCTTGTGCTTCTTGTGCTTCATCTTCATCTGCATCTTCATCTGCATCTTCATCTTCATCTGCATCATCTTCTACTGTTACTTGATTAGCGGCTGTTGCTGCGTCTGCTGCTTGTTGTTGCGGCATTTCTGCGGGAAACAACAAAAAAGTTGTGCTTTTTGTTGTTGCTACTTATTTTGAATGGTCTATCATAAAATACGGTTTTCTGTTTTTTTTTTTTTTTTTGTTTTTTTTTTTTTGTATTTGATATAATGGTATTTAGTATTTGTATTTGGTATACCGATTTCAACAACATCCATGGAACAAAACGCCAAATGAATCAAAATATTCGTTTTAGAATTCTTTTCAATTTTTTGTCATTTTTTTTGATTTTTTTTTTTTTTGCCAACATTTTGCACTTTTTACTTTTCGCTTGCCAATTCGTACAACAAAACAACAAAGAAACTGCATGTGTGTGGTGAGTGTGTGTGTGAATGTGGTTGTTGTAATATATAGATACTTATCAAATGTATATATAGATAAATATTTGTTTGTCAAACAAGAGAGACAGATAGATACGGAAAGAGAGAGAGAGAGACAGGATTAAAGCGTGTTGTTGTGCTGATTCTCAAGTGTTGTGTATTTGGATATGTCAATATCAATTATCGATAAACATGCAGAGCAACTCAAGGTGTAAAACAACAACAACAACAACAACAACAACAACGACAACGACAACATACGCAGACGTTTCGATGCAAATATTGTAAAAGAAAAAAAGAAAAAAAATAAGAAAGAAACAACTGAAGAACAAAGAAGAAGGAGAGAGTGGAGAGAAGAGAGAAGAGACAAAGCACACGTTCGCCTCGACTGATCGTCGCTGGTTTTTTTGATCGCTTGTTGACAGCCATAAAAATTGGCGCCGCAGTCCCGTTAGCGCCGATAACAGAGTTGCGGATGGGTTCGTTCGTCCCATCAAACAAAGCAAAGCGTTCAACCGATTGCAACAAGCGACAAAAACAATGCAGCGCGCAGCAAAAGGAAGTAACGAAGCATGAACCGGAACCGAGTTGAAATCGATTTGAAGCGAACACAATTCGAAATGTACCGCTAGAGTTGGTGGTGAGGAGGGGGGGTGGCGCAGATAGCCGCTGCCAATATACTCACCATCACTGCTTGCATTCGCTGTCTCGCTGGCGCCATTCTTGAGAGCCTCGGCGGCCAGCGCTTTGGTGCGTTCCAGGAGCAAAGCTTGGAATTTGTTCGGATCGTTGGCGCAGGCAGCGGCTGCTGCGGCCGCGGCAGCTGTGGCAATCGCCGAATGTGGGCTAAGCACATTCAAATCCAGTGGACTGCTATTTTCAGGGGAGAAACAAACAAACAAAAAAACGAGTTGGATACGGAATAGTTAGTCAGCAAGCAATAATAGTTTCTGATTCAAATTAGCTGAAGTAAGGCAGATATCTCTGCCATTATCAGCAGCTTGGTTTGGGGTTCAATTTGTGGGATTAACTTACTGCTGTTCCTTTTTGATTTTCAGCTCATTGCTGTCCGCTGTGGCTGTGGCATTGGATAGATCGGCATCCTGCTCATCGTCCTCATCCTTTTCGTTATCGTCGTTGTGCCGATTGTTGCCAATGGCAGCATGCTGCTGCTCGTTGGCCATATCCGTGTCCTCCTCATCATCATCGCCATCATCGCGCAGCTCAGCATGGTTATCATTATCATTATCGTTATCATTATCATCATCATCGTCTTCATCGTCATTGTGCTGATGGGTAGATGTTAGATCTGTTGATTTAAAAACCGCGCTCAACTCGTCGTTGTTGTTTTCGCTGGCCTGGCTACTGTGATTATTGTTGTTGTTATTGTTGTTGTTGCTGCTGCTATTGTTGTTGTTGTTGTTGTTGTTATTGTTTGTCGCAGCCGCATTAACAGCGGCAGCCAATGCAGTTGCCTCGGCAAGTGCCTCATTTATCTGCTGCTTATCCAAACGTGCCTCCAAACGCATTATGTGCTGTCGCTTCACCTCCAAATGCTCTTCGAGCCTTTGGATTTGTACAAGGTGAGTTTGTTCCAGGCCACGCAGGCGTTGCAACTCATCCAAAAGTGCTTTAATCTAAAATAGATGAAGACAAATGCAAAATAAATTCAATTAGAGACATTTCATTTTTATGAATAAAGATAGAAATAAACATAATTTGTATCAATCAAAACTTCAACGATAATAAAGCCCTTCAATCATTTGCCCATCCAAACAACATTTTTCAATACACTTCAGATTTGTTACGAACGAACAGGCTGTGTCTGATTTTCAGAATTGTTTCGGTGGCATTAACAATCAGTAGTTGCCAGATTATCGAATTTTTTTGCATAGGTTGCAAGTGGGAAAAACTTTATGGTTGCATATTGTGCGGCTACACTTTCATTGTGGTTGGCAGACAGAGACTCTGTCATGTTCATTGTTTTTGATTTTGTTTTTGTTTTGGTTTTTTTTTGTAATTGCACACATCAATATTTAAAGAGCAACAACAATGCATGGCTTGAAAGGGAGGAAAGTCGCGTCTCTTTGTCTGTGTGTAAAAGTTCGAGAGTTATAAAATAATTTGTAATAAAATTAACAACGAGGACGACGGCTATGTCGCTGATTGCCTGCGACTGAAGCTGAAGCTGAAGCGAGTGAAGCGACTGAAGCTGCTGGCAACAGGCCACAGATACAGCCACAGGTGTATACAGGTAAAAGGGGGTGAAGGGGCAAAGGGGCGTGGCACAGCAATACGTTCAATGTGTAGACAGACAGGGGAGCTGGGGATTATGGGGAGTGTGTGTGCCTGCAGCGAGCGTTTGAGTTTTTGGAACTTTGTTTGTTTGATGAAAATATGATAATTGGCAAATTTGACAAGGGAATTTTTCTTAAGTGCGTCGACGTGTGCGCGACTTGTGTCGGTGTGGGCGTGGTAGCTGCTATGGGAGGAGGCGTGGCGCCGCAACGAAAGTTGACAAGATAAAGTTTTGCGCCGTGCGGTATGCACCAAAATTTTTTAATGACAGCCAGGTGGCATGTATGTGTGTGTATGTGTATGTGTGCGTGTGTGTGTATTTCTTATTATGTGATTAAAATTAATTTAATGGCGCGGTTTTTAATTGACGCATATGCCAAAGACAGCGTCAAACACAAACTTGTACAGCAACTCTTGGCGCTGACTGTACCCAAGTAAGACAAACAGAAGAAGCAGCTGAGAATGCCTCAAATCAACATAATGCCAATTGGTAATTTGCGTGTCATTGCGTTATTTGTGTGGCACGTTAATACACATGTATGGCAATCCACACGATAACAAGAACAAGAACAAGAACAAGAACGAAAAAGTTGATTGGTAAAACTTTTGTTTTCCTCATATATTTTATCAATAAAATAATGTGAATGCGCCTAGCCAGATTATGATTATTGGCCATACACATTGAGAGTGAGAAGGGGAAACACACACACACACACACACACACACAGAGAGAGACATA
Organism: Drosophila grimshawi; assembly: GCF_018153295.1. Classification (NCBI taxonomy): domain Eukaryota; kingdom Metazoa; phylum Arthropoda; class Insecta; order Diptera; family Drosophilidae; genus Drosophila; species Drosophila grimshawi. Next base: position 16,256,257 of record NW_025063692.1, on the reverse strand, counting down.
TATGCAATAATATATAATTGGCATTAAAAACGCATCAGCATAAATAAATATGTATATGTATATGTACCTTTACCAGGTCGCGGAACATGTCATGCCTGGAAATGCTAAGCAGTTAATTTCATTATCAATCAAAAGGCAGCAACAGACATCTCCCCATCCACCTCGTTGGCAGCGGACTGAGGTTGCGTGTTCGATTTTTCATTAACATACGAGACATGTAAAAACTGCTAAGGACAACAACCCCCCTATTTGTAAAAGAAGAAGAAGAAGAGGAAGAAGAAAAAGAAGAAGAAGAAGCAGCACAAGACGACAGCGACGACGACTCAAATTAATTGCATAAAAATGTTGTATGCCCCATGTAGACCAATACAGCAAAATCCCTTCTGGCTGACGTCTAATTGCCAACTCAATTGAGTCACCCACAACCCCATCCTGTCACCTCCCCCGAATAAAACAAAAAGTGGAAAATGTAAAAAATTTGTTTTGTTAAATAAACGCAATTAGCATGCGGCGCAAGTGTACGGGTATGCCAAGGGTTGTGCATATGAGTGTGTTGCTCTCTGTTTGTCTGTTGCGTCTTAAAAAACACACTCACACTTACACACACACACACACACACACACACACACACATATGCGTGAGTTCATTAATAATCAACTGGCTGCGACACAGACACAACAACGCCTTAGAACTGCAGGCTTAAACTTGAAATTTCAATTTTTGGCAACATGGCTAGCTGAAATTTGGCAACGTTGCGCAACACTTAGGTAAATATTAATAGATGAGTGCATTTTTGAAGCGCGCACACACACACACACACACACACACACACACACAGACACACACACACACACACACACACACACAGACACACAGACATTTTTGTCATTTCGATTTAAATTTGTTTAATATTAAGAACAGAAGCAGGAGCTGGCTCTGTTGAAGAATTATTAAAACGATAAATCAACTTTTTGGGGATTTTCGACACAACTCAAAAATCATTTGCAACCCTTTGCGCCAAAAACTTTTGCCTGTCCAATTCGTTGGCTGCCTGTGGCTTTTCTCTTCTGTAGCTCACTGAATGCCCATATACGAATGAAAAGGGGGGAGTCGGGTGAGGTGAGGTGAGGTGAGGTGAGTGGGCAAATGAGGGGTAGGTGTCCGACTTCAACTACGCAGCAATCAAACAAAAACTACTACCAGAGCAGAGGGGTGGAGGGGGGGGGGGGATGCAGAAAAACAACCAAACACATACCCAAAGTATTGACTGTAAAATTATGAAAATTTACATTTTTCCAACAATGTGAATAGTTGGGAATTTTGGCAGGGGGCAGCTGGTCCAGGTGGAGGTGGAGGTGGGTGGGAGATGAGTGCACAGTTCGGACATTGACTGACAGTTCAAACTGTTGTGTGTGTGTATGTGTATGTGTGTGGGTGTGCAACTGTTAATTGTCGATGGTTTGTTGCTAGCCACAAGAAATGCGTGGGGCATGCAAAGTACTCAGTTTATAGTCTATAACTGTACACGCATATATATAATATGCATGTATAAAATATATATATATATATATATATATATAATAGAACAACAACCCTTGTGTTTATTTTTATTTTTATTTGTGTATGGGTGTGGGGTTGGTTGGGGTTGGGGTTGGGGGAGCTGTCAGAATTGTAAAAAGTTGCGTAAGTTATGCAAAAATAGACACACATACACATGACAGTCAGGCGTATGGGGATCGAGGCAGTGTTGCGGAGAAGGGTGGGGGTTGATGTCCCAGCCGGAGACATTAGCATAGAGCCAAAAGCAAACGATTTGTAATTAACAAAATTGCCAGGCAGCCGGAGCGACGACAAGCATGTGAATGAAGGCGAAAGGATGGGATAGGCAGGCTGGCAAAGCAGGCAGGCTGGCAAAGCAGGCAGGCAGCCCCCGAACAATTGACAAAGCAGTCAATACACACACATACACACAAAAGCACAAGACAACAGCAGCAGCAGCAGCAGCAGCAGCAGCTACAATAACAACAACAACAATAATAATAATAACAAACACTCCAAGGCGAATACACACACGACGAGCACACACACACACGCATGAACATAATGTGGCAGCAGGTGGGCGAATTGCTTGGGTCGATGCAAAAAACGCCAAAAGGAATTAAGATGCTCACTGCATGTGTGTGCGTGTGTGTGTGTGTGTGTGTGTCATTTTCACATTCATTCATATGGGCTGGGTAAAAAAAGGGTTTAATCAGTGTACGCAGGAGTTGTAAAAACATCTCAGAACTCAGACAAACACACACAAGCTCAAACGACCAATACGCAAATACAAATTAACAATAAGCAATCAAAGACACACACACACAATCACTCTAAGGGAAGAAGAAGCTGCATATGCATACGTATATAAATATGTATATATAAATATAAATATATATAGATGTATATTATTTTTTATAGCAGCCTTTTAGGCACGCCAGCTGCCAAAGCCAAAAGCAACCGTCAAAGGAATTAAAATTCATTCGGGCATAAAAATTTTAAAATATATATATACATGTGTATGTCTACATATATAAATATAAAAATATATACATATATATAGATATATATATATATATATATATAAAGGGACGCATAGATACAACGACAGCGTCAAAGACAGAGAAAGGTTGTCTGAAAGAGTTAGATGGTCTGAGTCTGAGTCTGAGAGAGAGAGAGAGAGAGAGAATATGAAGTCAGTTGGCTTGGGCGCTATAAAAACGGGGTTACTTTTCAAGCAGTCTGCTAAAGAGGCTGTCGACTGCTGCCACTGTGGGCGGCTGGGTCGGCAGGGGGGGGGCGTGTGTTGTTAATTTCCAAAAAGCCAAAAGACAAATGAGTAAAGAGCAGCGGCATCCGTAGCCGCCGCAGCGTCGTTTTTGTCGTCTCAATGTACTGCTTTTTTTTGCATTTAACATTTTCTTTTTTTTTTTTTCTGCTCTTCGTTTGCCATTGATTTTTGATTGTTTCAAGTGTTGCTGACGTTGGCGGGGGGGGGGGGATAGAAATTGGGTTGGGTTGCGGCTGTGGCTGTGGCTTAAAGTCTGCCAAGTGCACCCCAGAGCTTTGACGCCAAAGCTTTTGTAGTATTCTTTATTATTGCCGTTGACGTTGCCGTTGCAGTTGCTTTTGCTGCTGGCAACTCGCAATGCCCAAGTTGGCAATTTGCAACAAAAGGCAACAAAGCGCATGAAAACGCTGGCAAAAATGTTCGAGAAAAATGCAATAATAACTCACAACGAATGAACGAATGATTGAGTGTGTGAGAGTGAGTGCATTCGAAATGCAGGCGACTTGTCATTTGCGCTTGCTTCGATTTATATTTTGAGTATGGCTTGTCATTAATGAGTGCATTCATGAGCCCAGGCATGCATTCAAATGGTATTATTAGCGACGCACAAAGTAATTGATGTATTTATAAGTGTATTCATGAGTGCATTAAATGGCATTATTAGTTGTATTTGGGTAGTTATTAACAAGTGCACTTGTGAGTGCCTAGGTGCTTATGCACTCATGAAGTATTCGCAAGTGTATTCACTGAGCAGCTGCTTAACTATCACTGTGAATGGCTGATCCGTGAATCCGTGCGATTGTCGGTATTCACACAACCTGAAGACCCTAAGCGTCAGGTAATTTTGTAATTTTCATTATTTGTCAATAGCTGACGGCATGAGGTGAACTGTGGTGAATTGGGGAGACTGGTTACAGGGTGGTGGTTAGTGGGTGGTGAGTGGTGCCTTGCCAATTTGCAACAATTCAAAGGCATAAATCAAACAATTTCAGGCAGACAGACAAGACAGACTGGCAGTCAGACAGTTATATACAGTTTGTCACTCATTCACTCATTCACTCATTCAGTCAGTCAGTCAGTCAGTCAGTCAGTCAGTCAGTCAAACAGTTATTCATTTACGCACACACGCACATAACGGTACAGTTATTGAATTGATTTGGGAGCAAACGACACCAACAACTGAACGAATCGAAAGCAGGTGGAGCTTGGAGGGGGGCGGAGCAGGTTGGGTGGGTGGTCCCGGACAACCCCCCACCCCACTGCCCACAAGGCGGTGCGATTGTGTGTCTTCTTGTTGTTGTTGTATTTTTTGGATTATAAAGTTTTGTAATTAAAATTTGACAGCTTTACAATTCCCAGGCGCAGGAACAGAACGATGGCAAAGAAGGCGGCAATCAGGCAGACAGACACTCAAGTCAGTCAGACAGTCAGATAGTCAGTGAGTCAGTCAGTGAGTGAGTCAGTGAGTGAGTCAGTGAGTCAGAGGCAAAAACCCTTTAGCGCCGCAATTTCTTATTCGAATTTTACAATTTTCGATAAATGTTTCGATTTTATTGTCTAAAATTTTGTGCGTGCTGCGCGGGGGTTGGGCGCTTTTTATTGAAGAGTTGCTCTGGCTTTGGTTGGAGATTTTATGAATGTGGGACTGAGACTGTTGCTAGCTGAATACCCACTCCACACACACACATCTAGATATGTACACAAATAGGAATATATATATATGTGTGTGTGTGTGTGTGTGTGTGTGTTTAAGCCATGCATCAAGTTTTACATTTTAATCAAAGCTCTTCCTTTAACCCACTCTGGCCATACCTGATCCACTCAGTCGCCCGTTTCGTTTCTAATTCGTTAAACTTTTGCTTAATAATTGTCTGGCCATGCCGAACTCAATTCCGGTGCACCCCAAATCCACACCATAAAACGCGAGCTTGACTTTTATTCATATTTCGGTCTCAATATCATAAAAATATATTACAGAAAAAAAAAACAAAAAAAAAAATTGTGATTTTTTTTTGTTTTTTGTTGTTGTTTTTTTCGACTACCCCCGATAAGCAGTGCCCGATGACTACAAAGTCGACCCAAAATATACCCCTTGAGTGTGTATGTGTGGGGCATGTAGGGGTAGCTGACGCAGGACGCAGGACGCAGCGACTGGTCCAGTCACATGTCTAATCCTTTTGCTTATTGATATGATATCTACACGCAGAAACCAGCAAACAAGCCAACCATACGTATAGAAGTCCAAAAACAAAAAAAAGCCCAAGCTAAAAAGGTTATGCCAGCGATTTTTATTTTATATATTGCGCTATACAATAACCGAATTTTGTTTTTTGTTTTTTGTTTTTGTTTTTGCAGTCGTGAGTACTGGGATTCTTCATGTTTTTTGGCTTTCATAATCAAAAAACGTTAAAATCATAGTCTAGACAATAATTTATGAGTACAGCATTGCTCTTCTGCTGCTGATGCTGCTGCTGCTGCTGATGCTGCTGCTGCTGCTGCTGATGCTGATGCTTGTTGTATTTGTTCGTGTCGCTGTTGTCTTTTTTGTCGGTTTTTGTCTCTTTGCCCGCATTATCATCAATATGAGAAAAGCAGACAACGGCCAGCAGACCGCACCCGTACTCCACTCAAAAAAAAAAAAAAAAAATACACCCGCCTCGCCTTCCCCCCCCAAAAAAAACGCAATGCCAATCAACATCTCTAGCAAACATTCGTAAGGCATCATATCCTCGTGCACGTCCTTGCTTGTTGTCATTGTTGTTCTGCTTCTTTTTTCACGTTGTGCTCGTTGATTTTTTTCGCCAATAGATATAAAAATATGAATGTGCCGGTTTGTCGGCTCGAGCTTCACACAAAAAATGTAACAAAAAAAGAAAAAAAAAAAAAACGAAGGCAACAACACCTTAATATCAGCTCGCTTACGTTAAGGACTTCAGGGCGTAATGGGGGGCGGGCGGGCAGTGGCATGCTGTGGCTTGAGGCTTAACCAGGACGCGAGCTTGGCACCGCTGCCTGCCTCACATTGTGGCTTTGCTCTGCTTTTGTTTGTGCAACGGACGGGCCAGCTTGTTGGCATTTTCTAATGGTTTCAACTTCCTTCCTCTTTCAGTTGTCCTTTTACTTTTTCTTTTTTTTTTCTGATGTGACCCAACTCCTACATTTTGTTCTGCAGGGCAACAAAGTGTGGCATATATCAAGGAACTTTTATATTTTTATTTTTGGTACTTCTTAAAGTCATCACATGTGACGTTGTGACGTATCCACATTAATGAGCGAATTTACGAATTTCGCTTGTCTCCGAGGGAATTGATATGCATTTGCTGTCCCTGTCCCTGTCCCTGTTCCACTCCACTCCGCCGCCAACCAACTGTGGACAGCTGCAATTCAATCGCATTCGCGAATCTTAAGCAAATAGAATATGCGATTATATTTCGTGTATTGATTTGTGAAACGGTCGCTTCTGAAGATTGCCGACAAAGTGGAATGCCGACGAAATGAAACAGTTAACAAAACAGACAAATGCAAAATGAGAGTGTGGCTTGCAAGCAGAGCCAGTTGAATTCTAATTTGATTTAAGCATCAAATTCTAATTGGATTTTCTGCAGGCACAGCGTCTGTGGCTAAGCTCAATCTTCATTTAATGACAATTTAATTTTCTATTAACGAGAAATTGTAATGCCAATTGCTGGCCAAACTGGGACTGGACTGGGCGCTGTGTGTGAGGGTGGTGGAATGCATAAAAAACAGTCATGCCATCAGCTACCAAAGCCAAATAGGTGGCAAGAGACAAGGGGACTATTAACTATAATAAAAAAAAGAAGAAAAAATATGTATAGATAGATAGATAGCAAGCTTATATTAATTGCCCGCCTGCTCGGCTACTTGAGTATGTCCGCACAGTGGGCACCTGAATTATCGACAAGTAAACGTAAGTGTGACAAGAATTCTACAAAAATAAAATATTAAGCATATACTCAATACTCAATTTATATAAATAATTTTGAGAAGAAATTATGGATAAAAATAAGCAAATTAAATGTCAGACAGCATTAAAAAAGAAATTAGTTTTTCAGTTGTGGCCCATAGTGCGACAGTGGGCTAAGGGCCAACCGACCGAGCGACAGACTGCTTGGTTGGCTAGGCTGAGCTGGGCTGATGAAGCTGACTGGTCGCATTTGAGCGACCCACGGCAATTATTTTGACGATGCGTAATTTGCGTTGACGAAGCGGATGATGAAGATGATGACGACGTGAACGAAGATGTCGCGGTTTTTTCTGCGTCAAAATTGAGGCGACAGCGTAGCAAACTAATTAAAGCCAAGACGCAGACAAAACCAGCGCACCCACCTCCCCACACACACATACATAGACACACACACAGATAGACACACACACACACAGATAGACACATAGACACACACCCAAGAAAATCGCAGACGCCCCAATTGCAGTTTGGTGGCCGAAAATGAACGATTTTAACGCTTAGCCTTTTTTAATTGTTCAATCGTTAGATTGAAAGACGCAGGCTGGCAATTGGACTGGGATATGGCTGGAGCGAGAGAGAGTGAGAAAGAGAGAGAGAGAGAGGGGGGAGATTGACCAAAGACTGGTGGAGAGGGGAGGACAATCGAGGAATTGTAGCCTGAACTTGATGGCCATGCCGTAACTTAAATGCATGGCGTCAATAATTATTTCCATTTCCATTTCCTTTTTTTTATTTGGTAATTTGTATGCCAGAGAATTTCATCAAATTGCTATAGCAGAAGGCAGTTGGGAGAGGGGGGGGGGGGGGATGGGGGTGTTTTTAATTTGAAATCAATTATGTATGTAATTGCGAGAGGTTTCTTAAATGTTTTTTTGCGCTCTTTTGCGTATTTTACTATTATGATTTTCTCATTTTCATTTGTCTTGTTGTTTCTCAATCTAAAGCAACATACATATTTGTGCATCACGTGATCACGATTATCATGATAAAGATATTATGATAATCATGTGGTTTATGCTTATCATGGGTTTCATCGTTTTCAACGTGTCGCACGTAGCGCACAGAAGGTCAGCAAACAAGCAAACAAAAAAACCGCAAAGCTAATCACACAGATGTGCAACTGCAACAAACAACAAGCAGCAACAACAAACACAACATCAGATGGTAGATTGCTTTTTTTTTATTTTATTTTTTTTTTTAACCACTTGCTGTTGTCAAGCTAGACCACAGTAATAAATTAATGAATGCATGTTTAATTAATTGCTTAACCACTTTCTGCAAGTTCTTTTTTTGTGCCATTGCATTCGATGATTTGCCACATTCCGTGGGAGCCGCACTTGCAGCAATTGCTGTTGCTGTTGCTGCATGGGGCAACTACTCTGTCTGCGTCTGCTTATGTTTAACAATTTAATGCCAAATTAATAAATGCAATTTGATCTATTGACAGACAAAATAGTCTTCCATTTCTCTAATTGAAATCTTAAATTTCCGTCCTAGCTTGTAATTGACTTTGGCTGCTATTAAATAACCTGTACATTATTGTGCAGCAGTAACGTAAATTACTCCATGAAAACATATATTGAGCTGTGCGAAATATATTAATAAAAATTGAATTTAAAGGAATTGAAAGGCATGAAGTAATTCAGTAGTGTCCGGCTTCTGAATATAGACTTCATTTACAGACAACTTTCTGATGCAGGATATGCAAATTTAAATTGACAATTTCACATGTCATTCCATGTGTGTATTTGAGTGTGTGTCTGTGTGTGTGTGTGTGTGTGTGTGTGTTAAGTTTGGCCAGCTGACAAGGCGATCAAATGGATGGTCACATATTTTTGGGGCAGTGTTGCGTAATTATTCATATCAACCACAAGGCAGACGAAAACTGAATAATGAAGGGAAGGCGTAGGAAAAAAATTGTTTGACAAGTTGGCTGCAAACTTGCCAACTTATTTGTTAGCCATTAATCAGGCGGGCAATTTCGATGACTTGGCCAGGCGCAGATCTTAACTGCCTTGCAGTTGAGGTGCCACAAATTTAATGACTTTTAATTAAGCAAATGCAATTGCAGCTTGTAGCAATTTATGAAGTGCCAAATGGGTATTTAAGCAGCAATCGCAGATGTGCCGTGGCCAACTTGTTTGTCATCTTGCGCCAACTCAGTGTATGGCAACAAAAAAAATTGACTGAAGACTGAATAAATGGGTAAATACCATATAAAAAAATATGTTACTTACGCTTGTGAGCGATGAATATGGATTGCTTACCTGTAAAACAGAAAGAGAATAGCAGAAAGTTAGAAACTATTCGATATTTTTTTGTTTTCATTGTAAATTCTAATGATGAGCGCTTTGGCAAAGTGAAAGCAGCCAATTGCAACGAACCATGAAAATAAGTCGTATTATAAAAAGAAGTTTTTTTTTTGTCAGCTTTGCAATGAGATGAGAGAATTGTATTAGAAAAAGACATCAACCAATTGCTGATGACACAAATCAGCACACAAATTGCATGTAAATCACATGGCAAACAATCAAAACAAAAGCAAACCGAGCCAAGCCAACTAGCGCACGCTACAACAACAATAAGAACGACGACAGCAGCAGCAGCAACAACAACAACAGCAACAACAACAGCAACAACAGCAGCAACAACAACAACAGGAACTGGTACACGAAAATAAGGAAATAATCAATTTAAAAAAATCAAAATCGCCATTTACCATACAGACAAACAGCAGCTGCTGAACTATAGCTATCTGGCGACTTTATGCCAGGGCATATACTTCAAAAAAAATAAATGACAAAAAAAAAAAATAAAAAAAAAAACAGAAATAAAAAAAACTGTCAGCAATCAACAATCAGTCAATGTATCCAGCGACAGCAAATACTAGACAAGAGCGTATACGCAAGTGAGATGGCTAGCAGGGACAGGGGGTCAGAGGGGCCAGAGGGGGCAGAGACACACTGTGACACTATTGTCAGCCCGCTTGCACGCTCAATGAGGTGCGGGTGGTTGGTGGGGTGGGGGGTGGGGTCACTGCTGATGAAAATCCATATGCGATAAATAAATTGAATTTATCCGCAATTGGTCGAACAGAGACGACGCCGACGACAGCAGCAATTCAATGGACAACATCTGAGTGTGTGTGTGTGTGTGTGTGTGCTCATGATAATGACTATTTTTCACTTTAATCAGCAGTAGCAGCAACAGCAACAGCAACAGCAACAAAAGCAGCATCAGCCGCAGCAGCAGCAGCAGCAACGATAACGACAGCAACTTAAATCATTGCAGGCAGTTCTAACTAAGCTCAATGTCTCTAGCAATGTCTGTCTGTGTGTGTGTGTGTGTGTGTGTGGGTGTGGGTATGTGTGCGATTTGTTGCTGATTGATTTGAATTGAATAATTGCAATTGTGTTTGTGGCTTGTGTTGCGATAGCGCATGCCACAACAACAATGGCTACAACAACAGCAAATGCGACAACTGACAAAAAAAAAAGAAAAAAGAAAAACAAACATTAATATTTTTTTAAATTAAAACTAATAATGAATAAAGTTCGCTTGTTGGTTGGCCGTTGCCTTGAAGACGCAAAGCATCAGCAAATAAGCGACAACAGCAAAATACTAATTATCTGCCCAGGTAAAAATGCGTGTCAATCGGGCACAAAAGTCGAACTTTCAAAAAATGCATAATATCAAGACATAAATAGTTTTGTATTACTTTATACTTATAGTTTAGTTTAGGTTTATGAACTGATCTTTTAGGCTCGAAATGCATATGACTAAGCTAAAAGACGCTTACCCGCTTTGAGTGATGCATTAGTATAATGTGTTTGCATGAATATTATGTTATTTGACAGACAAAAAGTCGAACTTAAGCTTTAATTGGAAAAATCATACTAAATTCAAATAATCGCCAATAATTTTGAAGAGCCAAGCACAAAATTTTGAAACCATCGAAAGCATGGGCAATCATTTGAAATTGTTTGTATTTTCGTGCGTGAATATTGAATATGTGTGTGTGCGGTGATTATGAATTATAAATTATGATGAATATTAATACAAATCTAATAGAAAATAACAACAATGCCCGAATTGAAATTGATCTGCCTTGACACTGCCTAATCAAATTTATTACGAGTGTCTCAGTTGCCTGCCACTTGTGCTGTTGATATTATTGTACATTGTCATTATTATTGACGATTGCCACGCCTATGCACGTGTATTTGTGCGTATGTCTGCCAGATAAGTACTTCATAACCCAAGCACTTGGAATGTTTACGTTACGGGATCATTTATGGTTTTTTTTTTTTTGGGCTCTGGCTTGGGGTACGAACGATTAGCGCTGAAATCTAACATTTTATCGATCAGTTGTTTGCACAGTTGCTGCTGATCTGGGGCTAATTTAGTTTAATTTTAGACTTAGACAACTTATGGCCTCGATATGTGCTTTCCGCTTGATTCGACTTTCAATTTTCTAAAAATAAACTCAATTGTCTCACAAAACACTCGCACGAATGCACAAATATTTGTCAGTTAATATAATGGCCAATATTTAATAGTGTGCCAAACTGTTACTACACAATACAATAGATAATAACGACGACGTTGGCCATTTCATGTGTTTGCCCACGTGCGTCAGAGTCAAAAAATGCAAAATTTGAAGAAAACAAAAAACAACAACATATTCATATTCATATTCATCTGCGGGTTTAGCAATTGTCATACGCATATATACAGATACATTCATATCTTCTCATATGTATGCTTAATTTCTAATTAGTTAAAAACCCATCCGTCAACTGAGCAATACAATTTTGATAGCTCATCATTGAGTTCGCCCCCGACATCCGCTGTTCGTTTCATTCAGCTCCTCAGTTCCGCAGTTGCTCCGGTTCCAGAAGCTGTGTCACGCAATGATAAGCACAAATCGAATTTGTGCATGAAAATCATTATTATTATGATTATATATATATATATATATATGAACATATTTACATACATATTCGGTACGCATTATGCTGGTCAACGGGCCAGAGGTAGGGGAAGTTCAAGTCCATGTCCAAGTCAAAGTCAGTGGGCAGACCCAATGCGGGACGATTTGTCTGATTGACAGTATAATGAACTTGAAATATTTCTATCATATAATCCACTCAAAGAATCATTTGTGCCATGGACAATTTTTAATAGCGATTTGTACGTTGTATGTTGACAAAATGCATTGTATTGTCAATTATTCAATGAACACAATAAACAAATTAAAGTTATGATCAAATCCAGTGATTTGTATTTCTATCTCAATATTAAAACGGAAGTCGAAAAGTTGCAAATTGAAAAAATAAAGATAAAATATGCTATATGTTTAGTCTACTGCTGAGCTGTGGTCGCAGAGCATTCACATGAATTTCAAAATAATTCACATGAGTTTCTGTTCGCTGATAATCTAATAAATGTAGAAATGAATTTGTCTACCGCTGCTGCTGTTGTTGCTTCGGTTATATTTTTAAGTTGGGGCACGACAAGTGTTAGGATAAATATTAACTACAATAACAGCTAACCGACTAACCGCAGAGTCATAAAAAATTGATTTCGGTTTGTCGGCGACAAAACAAATACAATATTCATTGTTTTTTTTTCTTTATTGTTGCTATGTTGTTGTTGTCGTGCTGCTTTTCAGCTGGGATCTGTTTTTTGTGTTGTTTTCTTGTTTAACTCACATACACACATTAAACAAATATGTAGAATTCGATAAACATTTTTTCTTTTGTTATTTTTTTTTTTTTTTTTAATATTATTATATATGCATACATATATAATTTGTTTTTTTTTTTTTGACAACCAGCGATAAAAACTCGCATTTCCCGCAAAACAAAGCAAACAGAATTTAATTTCATTTGCATTTATGTTATGAAATGTAAGGGTAGATATGTATAAATCTATCTAAAAAAATTATATTGTTAATGTTGTTCTATATATATTCTGTTCTCCACGTTAACCATATTTATGTTGTCCTTATAAAAATCAATTTGCGAGTGTATTTAAGCTTCGACTTTGCAAAAATGGTTTCGTTTCTTTTTTTTATCGTATTATTTTTAAAGTAGCATTTAGCATTTTTTAATATTCATGCATGTTCATATATAGTGTTCTATTATTATTTCTTTTGGGTTGAACTGTTTGTTTTTGTTTTTGTTTGTTGCGTGATAAAGAAAACAACCGACAACAAAACAACAAACACCAATAAGAAACGAAACTGAACGTGTCATTTCTTTTCTTCTTCTGATATATATAATTAAGTATGTATTATGTATGTATGTGTGTGTGTATGTATGTATGTACAGATGGTATACATAGATAGTATAATATATTGTAACGAAATCAGAGCGGAAGTGTTTTAGATTTTATTGGGTAGGTGGTATGTGGTCTTTGGCATTTTTTAGAATTGCTAATTTGTTAACAATTTTTATCATGCATCATTTCATTTAATTTTATACAATATTTTTTGTTGTTGTTTGTGGCGTGTTTAACCCATGGTTCGCCTGCTGCTATTTTTACACGCTTTTCGTGCACTTTGTCTATAAAATGCACTTCTGCGAAAAAATAAACACGCATTGCGCCAAGACAAACAAATGCACTAAACAAGTGGGAGGGAGGAATGGGATGGACGGGGAGGGTGGTAGGGGAATTGACGTCCAGATACCAGATAGCAGAACAGAACGGAACAGAACAGACCAGACCAGACCAGACCAGACAAGACAGTCTCTAACAACAAACAACTGTTGCAATTCCATTTAACATAATTTTTTGCACAACTGTCGATCATATTTGCTTGTTGTTGTTTTTCCATTTCTTTCTTTCTTTTTTTTGTCATTTAAGTTTTTGCAAATTTGGTTTTTTTTTGCATTTTATTTTTGGTTTTTTTCATTTCGGTTGTTCGGCCTGTTGCGTGCCCGGCGTCTAAAAAATATTGTCGCATATTTATGAACATGTGTAACAGATAAATCTGGGATCTTTGGGCACACACGTAAGTGATTTAGTTGTCAGCAGAGTGCATTTATTACAGCTGTGTATTGCTGCTGCTGCTGCTGCTGCTCGCTTCTGGAGCTGTGCATATGGCTGGCTGTTGAGTATGGGCGCCGCCAGGGGGCGCTAGTAATCAAACTAATGAGCTAAAACAAAACGAGGTTCGTTTTCGGGAAAACGTTTTAGAGCCGCAGCATTTGGCAAAAATAGCATTTAATGGATTTCAAATAAACAACAAAACGAAGAAAATGTATATGTAAAGAAAAACAGCTATAAGTGGCAGGTAAGTAAAATACATAAAGCGAGAGAGCAAGTGGGGATGGTGGTGGCAGTGGCAGTGGGAGTGGCAGTGGGAGTGTTATGGAGGTATGAGTGAGGCTAAGAGATTGTGTCTGCTCTGTCTGCCAACTGAAGTGATAAAACATTAAAGAAATGCAACGAGGGGCGCTGCGGTTCGTTTTCTTTTTCTTGTTGTTGTCGTCGATTTTTTGTACTTTCTGTTGCATCAACACCTTGGGGTTGCTAATGGCAGTTAGAAGCTGCGAAAGATGCCCTGAATACGCAGAATGGCAAAGATGTTGCAGTGCAAATGATAATGATTGATGCTTAAGTGCATGCAGCACTGTGTTGCAAGACAACCACCACATTTGCACGCAACATTTGCAGCGCGCTTTTTTTGTTATTGCTGTGTTGGGGGTTTGAGTTTTTGGGTATTGGGGGCAGTGGCACTGGCAATAAGCAATCATTCAATGTGGGCACAATGGAGAGGAGATTGCCGCGAAGCTTGTCCTGCATTAGAGAAATTGCAAAGAAGCATCGACAGGGGACAAGAGATGCAACAAACGAGGAAAAAAAAACAGGGGAAGAGACTTCTAAAAGCGTAGGCATAGAAAAGAAGACACAAATCTAAGGGAAGGAGATGGATATATGGAGAAAGAAAGGGATAAAAGTTAAAGAGACCCTTGCCTAATTCTTCTTTTTGGCATATCCTTGAACGTTCCCCAACCAGCACATACTGACTTGTCTGACAGATATTTAAGACTGGCGTAGACAGAAATAAGATCCAATCGACAGTTAAAACGATAACCAGTTTAATAGATATTTTTAAGCGGTTTCTTCTCCCTAAGAAAATATGGTTTGGCCATCCACAAGTGATGATTGGTGGTAAGAACAGGAGTTGGCAACGCGGATGACAAGAAATGTAAACAAAAGCCGTCAACAAATTGTAGGCGTTAAAATTGTCATGTCAATATTTTAATGATATCACTTTACACAAAGCTCCTTCACCCTGCAGCCAGTTAGTCCACAGTTCAACCTTCCCCCAATCAAAGTGTCTCGTAGAAAGTTTATTTTAACTTTTTCTACAGCATTTTTTTTTTGGTTGAGTTTTTTTTTGTATTTTTATTTTGGGATATTTCCTTCTGGTCGCCGAGTCAAATCCCTCGCATATTTTTTCTGTGTTTTGCTTTCACGTTGCCCTTTCTTATAGCGTCGTGTAAAGAATAAGTCAAAAGTCCTTTTTATTTTTTCTGCTTTGTTTCGATAGCTGCCGGGACGCTCATTTGTTTGCCTTGTATATCTTGCTGTTTTTTTTTTTTTTTGCACTTGTGTTTGGCTAGAAAATTAGAAGAAAAATGCGCTAAACTGGCTGCCTGGCTGCTTGGCTGCCTGTGGTTATAAGGTGGGCTGGAGGCGGGGCATGGCATGGCGTGGCGTGGCGTGGCGAGTTGGCTGTTTTGTTTACTTATGCAAGTGTTTTCTCAATTGTGCGTGCGGACAGCCAGGACGAGCCCAAGGACCAACGACAGGCGGGTCAGTCGTGCGTCGTCGTCTGCGGTTTGAAAATGTTTTCATTTTTTTTCATTCTTTTTTTTTTCGGCTAGGGTTGCGAATTGACTCCTCAGCTCTTAGTTGTATTTTTGGGTGGCAACATTTGTCTAATCTTAACGGTTTTACATTTCATTGCTCTGGGTAATTGTCTACACAGAGGGAGGGAGGCGTGGCATGGTAGAGTGTAGTGTTGTGTGGTGTGGTGTGGTGCGGTGTTGCATAGACAGTTTATTAAATGAACAGAGAGCGGCTGCTCGCTAAATTGCGTGTAGAGTATTGAAAAACTTACCTCTTTGTCTTTGGCAGCTAATAGAACAGCGGGCTGATTGTTGTTGTTGTTATTGTTGTTGTTGTTGTTGCTTGCATTGCGCTTTTTGCGCTTCTCATTGCTGTTGCTGTTGGTGTTGTTGTTGTTGTTGTTGGTGTTAGTATTGTTATTGGTGCAATCGTCGTCCTCAGCGCAATGTGCCACATGTTGCTCATTTACATTATTATCACGCAGTGCAACATGTTGCGCCTCACTGTTGTTGCTCTTTCGACTACAGCTATTGTTTCTATCAGTATTGTTGCTGTTATTATTGTTGTTGTTGTGATTATTGCTAATATTTAAACTAGCTTCCTCGTCATCCTCATGCTCATCGGTAGCCACATCGGCAACATCGTCATCATCATCATCACCACGATGATGACCATCATCAACATTATGTGTTGCATTCGCATCGCCAATGCTATCAGTTCTTGCCAATGACTTAGCGGCAGCAACACTACCACCATCAGCAACATGCTCCGGCTCCAACTCCATATCATCATCGTCTAGATCACCATCGGCATGCGCCACATTTGATTGCATCGAAGCATCCTCCTCGTCATCGTCCTCGCCATCGTCGTCGATGCAATTGCTACTTGCTGTTGCCTCAGCAAGATCGCGTGCTGATTGCTGCTGTGTTACGCCTGCTGTTGTTGCAGTTGCTGCAGCTGCTGCTGCTGCTGCTGCTGCTGCTTGCGTATTGTTTGTTGCAGCAACGGGCGAGTGCATGGGCGATTGTTGCTGCTGTTGTTGTGCTGCCGCTGCAGCTGCTGCCGCCGCAGCAGCCGCTGCCGCTTCCATCATCATTTGCTGTGCGTGATTGAAGAAGAGCTTGGGATTTAAACAAGCGCCACCGACGCCGTTCTGCAGGCTGCTCTGCAACTGTTGCTGCTGCTCGGCACTCAGCAACGGCGGCGATGGCGACGGTGTATTTGTGTTGGCTAGCAGATTGCCGCCGTTCTGTTGCAGCGTTATGGCCGCTGCAACAATCGAGCTATTCAGCAGCTTGTCGCTCTCACTTTCGCTGTTTCCAGTGGCTTCCTCTTCGCCGCTGGCCAATGCCGCTGCCGCTGCCGCTGCTGCTGTTGTTGTATTGCTGTTGTCGCTGTTGCTGTTATCGCTGTTGCTGCCTGGCGTGCCTGTGGATAGTTGTTCCTTGAGTGTGTTCACTTCCTTCTCGGCTAGTGTAGCGCGCTGTACAAATTTAAAGAGACAGAGAGAAAGAGAGAGAGAGAGAGATAATGTGTGAGAAGAAGAGTAAAAGAGAGTAAGTCTAGTTTCAACACGCCCGACAAACCGCCCACCCGCCCGCCCGCACACCCCTCCTTGCCATTGGTTGCCCCTTGTCAGGCGCATATGTTTCTGGGCGCAAACTTTTCCGAAACCAAAAGGCAACTATCGACCCTCATTAATTTTACTTTTAAAGTCATTACGGGTTAAATTTAGCCAAATTAATACGTTGCAAAACTTTTGGCCAGCCAGCCAGCCAGCACACAAAAAAGGCTTAAAGAAAAAAAAGCATACGAATTGCTGGGGCGGCAGAGAGGGGCGTCTGCAGTGGCCCATTTGCATTAGCAACCAAATAGCAACAAACAGCCGACACAATTTATAGTTTATCGTTGGTATCGATAAGCCAACTTGAAATTTTAGTGCTATTAGCGTTGACCTTCGCCAAGGGGGTAGTCCTGGGCTGCGAGCCACAGCCAGACGACGACGACGACGACGATTGCGACGTGGACTTTGCTTGAAATCAAATGCCAAATGAGAAATTAAAACAACAACAGCAACATCAGCAGCGACAAAAAAGGTTACAAAAATATGCGGTGCAAACTTTTTTGGCAAATTAGTCTGGGCCCAGGACCTAGCGCCAGCAACACAGCCAGAACCAGAGCCAGAGTCAGTAACAGAGTTAGAGTCAGAGCTAGAGCCAGAGCCAGAGCCAGAGCCAAAACCAGCCCAGAGCTCAGCCTAACCCAAATGCCTCAAGCCCAACCCACAGTCAAGTCGGGTCCGGCGCAGTGTGCCGTAGTAGTGTCCTGTCCTTAATGCTAGAAAGCGATTCCTACGACTTTTCCTCGGTCTCGGATGGCAATGACTTTTTTTCTTGGGTACGAGGCACTTTGACTTCGATTTTCTGTTGATTTGTACTTGTTTTGGTTTTTGAGTTTTGTGCAATTTTATTTGTATAAATACCGGAAGCCAATGGGTGGCCAGGGGACGAGACGACTGACGAGGAGCGGGGCGGCGAGGTCCAAAGCAGCCGGGGCGTTGCAGGCAATAAAGAACTTTGGAAATTAGTCGATGGGCATATAGTTCTCTCTATTGCCGAAAAGACTTTGTCGGTGTGAGCTACAGTTTTTCAGCCTTTGCAGTTCTTATACAAGTTTTTTTTTCCTCATATCGATGACGACGACGACGTCGAGGACGATGGCAGCTACTAACCCTGCCTCTCACAAAGTTAAGCAGGAAGTCGTTATAAGGGTCGGGTTAAGGCTGAATTGCAATGCAGTTGATTGGGAGTGGTAAAATGTAAACGATTAGGAGAAGTTCTTTTCGGTTCAGACGGAACTTTCGCAGGTTATGACTATCAAGGAAATGTAGAATTCCATTCCCTATATTGTCTTTATCACGGATGTGTCTGGATCTGCATCAACTGATAGATTAACGTTCATGACTATCACAATATTAAGAATATATTACATAATAATAATCATAATTTCTTATGGACTCTAATAAAGCAATTGAGCAAAATAGGTTTTGTCAAGTCTTATGAGCTTTATCTGAGACGTGTGTCAACATAGACAACTTGCAACTTGCTAAGTCCATTAGGTTGAATATCAGCTGGCTGGCCAATGTTTATCTTAGCGTCAGCCTTGAAGAGTTAGCTGCTCGCCACAATGTGTATTGGTTTAAAATGCAGCTAAAAGACAACAGACTGCTTTCGTATAACCGCCGGAATTTGCTGTACTTATTGTTGTTGTAGTTGTTGTCGTGCGCTGTGTTTATCTTTTTTCTTGCAGATGAATGGCCCTCGAGGCATATTTGTCAACATCATCAACAAACCAAGCGAGCTCATACCCCTACCTAAACCCATACCCAAACCCAAACCCAAGCCAAAAACCCAAACCTGAACCCGCAGCCAAATGTAACGTAAGCAAAAGCCTGAGGCTCTGGCGGGGAAGGCGACGCAGTCTCGGTTTTGGGCTCGACTCGTCGTCTCATAGATATATATTTATGATATTTAAAAGCTCTTAGGTACAAACAAGAGACAAGCGGCTGTTGGGCGCAATTCGCGTCTGCGATGCGGGGGTTTTTTGGGTGGCAAAAAGGAAGCTGCAGTTTTGTCCTTGCCCGTTTGCTGGGACTTTAAATGCCAGACAGCCTTCAAGAGCGCGCAGGCTTTTACAACTGGGCGGACTGTTATGCGCAAGGGTGGTGGAGGCGTCTAGGGGCGCTGTGATTTTCATGCTTACTGTTTGCGGCAATGTCTGTGGCACGTTGCTGTTACTGTTGTTGAGCTGCTTAAGCTTGAAAATTGTTTTCATAATGCCAGTCAGTCGATGACTACCAATACAAGAAAGAACAAAAAAAAAAGGGGGGACAAAAAACAAAAAAAAAAACAAAACACAAATTATTCTTTTGACTTTTTGCTGCAAAATCGATCAGTGGCACTCAAACTGTGTGTTGCGAGCTGGCCAGCCAGGCTCGGGCAGTTGCCACGTTTTTGTTTCTTGGCGTCCTTTTGAAATGCAATCCCCGTGAGAAACGCAACACTTGCGTTTTGTTGCTGGCCACAGTGGCAAAACTAGTTGCTGTTGCTGGCCGAAAACGAATTTTGGCAACGTCGCCGCATTTTGCTCACTTGCTGAGCAAATCAATTAATGTACTGCTACGACTCGAATGGGAACTACAAATTGGAATCGGAATGGGAAAGGAGTGGCAACAGCAGGAGCTGGATGCTGCGTCTGGGGCCCAGTTCTCAGCCTTTTGTGGCCCAGTTCGAGCGGCTTAGCAGCAGTTGCCAACCAAATGAGTTAATTAACTAAAATGCGGGTGACTTTGCTCGTGTTTTACTTTTCGGGTTTTTTTTGTTGGTTTTTTTACAGACACACACACACACACACACACACACACACATGTGGAAGAGTGCGGGCAGTTGTATAGGCTCGGTGCCCACTTCAAATGGCTCGCCGCCCGCTTGCCGCTTGCTTTGTGTGTGTGTGTCCAGTCTGTGTGTGTGTGTGTGTGTGTGTGGTCAGCTTATGGCAGAAAAGGCTTTAGTATTGAGCACCCTTTTAGCGTTTTTTTCTTCCTCTTTTTGGGGCACTTTTCTGTTTTTTTTTTTTTTTTTTTGGTTTTATTTTTTGACGGGTTGCACAGCGAGTTTCATTTAATATTTTTGCATGTGCCGGCGTCGCCACTTCAAAGGACCTACCAAAAATAGCAAAACAAAAAAAAAAAACACGTGAATAAAATAAAATAACATGAGCAAAACAAAAAAAACCAAACGTTAGCCAAAAATGTTAAGTGAAATGTTAACAGCGGGACCAATGTGCAATGCTGTTATCATTTCTATTAGCCAAAAACGAGCGGGCTCCGAGCACAGCTTGAACTTTTAATGGGCGCATGTAAGCGGCTGGAAGGGTCTATACATTTTACTTCAATTGGGCATCATTGAAATTACTGGCTGGTTGAAAAAGAATCGAGTCTGGGCAAGGCAGTCAACTTGATGTACAAATTTAAGCAAAGAATGTAACTCACTTTAACTTGAAATAATCGAGAAAAAAAATGTGATAGCAAAGTAAAATTATCCTTTAAGCTTTTCCCATCCAGATGAATAATAATAAAAGTAACCAAAACTTGAGAAATTATTTAATCGGAACATAAGCTGACTTAACAGCTTTGGTTTTGAGGTCAAGCTTGCAACAATTTGGATAATGTTTGAATATTTGTACTCAATATTATTGTTGCTACAAAGTAAGTCTGCTCCATTTTTGTTTTTTGCTAGAGGTTTCGCTTTCAAGTTGATTGTGGGTTCAGAGCTCAAAGGTTCTCTCAAGGATCAGCCGCTGGGCAATTGAGCTCTTGTTATTTCTTTTTTTTTCTTTTTTTTTTCTTTTTTTGCACGCTCTCTTCAGCAATTGTAGCAACTATCGCGTGCACATAAGCACTTCAATGCTTTACAACCAAGTCAAATACCACTCGCCGACTTGCCCGCGACCCCCGCCGCTTGCACCGGCCCAAGCGCTACCCTAGCTCTCAACGCTCAACGCTCAACGCTCTCAATCGCTGTGTGCGAGTCGTGCGCGCGGCACATGTCAAAAAGCGCGCACTTTCGAACAGAAAAAGATTCCAGCCCTTTGGCAATGTGTGTGTGACTAGATGTGTGTGTGTGTGTGTGTGTGTGTGTGTGTGTGTGTGTGTGTGTGTGGCAGTATGTATTATAATGCATAAATACTCGTACTCTTTTGGTAGTCATGAAGAATTTTTGCATGCAGCATTGTCTCAAGCTGTTTTCTGAAGTGAGTCGAACGGTCGACGCGTTATTTTGTCGCATGGCAGCTGTCAGACAGCGAGCAAGAGAGCATGATATGGAGACACTGAGATTGCGAGAGAGAGAGAGAGACAGAGACAGAGAGAGAGAGAGAGAGAGAGTGGTAGGGTCAGCTGGGAGTAAGGGGGTAGCACTCTTTGTAATTAGTACGAAAGCGACGTTATGAATTGTGCTTCAAGCTCAGCTCGAGTGCAAGTTCTTGTTGTTATTGTTGTTGTTTGTTGTTGTTGTTGTTGTTGTAGGCGGTCGCAACCCCTCAGGAGCATAAAGAGCAAAAGCAAAAGCAATAGCAAACAGCAAACAGCAGCAGCCTCCATTTGGTAGCGGGTCTGGGAAACGTCGCTGCATTCTTTGGCGGCACAATAAATCAAAGCAAATCAATGCGACGTCCGCTGGCGCGTAAGTGGGAGTCGGGAGAGGCCACAACAGACACAGGGGAACTAACCAGAGGGTGCAGATTTTGAAATTGGTTTGAGCTTTGATTTAGGGGCGGCAGTCAGTTGTTGTCCTGACATTTCAGTTGCCAGCAGAGTTGAAAAATAAAAAAAAGAAAGAAAGAAAAACCTTTCCGAGGCGGCTTCTGCCAATGCCACTTAAACGCCTACATGACATGACAAGCAGCAGCAGCGGCTGGTAAGTAGGTGGTGGGGGGAAAGGGGTATGCGGGCGTTGCTAAGCTACCCAAGAAAATTGAAGCTAAGGCGTTTTAACAATTACACACACATTAAACATCAGCCAGGCGGCTGGCAGCAGCAGCAGCAGCAAAAGACTTGTAAAAAGTTAAAAAGTTGTGAATTGTGCAGGTGGACGAGTGGTAGGCAAGAAGGGGTTAAATATGCCAGCGATGGTGTGCTTGGATGTGTGTGTGTGTGTGTGTGAGTGCTAACATCCATTGAAAAGTAAGAAAAAGAGAAGGGACAAAAGAACGTAGCACGACATTAGGCGCAAAGAAGGACGCAGCGCGTATGTCTTCATAGCTATAAATGCAAAAGAAGGAAACGCCACACACAGATGCTCGTCTTCTACCTGTCATGTGTCTTTGTCTGTGTATGTGTGTGTGTGGTTGCTGTATATAGTCCTGTCAATGTGCCAAGTGTTTTGTGGCTTGGGGCAGTGTGCATTTAACAGAATGCAAAGACTAAAACAAGTAACGAACAACCAAAGAGAGAAAACGAGAGAAAGAGACAGAGAGAGAGAGAGAGAGAGAGGGAGCTCATTATATTGGACATATTTGTTTAACAGAAGTAATAATAGCAAATACTCCAATATACATTTTGAAAAATGTGAAAAGCAACCTTTAAAAAAAAAGCCAAATGCAATAATAAAAGCTGAAAGCGGATTCCCAATCAGCTGCACCTTTATTTGGCATATGTCTTTGACCCTCCACTGCTCAGCCCTTTTTCTCGAATTCAAGTTGCAGAACAGAGTTGAATAAATTCATTATCAACTAACTGAGATTATTAGCAGGCAGCTTATAATTTTGTTGCTAAGCTTTATGCTTTTAGCGATCCATTAACTTTTTATTATGCGCTGCAGCAATATTGTTTTTCCTTTTATATATTTATTTGTGTAATGCCTCCACACCCAAACACAAACTTGCACACACAAACGCCCACACAATTTGCCATATTTACTGCGTTTTTATTTTCGGGACATGCCTTTGCATTTGCTTTACAATTTCAAACATCATTAGCAACGCACACACACACACATATAGTGAAGGGGGGTGTAAGGGGTGCAAGGACAAACAGAGAGCTCTTACACACACACACACACACGCACAAATCCCTTTTTGCTAATTATTTATTTAAATATTAAACAAAAAACAAAAAAAAAAAATAACCAAACACACGCTGAAAGAGAAACAGAAAGCATGCCAGCAACAGAGACAGATACGAGAAGATGGCTAATGAGAGCGAGATGGCGCGCCATTAAAACTGCAACAAGAAAAAAATAGAAAAAAAAAATAGACACACAAACACACACACACACAGAGAGATCAACGCTGAAAAAAAAGATGTGAAAAGAGTAGCGTAAAATCAACAGAAACACACACACGTCAACAGAAGACGAAAATTATGTATTGATGCTGCTCTGAGGGATTGAGGTAGGATATGGCCCGACGAGGGGGGGAGGCTGTGCGAAGTTGAGTTGTATTTGCTGCTATCTGTGCAGCAAAGACGTACGTAGTAAATACAAAAACAAAAAAAGAAAACAAAAATAATAAAAAAAATAAATATACTCGTACACACACACATAAAAGAAGCAACAAACAACGACGAGCAACGGCGAAGACAAGGTAAAGCAGCGAGCAGCGAGCAGCGAGCAGCGAGTAGGAGTGTGAGCGAGACACGTATATGCATGCATGCAAAGCTCGCACATAACTGTACATACACTCTGGTTTGGCACTTTGTCTGTCTGCCTGTCTTTCTTTCTGTCTGTCCGTCTGTCTGTCTGTCCTTCTGCTCAGTTATGTTCCGTCTGCCCAGTTAACTAATATTTTCTAATTTAAAATTCTGTTTCTTTTTTATTGCCTGGCACACACACACACACACACACACAAATGGGGGGGGGTCTCCCCAAACATGTGTGTATGTAAATTTATAAAATTTCTATTTACTTATCAAAAATCAGGCAGCGACGAGCCATTGAAAAAACAAAGAGTTGTATTTATTATTAGCCCTCCTCACCCTTAACGGGCACACAATTCGCACAGCAGGCAATGAAAAACATGAAGTTAAAACTGAAGAAGAAGAAGCAAAAGATGATGAAGGAGCAGCAGCTGTAGATGGGGGTGTAGATAGGGTGTTGAAGGAGGGTGGGGGGGGGTGTATTTCTGAACTGGTTGCGGGGAATTCAATGTTTTGCTGCTGCGGATCCTGTGTACGCCCAAATGTATGCTATACAAAATATAAATTAGCTTTGATATGCGAAGCCGCTGGGCGTTTGGCCGGGGCTGCAAGTGTGGTGTGGAAGTCAGAGTAGAAGCTGGGTGTGGGACTGGGAGTGGGAGTGGCAGTGGCAGTGGGAGTGGGAGTGGAGCTTGACAGAGTGGGCTGAACTGTAAAAAAGGATTATATACACGCGTGCTTCATATGTGTGCGTGTGTGTGTGTGTGTGTGTGTGTGTGTGTCTGTGTGTGTGAAAAGATGCTGAAAAAAGGATTAATGCGCGCGCCAAGCAAGAAGACAGCAACAGCAACAGCAACAACAACAACCGGACAGGAGGAGGTGTAGATGAGGAAGAGTGGTCGGGGAAGGCAGCTATATGCTTCGATTTTTAATGCGTCATATGACAAGGCAGCCAGCAGTTATGTGTGCGAGTGTGTGTGTGGGTAATTGTCTGTCCTGGTCTGACAAGAGGCAAGCAAAAATCCAAAGTTGCGCGTTGAGCGACTGCTGGAAAGAGGTAAGAGGATGCGCGAGGATGTGTAGGGGGTTCGGCTTTTGGGGGCTGTAAAGTGTCAAAGAAAAATGTATGCGGCATTTTCTTTTCAAAAGCTACAGTTACACACAGCTGCTGGTGTGTCTGTGTGTGTGTGTGTGTGTGTGTGTGTGCTTGCATCAAATTAGACGATTTCTAATTGCTATCTGTTGAGAAAGGAGTGGCAGGGATTAAAAGTGACACATTGAAGGCTCCAGGGGTTGGAGTAGGATATGGCATATGATAGATTTACCCAGATCAAAGCATAAAATATAGCTTCAGATAAGCACAAATTGCTGGCAGCAGAGCAAGTCGAATGCACACAAACAAATAGTAAACTTGTAAACGTCATCTTTCTGTCGATCGCTCTGCGAAAAGCATTTGCATCATTAGTTGGCATGGAACTGAAGAGCTGAAAACATGAGTTGCTGCGGCCTACATCAATTTGAGTTTAATGAATGCAAATGTTTGAGTGTTTGTCAGGTTGGTCGAAATACTGATTCCTTATGGCTTCTGCTCATTAACAATCAAAACCCAAGCGACTGGCCTGTTAATGTGTGTGTGTGTGTGTGTGTGTGTATGTAGACAACCCTTACCACTGTACAGCCTCCACCCTCCTGCAGCCAATGCTGAGGCACATTCACGGCACACCCCGCACATGAAAGTAATAATAATTTTTTGGCTTATCCTTATTATTACATAAAGTATGCATACCTTTTTGTAGCTGGACATGCACGTATCTGCCTCACCCGCTGACCAATCGTACATGAAAAATTAACGCACACACATGAGATGTGTGACCCTTTTTTTTGTGTCGGTATGTATTTGAGCCATTGTTGTAGCTGCCCCCTCTGCCCTCTCCCACACTCGCATCGCAACCAATTTCGAACGCTCTTTTGGTCACTTTGTTCGTAGGCCTTTTCGGCAACATTTTTGAAAACACAACACAACAACAACAGCTAAAAAGTAAATAATTAAGCATTACACTGACCAAATAGCACACACACACACACTCAACAAAGAAGGGGGTGTGGGAGTGGCGTTGATGTTGGGGGTGGGGGGCTGTGGGTCAGATCAAGTCAAGGCACACACGGTCCAGACAAATACAAATAAATATATAACTCGTGTATGTATGTGGGCAGTGCGGGGCCATACAAATAATGATTAGAAGTCCCTTCTCACACCCCTCCGCACAACCCACCCACCCCTTGCACTCTTTATATATATATATATGTGTGTGTGAGTTTGGCTTTTACTTTGTTTTTTTTTTCAGACTGTGTGTGTGTAATTTTTGACATTTTTATGCGGGCCTCAAACTAAAGGCAGATCTACCAAAAAAAAAAAAAATATATATATATATATAAAATAAAAAGCTTTTCAAAGTTAATGTGCCCAAAAAGGGTGAGAGGGTTGGGGTTTCGATGTACATCCGGGTTGTGTGTGTGTGTGTGTGTTGGTGTATAACATAAATTTGACACTGTAAAATTGTAAAATCTAAGAGAAAATAATGATTTCTATTTAGCTGCAGGTACAGTTGCACACAAAAATAGCAAAAGCGCAGGAACCAGTGTTAATAATAAGCTATCCTGACTGAGCCCCACCCACCCACAGCCTCATCTATTTATCCCGGACATAGATATGAGCTTTGTTATTGAGGCTTAAAAAAAGGCAGACAATGCAAAATAATTCAGGGCCTAGCCCAAGGCATCCTTCTATTCTGCAACCACCCTTTTTTCTTTTTGTATTTTTAATAAGTCCCAATCTATGAATATGTATATATAAAAGAGAGTTTAGTTTGGAGCTTAGTCCAAACTAGGACGGCATATCGGAAAATTCGATCTCAATGCTCGGAGAATTGTAAAAACTGATTGTTATCTACATATATATATATATATATATATATATATTCATGCCAATTAGCATATGAAAAACGCTCTGATTTTGCAAATGCTAAGATGAATGTTAAAGCATTCATCGAAATCGATGGGAGACAAGCTGAAGTGGGTGGCGGGTAGCCTTGGGTTCGGTCTTGGGCCGCTGTGCTATCTATCAAATCTTTAATTAAGCCAAAAATTAAGCAATTAATTTTGTTGCTTAGACTCTGTAGACAGACGAGGAGCAAAAAGCCTTTTGGCGTTGCCATCCTTTAGTATTTTACAATTTCAATCAAAATTTCCAATCAATGTCAATTCATTATGCGCCCAGCCAGCAAGCACCAAGGACAGCCACAAAAGATGTCCCCCCCTCCCATTCCTTCTCCACTCACCACACACACACACACATACACACACACACCTCCACATTCACCTCGAAGCAAGCACCAAGGCAACACCGTCTGATGGAAACGCTTGAAAAGCAACCCTGTGCGAGCGATGGAAACACGGCGCTGGCATTTTTAATGAAAGCCACGCACAAAGTTCCCTGTCAAGTTTTGCCTAATCAAAATCGACAACATTTTATAGTTTGGCCGGGAAGACAGACAGGCAGCCAGCCAGCCAGCCAGCCAGACAGACAGACAGTCAGACAGACAGACAGACAGACAGACAGACAGACAGACAGACAGTCAGACAGACAGACAGTGAAGACACCACCAGAAAGAGAGAGTCTGTAGTGGCAGTGGTGTGTGGGGAAGGGGCGTGGCAGCGAGTGTGTGACAAACAAATATTTGAAAACGTAAATCAGAAATCTTTCACTTTCATTTGGCAATCCTTTTATGCCCTTTTACTGATGCTGGCGCTGGAAGCTAGATGCTGGATGCTGGGGTAGGTAGATAGTAGCTTGTCCTGGGTCTGGGACAAAATCGAAAAACATTTCGTGTATTAAAACCGAAACGAATTAATTTAATTAATTACAATCATGTCTTATTAGAGACGTATGAAGACGATGATTACGACGAAGACGACACAGTAAGAAGGGTTCCCGGCTCACTGAGGAATGGGTTGGTGGGTTGCGGGTGGACGGGGAGGCTTGTATAGCTGAAAGACAATTTTGTTGTTGTTTCCGAAGAGTTGCGAGTTGTGAGAGCTTGTGAGCGAAATGCTTTTGTTTTAAGTGTTGTCCTGGGCATAGCATGGCTTTGCTAAGAATTGGTAGGCGACGGAGGGGGTGATTCCCTTTGGGTTGAGCTTTCAGTGGTTGTGGCGGGGTAGGTGATGGTTTGGTTCGGTTTGGTTGGTGGTGCTCTGTTTGCTCGATACGTAATAGCGTATATTTTATGCTCACATCATTTATAAATGCCTGATTTGTTATTTACAAAACGAGACAAGTTGCGGCATTTTGGATTGTATGGGATTTCGCTTTGGGACTGTGTGTGCCTGTGCCTGTGTGTGTGTGTGTGTGTGTGTGTGTGCTGCCACTTAATTTGAATTTGAGTAATTGCCAAGATGTTGGCGTGTCTTGCGGCCAATAACAATGGGCCAACAGTGAAGCACTTACATAGTTTGGCTAAAGGCAACTACAGCCAACCGTCGAGTTTTATGGGCAAAACTGTGTTAGCAGCAGTGTTAAAAGTGCTTCAGCAAATTTAATATTTAACACTAGAAAATTCATCGAGCAGCACGAAACAAAAATGCAGTTAATAAAAACCCGAAACGGATTTGGTACAGTTTAAGCACAAATTTATTCTCAGCTGCCCAGTTGGCAGTGCTTTAACACTGACACTGGCTGTAAAGGTAAAACAACATTTTTACGAACAACCACAGGGAAGTGTGTGTGTGTGTGTGCGAGTGTGTGTTTAAGATACTCATATATCATTTGTGGAACAATCACAGCCCGCTGAAAAATGACAATGCGCGGCCCACATGACGCATACGCAATATTTATTGGCAAAAGCAACAAAACTCAAATAAAACTTGCTGCTCAGCTGCACAGTGTGTGTGTGTGTGTGTGTGTGTGTGTGTGTAGTGTGTGTATGCCTGTCTATATGTCAGACAAGCTGCATACTTCTGTTTACACTTTCTAGCCATTGTTGCTGCTGTTGTTGTTGTTGTTAATTAATTTCTGTAAAAATATTTATTATTATTAGTCGGCAAGCGACTGCGGCAAAGCGGCAATGCACTCATCAGCAGCGCCCAGACAGACACAGAGAGAGAGAGAGAGCGAGATAGAGAGAGAGAGAGAGAGAGAGAGAGTGAGAGAGGGAAAGAGAGGCAGCTAGTGTGAGTGAGAGACAGAGTACTCGAGAAGTAGATTGCATGCCAACGATCCATGCTCCCCGCTGCCACACACACTCACACAGTCACACACTCCTCGCTGCGGCTCCTTCACCTGCCGCGCTCCGCTCTCAACGACTTGACTGTCACTAAACGGCTCATCTAACTGCAATGCTTCATAGAAATTTCGTTTGTGTGATGCTGCTCGGGAACGTGTGTATGGCAAGGAGAACGGGAACGGGAATGGGAACGGGAGCGGGAATGGCAACGGGAACGGGACTGGGAATGGGGTCTGGCTGCCTTTCTGACTTATTTTTGCAATAACAATGAATGCTCAGACGGACGCAAATCACAAAATGAAAATCGAAAAGTGCATGGTTCTATACAATGTACGATATATTTATATATATTTATATATAAACAGATCTATATGAATAGGCATATATATATATATGTATATGTATATAAAACAAAAAATATAAATATATATGTACGTGGTTATTTTTTTTTAAGTGCAGATAGATTTGTATCTGGCTTATGGCAACATCAAATTTACACTCCAACAGACGATGATGTCGTCGTTGTCGCTGTCGTTGTCGATGTTGTTGTCGTCGTGCCAGTCAGTCAGTCAGCCGCGTCGGCCGCTGCCCCATCGCAGTGCAGCAGCCCCCCCCCCCCCACCCATTCACGCAGACCATGCCCACCCGCCGTGCCACCCCTTTGTACGATTATAAAAATAGGCAAATAATTATTTAAGAATTTCTTGATTAATTGGCAGCGTTGTTGTAGTTGTTGTTGCTGCTGCTGTTGTTGTTTTGGCTGTTGCTGTTGTTGTTGTTGTTGTTGGTGGTGAATGCAAATTTTGCGTTGCCGTTGCCGTTGCCGTTGGCAGCAACAGGGCCATTTTGGCCAACACTTGATTGCATTTTCAATTGTTTGCCGTTATGCATTTTTGCCAATAATTTACATAAATGGCATCCTCGCATTGTTTTTGGCATAGACACCATGAAAACAGCAACAACAACAACAACAACAGCAGCAATCACCAACAACAAGAACTATAAAAATAAAAACAGCGCCATTGTGATTTGTGATTGTGACTCATTGAATGAAGATGTAGCAACTAAGTTGCCACAAATTGCGTTAACATATTGTTTGCAAACATTAAACCCAACAAAAAACGGCTAAAACTTAGAGAAACTAAGCCTAATCATTATGAAAGAGCTTAAGAAATGATAAACTACAAAAATGGGCAGATCTTTAAGCTGGTTAAATCATAGATTATAATCAATCGAAGTTGTTGCTCGAAATGATCGTCTTTCAAGCGCTTTTCAGCACAGGAACAAGTCAAGTTGACTAACCTGTCTCAGTCAGCACTCAGCGCTGGCACTCACCACTGAGCACTGAGCACTGAGCACTGAGCACTGAGCAATCTGCAACACCAGCACAGCACATCAGTCCACACTCCAAAGTCTATGCACCAATTAGCATATTTTATATCAATTCCTGTCATACATTCCACACCTAGCCAACGTACATACGTACATACATACATACATACATACATACATACATACATACGTACATACGTACATACGTTGTCGTTGCTGTTGCCGTTGTCGATCTGGTTGTTGTTGTTGTTGTTGTTGTTATTGCCGCCCAAACAATTCACAAGACACAACCAGCACAAAGGCTTGCACTCGCTTATATTCTCCCTCTCTCGCTCTCTCTCTCGCTCTCTCCCTCTCTTTCTATGTGTCTCTCTATGTACATTTGTGTCTCGTTTATTTTTATCAACTTTAGTTTGGGTTTTTTTTTTGTTGCAAGACACAGAGGCACACGCAATCAGCAATTGCCACAGTCACAGTCACAGTCACATCCACAGATTCAAATATTCATATATGTACATATATAGATATATATATATGTATATATATCTACAGAATCATCTTGTCGTTTCGCATAAATAACTGTCGCAGTAATTCCCCCTACCAACCCCCCCTACACCAACCCCACCCCTGATAACCCCCTCCTGCGCAGTCTGTATGGGCGTTTAGCTGTATGTCTGCGTGTGCATGCATTATTTCATTAAAGTATTACAATATTAATTCGATTTTCACTAATTGACAAGAAGAAGAAGACGAAGGAGCATCAGCAGCAGCAGCAGCCCATCTCTTTCTTTCTCTCACTCTCACTCTCCCTCTCCCTCTCAGCTCCAGACTCTTCCTCACTTTGTTCGCTTCTCGCATATCTGTGTCTGTGTGTGTGTGTGTGTGTCTCTGTGTGTGTGTCTCTGTGTGTGTGTCTCTGTGTGTGTGTGTGTTGATCATTTGTCGTTGGCTTTTGTTCTGCCCTCCAGTCTCAGTCTCAACGTTCCTTCATATTTTCTTGTTCCCCATCCGATTCCTAGTTTGATATTTTTGTCGAAGAGTTTTTGTTGACCCAAGTGAGTTGTTGACCTGTCGCATGTGGCCTACTAAGTGGCCTTGACGGCTGCACAGTTGCCACCCAGTGGCTCAACTGCGCTCCTAAAGCCGCCCTGCACTCTCAGCCTGCCATTGTCAAATAAAAACACGCCCACACACACAGCAAATTGGGCAACTGGCGAAAAACGCGCGCGAAAAAACAAAATAAAAAAATATAAAAAAAATATTTAAAAAAAAGTATAATATAAATAAAAGCCAACAACGAAATTTTCGCGCCGGCAAATGGCGGGGAGGTGCCACTGAGTGGGGCGGCTCGGTAGCTGGGTGAAAGTGTGTTTTGTGTGTGTGTCGGGTAGGGGAGGGCGGGGTGGGGAGTTCGGGTTTGTGTCTGTTGCGGTTTTCATGTTGTGCGTAGCTGTCATCGTTGCCTCGAACAAACTGTTGCTGCCACACCCAGTGGGACACAATAATATGCCTGAAGCACATTTGGCGCACAGCGTTAGGCAACAAATTTATGAAAATTATGCGAATTTCATTTTGACATTTGGCATTTGCCTAAAACCACAATCGGGCATTGCTTTCAGGCAGTTGAACAAGCAGCTCACATTGCATTTTAAGGGTTTTCCATTGAATGCATGGCATTGCTGTTGCTGCACTGCCAGCACTGACAGCTTCACGTTGCCACAACGGTCCAACTGGGTCTCTTTTGCGACTGCTGACTTTGCCTTGGCGTTATTGGCGTGTTTGGCATTCTGTTGTTGTTGGTGTTATTGTTGTTGCTGCTGCTGCTGCTGCTGCTGTTGTTGTTTTTGCTGTTGCTGTTGCTGTTGCTGGCTGACCCCAAAGTACAAATCAATGTGTATATGGGCCTGTGTGTGTGTGTGTGTGTGTGGGTGTGGCACACGAGTGTATCATCATCGTCATCATCATCTGCACATCACACACACCGAACTTGCCACGTGCGGCTTGGCTTGGTCAATGCCAGCTGGCCGACCGGCCTTGTCGTCGTGTTTGAAAATTGTGTCAATTGCAGTGCCCACTGGTCTGTCTGCCCGCCGTTGTTGCGTTGCCATCCCTCCTCCCCCACAGACAACCACATTCCTCCACCTTGCCGGGCCAACCATTGGCAGTGTCGACAACATGCGACATGTCGCGCAAAAATGCTGCACGCATGTGGATGGGCAACAAACCCCAAAGCAGTCAACAGCCACCAGTCAACAGTCAACAGTCAACGGCCAAAACAAAATACTTAGCTGCATTTTGGGTTTCCAAATGCTTCTTTGAACTTTCAAGCCGACCTTTCTCAGCAAGCAAATTTAGAACGCATCCGGTTGGATGCTCTTCCGATCTTGTCCATGCAACCAGTGTCAGGAAAATGGAGACCAAAACTCAGGCGCTGCACATCTTTCTGTGAGTTTATTTGCAGCAATTGACAACTTTCGTTAACCATCGAGAATTGAAGTGATAGTTTAATGTTCGCACACTGTCAAATGTCCTCACTGCCATCTCAACTCTGTTGCTGCATTATGCCTTGTCATGGACTGACCTCCACCAACTCGTCGAAAAGCACAAGTCCGTCGTGTCGTCCGTTGCAGCTAAAGCCACAAAGACCCCACCACCCACCAGCCAACCAGCCAACCACGCTGTACGCTAAATTGCTGTGAGACGTTGCGATTGTTCCAACTTTGACAGAGTGGGTGTGTGTCTGTGTGTGTGTGTGTGTGTGTGTGTGTGTGTCTGTGTGTGTGTGTGTGTGTGTGTGTGTGTGTGTGTGTGTATTGTGAGTGCATAAATTTCTAACGGCGACTCTTTTGGTGACACATGGAGCTTAGAGCTTCTGGTTCCGGCAGGCAGCAATGCTGCATTTCTGTTGCTATCATTGTGCTGTCTGCAACAGCAACAGCAACAGCAACGTTCCTCTGTGCCTCTCTGTGTCTTTGTGTGTGTGTGTGTTTGGTTTGTCTCGTCCTCAGCTGCTGAGCGCGCTCGCCTCTGACCTTCAGCATAAATCAAATCAAAATCGATGCTCCCACGCATTTTGCCTGTTAATGCGGTTGATCAGCAAAACAATACACAATTCCAAAACCAAAACCAAAACCAAAAAAAAAAAATAAAAATAAAATAAACCAAGAAAAAAAACGAGACAAGCGCTTAATTTAATTTCCTCCCAGTGTGTGTGTGTGTCTGTGTGTGTGTGTGTGTGTGTGAGAGAATCGAGGCCACAATTTTTGTGAAATTCGATCGAAAGAATTATGTCGAAAACGAACAGCAACAACAACAACAACAACAATGGCAACGAATCAGTCAAAGCTCTTTACGCTTTTTGCATATCGGCAACAGGAAATCCATGTTTATGTTTAAATTAATAATAAAAGAGCAAAAACCAAATAATACAAAACAAAATTTCAGATATGTAATTTCATATATATATATATATATATATGTATATATATATATAGTTAGTTATATATATGTGTATGTGCAACATTCAGTTGGTCTTCGCCTATTGGGATATTAATGAGATGAGGAATTGAAATGTAAGCAACTGCTGCTGCTGCCGCTGCTGCTGCCGCTGCTGCTGCTGCTGCTGCTGCTGCTGCTGCTGTTGCTGCTGCTGCTGCTGTTGCTGCTGCTGCTTCTGATGCTGGCTTCGATGTCGATGTCGAAGTCGAAGTCGACGGCTTGGCAACGCGCCGGGGCAATATTATGAGGGGCATGCGACGCATTAATACAATAAATTATATTATGGCTCTTCCTGTTTGCCCGATAAAAGAGCCAGCGACAGAGCCACAGAAATTGAATTGAACGTTTGTCGTTTTGCCTGCTGATCGTCAATGGGGCAAGCCCGCGCAAAGCCGGCGTTGCGGGGGTGGCGGTGTGGAATTGCCATAATGAAGTCGATGATGATAATAATGCGTCGACGTCGTTGTCGTCTTTGTCGTTGCGGTTGTTATTGCCGTTGATGTTGTTGCTGTTGTTGCTGTTGTTGCTGTTGCTGTTGTTGCTGTTGTTGCTGTTGTTGTTATATGGTAGATCTGCGCGTCTGATTTGTGCAAATAATTGAAATTTGCATATAATGAATGCAGGCAAACAGGCAGGCAGAGGCATACAGCCATGCAGGCAGGCAGTGCGGGGGCGTCTCAAAGAAAGAGGCAGAGAACAACTAGAATCGAAAGAGTGTGCGCCTGTCTGTGTGTGTGTGTGTGTGTGTGTGTGTGTGTGTGTGTGTGTGTGTGTGTGTGTGTGTGCTGCACAGTAGCTGCAATCAGAGGTTGCCCGGAAAGGTAGCTACTCGTCTATTGTGAACTGGCACATAAATTACATTTAAGGCGACGCGTCTGACGCCCGAAAAAAAAGGATGAAAGCAACAGAAACGAGTTAAAAGCGTTAAATTCATTCACAACAAGAATACAACAAAAACATATTTCACAAAAAAATGTATACCAAATGTAATTCTCGACAAAAAGAAGCAACAAGAAATGCTTTGCAGCAGCTTTGCAGCAGCCTTGAAAATGCTTTAAACTTTAAGTCTGATGATCTTGATCATCAGCATGGCATATTATCATAATCAAAATCAAGATGATGTTGCGCCTACTTTTGCGTGGGCGTGCTGTCTGCTGTTTGTTGCCAAGGGCTGGCCGCTGTTGTTGTTGTTGTCGCTGTTATTGTTGTTGCTGTTGTTGTCGCTGTTGTTGTCGCTTTGCTGCTAATGGCAGGCAGACGAGACAAGTTTTGACATATTTTTTTGTGGAGTGTGCTTTTGTGTGTGTGTGTGTGTGTGCCACATTGATGAGGAGGACATGAATGAAACGCAAATGAATGAATACACAGCCAGGCACAGGCACAGCCACAAGCAGAGGCAGAGGCAGA
Organism: Drosophila grimshawi; assembly: GCF_018153295.1. Lineage (NCBI taxonomy): Eukaryota > Metazoa > Arthropoda > Insecta > Diptera > Drosophilidae > Drosophila > Drosophila grimshawi. Next base: position 16,220,864 of record NW_025063692.1, on the reverse strand, counting down.
GGCACCACAAAAAAGTACAAGCACAAACACGGACAGCACCAGAGACACAGCCAGAGCCAGAGACAGAGCCAGAGACAGAGCCAGAGCCAGAAACAGAGGCGAAGGCAGAGTTAGAGGCTGGCAAATACAGTGCCCGGGACCGATGTGGCCATCGTTATGTGCCAAAACAAAACCCGAATAGACTCCAAGCTGACAAACATCTTTAGGATTACTAAAAACTAAAAACTAAAAGCTAGAAGAACTTACGCGTGGTAACCCAGTTGCCTAAATTATGTCTGATGTTCTGTGTTTGTTGTAATTACCTGTAACGAGTAAAAATGAATTGCATTAGTTTTTTTTGTGAAGTGCCAACCATTTACATACTAAGGCATATGAAGATAATGTGAATGAAGTGACATAATAAGTCACCAATTAAAAACGAACTAAAATCATGTATGATATACCAAAAGTGTTGTAATTGAATATGCAGACATGATTCTTGTGGCAGACGAGTCCAAGTCTCGTTGGATAACACAGTCGAGTAGACTGTTACCGACTCCTATCTAATGAAATTTCGTATGAATATTTCCAGTTCCTGTTTCATAAGCTTATTTATTTATTTATTTACAATTACATATTGTTTGCTCTTCAGTTAGCTAACTGACAACTTATGAACTTACTTCGGCTGTGTGCGGCGCTGGCAAGGCTTTTGCGCCTGGTGAGTTTTTCGGTAGCGCGCGTTTTGGATATGAGCACGGGACACGTCGGTAGCCGATTAAAACGCGTCAAATAACAATTAACAACTGATGCAGATAATCAGTGAACAAAAAATTCTGAACGCGAAAACACACAAGCAAACAACACACGCACACACGTACAGCGAGAGAAATACATGCATACGCATGTCAGCAACATTTGCGATAAACGACAAAATGGAATCAAATCTAAAGCTCAAAAAAAAAAAAACAGAAAAAAAAAAAGATTTATATACTATATAAGTAATGTATAATTTGTGTACATATAATAGCAGCAGCTACTGTCTCTACATGTGTGTGTGTGTGTGTGCATTGCTCTGTATGTGTAGATTTTAGTTAACACCAAAGTGCTCGACAAAATAATAAAATAACAAAGGAGAACAAATACATCATCATCATCATCATCATCATCATCATAATTATAATTATAAAATTAAATGCTTCTTGCTTAGATATTTATACTCTGTTTTTTTTTTCTTCTATTTATTTATTTATTTTTTTTTTTTTTTTTTTTAGTCTATGTTCTACACAAATTTTATCAATTTTATTTGTGGCAGCAGCAGCAGAGAGTGGGGCAAGTGGGAGAAGGCAGAGGCTTAGCTATGTCTTTGGTATGGCTTGTCAGGTGTTATAGTTATAGGCGCCGTAAATTGTTTGGAGGCAACGTTTATACGTTGAATTACCCGTACTTAGTGCTGCATTTGGACAGTGTGTGGCAAACTTGAAATATTGCTAAATATACAGAGAGCAGCAGAAAGAGAACGGAATACGGAATACTGAATACGGAATACTGAATACGGAATACGGAATACGGAATAATACAGAATACACAGTCGAAATGTGTGCTTAAGATATCGCCCAGAAAATAGCTGCCATATTTATATAGAGACGTAATCAAGTCAGTCAAGTCAAGTCAAGTCAACCAACCAAACAAACCAAAGCCCAGTGATTACTGTCTATTGGTCGCCAACGCACCGTCAGGCCCCGACGACATTTCAACAGATACAGTAACGACTACAGTTACAGATATAGATACAATTATATAGATACAGATACAGCTACAGATACAGCTAAGTATAGTATATAAAGATAAGATTCTGTTATCGCGCCATTATACTGTACTGGAATGAGTGCTTAGTGTTCAAACAAATAGGTGTATAAATAAACGGACGATACAGATAAGGTGACTACCCCCTAAACCACCACCACCACCAGCACCACCAGCAACCAACCGCCGCCATCCACACTCCCCAACCGAAAAAAAAATACAAGGTATTTCAAGAAGTGGAAGTCATAGCATGCAGCTAGATATAGATACCAGCTATAGACATATACACATACACATAAATAGGTTTGGGTATAGGTAAAGGCATAGATATAGATATAGTTCGTTATAACGGTTAATCGCACACACACGCACAGTTGGAATTGTCATAAATTGTTTAGTTGTTGTCTAAACATGTTGAAAGATTTATGTGCCATATAAAAGAGGCGGTGTATATATGATCATATAATGATTTGTAAGAAATCGGCTTGCCACGAACTCGTATATTTGAATGTATATATATATATATATAAATATATATATATAATATATATATATATATATGTTTACATAGGCTGTAGATACGGTTAGGCAATGGCGTCAGTTAGTTAGTTATTAAGCGTTGATGGGAGTGACAAACCTTGAGCTACTTTGCGGATATACCAAAGTATCTAAGTATCTGTATTTGTTTGTATCTGTATCTGTTCTTGGGATAATGCGTAGTTTCTGTGTTGAGATTGTCATTTTATAGGCACACGTACATAAATAGTGGATCAGTGCCATTATGCATCTTTATGAATAATGATTACATATTATGTTTGCAGATGTGTGGCAATCTATCTAATTCTCTCCGAGCTAAGGTCGAGCGTGGAGTGTCTTTAGTTCACTTGACTTGTGATAGTACAGGTGTCACAATTTACATGCATTGTCAACGGCAACTCTAACGAAATAAATTAGTAATAGTAACGAGTCTAGGAATTTAGGAGCTCTCCAAGAATATTTAGCTGGTTTACAGCTGAGTGGCTTACAATTTTCAAACACTTGCAGTCACATGTGTACACCACCCAATTTAGCAAAACTTTAAACCAATACGAGCTGACATCTCTCTCGATAGCACACACACACACACACACACACACATATATATATATATATATATATATATAGGGAAGAAGAACCTGGGCACGGCTACGGTGGCAGGGTTCGGGTTCAGGCACTGGCCAGCGCCCAATACCAAAAAACGAAGAGCTGAAGGGGAAAAAAATTGGTAGTAGAGAAGATATATATATATATATATATATATGTATATACGATAGGTACATATATCTATACACACAATATATATTGAGCGTATGTTTATGTATAGCATGTGTACACACACACACACACACACACACACACACACACACACATTTATTTATGTATATAAAGCAAAATCCCTATAATAAAATGGGGCGGAGCACAAGTGGCAGCAGGAAAAAAATCAGTAAAATAAGTAGAAAGCTCAAAAAAAAAAAATACAAAAAAAAAATAAAAATACCGAAGCGAGAAATGAAAAGCAAAAGAAAAATCTACCAAGTGTAAAGAAATTGGAGTCGCAGTCAGCATCAACAGCAGAGGGGCAGAGGATTGGGGTTGGGGCCTGTGGTGGCTCTGAACTGAATGGAAGGAAGCAGCAGCAAATCCTGATGCTCCAAGCGTAGCTCTATCTCTCAATGTGTGTGCGAGTGTGTGTGTGTGTGAGTGAGTGAGTGTGTGTGTGTGTGTGTGTGAATGTGTGTGTGAGTGTGTTTGTTTGTGTGCGTGCTTGTGTGCAAGTGTGAGTGTGTGAGCACTCGAATAAAATCGAATAAGCATAAAAACGCATGCCATAAGATATGTATGTAAGTGTGCGTGTGTCTGTGTGTGTGTGTGTGTGTTGCTCTCTGTCGCTTTAGCTGTATATAAGATGAAGCTTTTGCTGCGGCTGCTTTTGTCTGTGTGAGTATGTGTGTGTGTGTGTGTGAGTTGCTCTGTGTGGGATACACATGTCTAAGCTGTTGGCTTTGGCTCTGTTGGCATATCTAGCTCTGGATTTGGGTTGGCTGCGCCTCGAACGCATGTTCAATAACGACATAAATAACAGGGGACGTACACACACACACACACACACACACACACACACACACACACACACACACACACACACACATACAGTTGCACGCAGATTGAGTGAATGTGCTGCTTAGCACCTAAAAGCAAGCTACTATTTTGTTGCCTGCTTTTTTATATTATTTTCTTGCAATGTATGCGTGCATTTGATTACATTCCTTGTTGGCTTGATTTTCTCTCTTCCACCTCATATTTTTTGCTTTGTGTATTTTCGTCCCTACACATGCACATAGCATATATATATATATATATAAATATATGTATATACGATATATATTGACGCCTGACATCTACCCGCCTCCAGATCAACCCCACCCCACCCCACCCCAGCCCAGCCCAGCCCGTTGAACGTCCGTCTCTTTGTGCTACTCGTCGTTGGTTGGGCGCAAAAACTTGTCAACCTTTAGCTAAACCCGACTCCGCCGCAGCCGCCCTTCAATTCAATGCCCCCAAAAAACGAAAAGGAAAAAAAAAAAGCAGCAATAATAACAGAAAAAAGGCAGCTAAAAACCCGACGAAGGGCGCTCTGTGAGTGTGTGTGTCTGAGTGTGTGTGTGTGTGAGTGTGTGTGTGTGTGTGTGAGTGTGTGTGTGCGAGAGAGAGAAAGAGAGCGGTGGGCAACACGACGACATGATATGAAACGCACGAAGCGGCGCCCCGGCCCTAAAAGCTTTGTAGCTGCTGCTGCTGCTGCTGCTGCTGGGGTGCTTGCTGGCGCTGGCGTTGGCGTTGGCGCTGGCGCTGGCGCTGCTGTCGTTGATGGCTTCCCAATCGAAATCGATGTTCGTATGTACAGCGCTCCTGCTGCTTCTTTCATTTTGCCTTCTTCTTTGCTGTATTTTGTATTTGTTGTATTTGTTTTTGTTTTTTTTTTTTTTGTATTTTTGGCAACCACCCATAGCAGAAAATAAAAACGTTATTCGCTTTGGCTATGCTGCTTTCGCTCACTCTATCTGCCTTTTTTACTCACTCTCACTCTCTCTCCCTTTCCCTCTCTCTCCCTTTCCCTCTCTCTCTCTTGTTCTCTCTCTATCTCTCGCTCTACGTTTGTGCTCAATAAGAAGAACAGTAAAAAAAGGTTCCTTGGCAGCTTTAAGACGCCGCTTTAAGGCGGGCGACACAGCTCTCAGTGGATGCTGCCTGCTGCCTGCTGCTGCTTGCTGCTGCCTGCTGCATTGAGCCGAGTGAAAGTGGCGCTGGCGTTTTTATGGCTGTCTGGCTGCTGATTTTGTTCCCCACTCATTTTAATAAAAATTCAATACATGCGCTCGCTCGGCTGCCGCTGCTGCCGCTGCTGCTGCCGCTGCTGCTGCTGTTGAGTGAAGGGAGAAAAGGACGACAACTGCGCCCAGAGAGAGAGCGACGCGACGCGACGCGACGCAAAAAAAAAGAAAATAAAAGTAAAGTAAATAAAATAAAAAAAGAAGAAGAAGCAGCAGCAGCAGCAGCAGCAGAAGAATGTACACACATACATATATCAAATTGGATTGGATTGGTTTTGGTTTCGGTGGGGTAAAGTGGCGTCGATGATTATTGGGTGGTTCTCGTTTTTTGTTTTTGTTTTTTTTTTTTTTTTCATTTGCTTCGATTTTTTTTTTTTCTTTTTTAGCTGATTGGCTGGGCTGGGGGCACAACTGGGGCGGTTATTCTCGGCTGCCTCATTTAACATATTGACAGCCATTGGGCGCCCCATTTGCAGGTTGTTGCTGTGTTTTTTCTTTTTTTTTTGCTGCTGCTGCTGCTGCTGCTGCTTGCTGCTTGCTGCTTGCTGCTTTTGCGATTTGTGCTCAGCACATAAAAATTGAGCGTCAATTGAATTCGATTGGGCGAAGGCGACGCACGACTGAGTGAATCGTTGTGTGTGGGTGTCTGTGTGTGTGTGTGTGTGTGGGTGTGTGTGTGTGTGTGGGTGTGTGTGTGGGTGTGTGTGTGTGTAGGTGTGTGGATGTGTGTGTAGGGAGCCGATGCGAAAAAAAAGCAGCAGCACTAACTGTAGCTTCGGGAGTATGTTGGAAATGCTGTTAACCTTTTGCACACACACAGACACACACACACACAGACACACACACATGTATACAGCTACAGATGCATGCGTACATAGCACCCATAAATATATAGACACACACACACACACACACACATATATCGTATATGGATTTCATGCACGTAGGTAAGCATGTACTCACATATGTACACATATTGCCACGTGTGGCACGTACATACATACACACATATATGGATTGCTTTCAATATTATTGGCAACGCCTTTTCGCCTCGCCTGTATATACAGGCAGGCAAGTAGTGTGCAGGACGCACTTGTATTGGTATTATTGGAACGACTTGTGATTGGTTTTCGCTGTGCGTGTGCGGGTGTGTGTGTCTGTATGTGTGTCTGTGTGTGTGTCTGTGTGTCTGTGTGTGTGTGTGTGTGTGTGTGTGTGTGTGTGGGGCTAATGAGTTGCCGTGTGACCATTGGCACGCACTTACCTGAAGTACCTCAGAGCTGCCTGAGTGCCTTATGTGGCACAACACTGAGCACTTGAACGACTCCAGTTGGGCCACCAATTCAAGTCAATTGGATTAAAGTTAATGTGCCACAATCATAATTGCAGTCTCTGCAGTATTCATTTGTCTTATTTTCGTGGTATTTAATATTTACTTGATTATTTTGTGACTAATTTCAGCTTATCTTATGCAAATTCATTTCATATACAAATGATTCAATTATTTATGCTTAGCTGATGATTCATTGATTTCTGTATTCTGCCTTTAATATAGATAATAAAAATGCTGAACGAGGCTGTTCCAATAAAAAAATGTTATCATTGGTATTCGTACAGCAGTAAACATATTTGCCATTATATATATATATATGTATATACATTCCTGCAAAGTATGTGTTACCCAAATAAATACAAAATGAGTCAATAAATAAATAAATTAGTGCACAAATTTAACAGATTAATAGTGAATATTTAAATACCAAGAAAAACAATTTCGCACATTCGAATAAGTATAAAAGTTTGTGTGCAAGTGTAAATTAAAGAACCTAAAAATAAATCCCATTTTCAAGATCAATCTTAATTTACAAAAGTAAAAACGACAAAAGCGCTTTTTAAATTATTTTTCTTTTTCAGAGATGAACGAGAATATTGAAGAAATGCACTAAGAATTATTCCATTATTTCTTTATCATACAGAAAAAGATTTATATATATATATATATATCTTTTTTGTTGTTGCAATTTTACGTCGAACTTAAGCGAAAATCCCGGCTAAGCTAAGGAACGAGCTCATGTGTGTGTATGTAGCTACATATGTGCTTGTGTGTGCATGTGTGTGTGTGTGTGTATATAAGCACGTGGTGTGTCCATTGGCGCCCGGAACCCTCGCCCTACCCACTGACCCCCCCACCCCACCACCTCCCATCCAGCACACACAGTAAACCCATGCGATCGACCACTTTCCATTTGGTCGAGGCAGTCGGGTGCTGGTTGCATGTCAATATTTAATGTACCAAAGCTGTCAATGTGTGCTGCACACACACTCACACACACACACACACTCGCACACTCGCACTCGCACTCACACTCAGACACATACATATATGGATGGGCAGGCGAACGAATCAGCCAGTACAAGTGGCCGTGTGTGTGTGTGTGTGTGCGCCAGTCAATAACATCCAATCAGGTTTGTTAAAAATCTATCTATATATGATGTTCACGATGACGGCGACGCAGTCGATGTCCGCACGCAGACACACACACACACATACACACATACACGCTCGAGCTGGCAAAGAGAGGGCGAGTGTGAGAGAGTGAGAGAGAGAGAGAGAGAGAGAGAGAGAGGGAGAGAGGGAGGGAGAGAGAGAGAGCGAAACGACGACCCTTCGCTCAGTTCAGTTCAATTCAGTTGAGTTGAGTTCAGCTCAGCTCAGCTCAGCTTTAGAGTGCAGGAGGGTATTGCTGTCGAACCTGCAGCGCTGCTGACTGCTGACTGCTGTTCCGTTCTGTTCTGTTCTGTTAGCAGCTACCCTGCCGCACAACGCTCCGCCCCGCCCCGCACCCAAGCAGTGTAAGTGTAACTGTGTGTGCCTGTTTCATTCATTTGCTCTGGTTCTACGTATCGAACATACATTGAACGAACACACACACACACACACAGAGAGACTCACACGTATGTGTCTTATCAGCTGCAGCAACGCAGGGTCCACTCTCTCTCTCTCTCACTCACTCGCTCTCTCTCTCCCTTTCACTCTCGCGCTGTGCGAGCCAAACACACACACACACACACAGCTGTACTTTTAGAGCGCAACGCAATGCTCGCTCGCTCACTCGTTGTGGCTCGCTCGTTCGCGCGCGCTCTCTTTCTCGCTGTCTTGCTCGCACACCCATACACACACACACCCATACACACACACAGAGAGAGACATATTCCACTCAATGGCTCGTTTTGTATTGAGCTTTATTTTCGAGTGCTTTGCTCAGCAGCCACTAAAATTGTATTTTATTTTATTTGCTGCAGTTTCTTGGCCAAAAACTTGCAAGCCAAGTGCATTGCGAGAGCGAGAACGGCAGCGAGAGCGAGTGAGCGAGAGCGAGTGAGCGAGTGCAGTTACTGAGAGCGTTGGCAGCGCTGTTGCCGCCGCTGAGTTTGAGTTACTTTTATTGTTGAAGATTCTTTATATTTTTTGTATGTTTTTTATTGTTGCTGTTGCTGATTGATTTTCCATAATGTGAGCGCCAGCGAACGCCAAGCCCCAAACGCGACGCTCTCCGAGGTTACGAGAGTAGATGTGTGTGTGTGTGTGTATGTGTGTGTGTGTGTGTGTGTGTGTGTGTGTGTGTGTGTGTGTATCGAACGCACAGCCAATAGCAAAAATTTCCAATTGCGTGCGATTTTCCAATCAAAATGGCACAAGGAAAAAAAAAGAAGAACGCAGACGACAGCTGCGACGTCGCTGTCAGCAGCGGTGGCAGCAGCAGCGCAAAGGGGCGTATGAGCTGACAACGTATGCGTGTGTGTGTGTGTGTGTGTGTGCGAGGGATGCAAACTCATACAGACACACACACACACACACACACAGACACACACATGTACACATATGCGAATAAAAAAGGAAAAATTAACAGCAACTCCAAGTTGGGTCCCAACACTCAAAACCGAATCGATGCGCACCGACCGTCGAACGAGCGACCGACCAACGACCATGCCCCCGCAACACACCCAACCGCCCCCCTGCCCCTTTTTGGCATCACCCAATGAAGCATAGACGCCGGAGCCGAACAGTGGAACTGTGGCCATAGTTGGTGTGCTCTAGGGAACGGTCGTTGAGGGGTGTGTGGGGTGTGTGTGTGGGGGAGGGGGGAGGGGTGGATGGGGGTCCGAGCGCAGCGACTGCCTCCGCCTTGTGCGCATCTCTGACATATTTCCAATATCATTGGTCGATAAATACCGAAGCTAACGAATCGAAACGAAACGAAACGTACGAAATGGCAGCAGAAGGAAGCAGCAGGAGCATATAGAGCCCTACACACACACACACACACAGACAAGGACTTTGGGGCGCGTCAGTAAAGCAAAGAAGAAGCAAAAAAAAACAACAACAAAAAAAAAAAAGGAAAGAGAATGTTATAAAAGAAAAAAGGAAAAAACAGACGAGCAGCGAGCAGTGAGCAGCGAGTAGCGAGGAGTCTCCTACCTCGACTCCTGCTCGTGTTCCATGCAACTGAATACACATGCACACATATTTACTCACATCTATCTATGTGTGTGTGTGTGTGTGTGTGTGTGTAGTTGTAGTAACTGTAGTTATAGCCGCATAGTTTGGCAGCAGCTTATTGCATGTGTGTATTAAATGTGTATTAAATTCAATTGGCAAACTACTCAAATCGGGGCTACAACTGAACTCCAAAAAATCGTAGAACTTTAAATAAAAAATAGACTTTCTAAAATAATAAATAAAAAATGTAGAAATTAATTTACAAATTTAGAGACAAATATAATATATTAAATGAGAGAAAAAATGAAGAAGCAGTTAATCAAGCTAATAAGTTGGAGACTGCGGAAGTATAGATTGAAAAAGAAGGACTTAAATCATGATGATCTATTCCAAAAGAAGAAGGGCTCAGCTTATCGATACACAGGATGATTGGGAACGGACAAACATAAATGGCAAGAACTGCAGTCTGATGGTCTTAACTGTCAATATGAGGCACCGTAAATTGGACTGGGTTGAGGGCAGTGGTTGCCAGGTCTGCCACAAGTTAGGAGTCGGTGTCGACGCACTCATAGCGTCGAATGCGGTGGCAGCGTCAGAATGCTGAGGTTTATATCCAGCATGATTGTAACTTCGTCGTCGTCGTCGTCATAACGAGCAAAAGTCTGTGGCAGGACGAAGGATGACGATGACGATGACGATGACGACGACAATGTCCTTTCACATTTGTCGTTTTAGCCGAGACGATGCCAACAGCAGCAGTAGCAGCAGCAGCAGCAGCAGCAGCAACAGCAGCAGCAGCAGTCAGGCTCCCTCCAGCTTCTCAAGAGTCCCACTCTGCCACTGCCACTGCCACTGCCTCTGCTGTTGCTGTGTATGCGTTTCGGAGAGCGCCGAACGCTGGGCGGTACACAAGGACAAAGTGTGATGGCGAGGTGGCTGTGCAAGAGACTGGGTCGGTGGGTGGTTGGGGAGAGGGGGTGGGGGGATGGGCAAGCCGGTCGGGCATTCGAGGGGTTGCGCTTGTCTGCAACGCTGTCTGCTCAGCTCCGTGTACCCAAACTGCTGCCAATTTTTATGCGCTCCCTATTTTTATCCGAGTTTCGTTTCATTCGGCTTTTTTTTTCTTTTCTCTTTTTCTTTTTTTTTTTTTTTGATTTCGTTGCTCCCTAGTCGAGGCCCCCGCAGCTGCTGCTGCTGCTGTTGCTGCTGTTGCTGCTGCTGCTGTTGCTGTTGCTGCTGTTGCTGCTGCTGCTGCTGCTGCTGCTGTTGCTGCCTCCTGTGCTATCTGTGTGAATTCCCATTCAGCTGCTGCTTTATTTTATTTCATCTTCACTTTCGGGTTTCGTCTCCTGTTTTTCTTTTATTTTTTATTACCGGCTGCTGTTTCTTTCTGACGCTCGTCGAATATGTATAGATATATAGGGGGTGGTTTAGGTGGCGGGCTTCGCTAGGTGGCTGGGTGACTGGGTGGCTGGGCAATAGGAGGAGCCGTATATATTTCGATTCAAGGATATTTCTCGATATGTGTAAAAAGCAAAAGAAACGAACAAAAAAAAACAGAAAAAGAAAAAGGAAGAAGAAGAAGAAGAAGAAATACATACATATGCTTATATATGTATTTGTATATATGTATATATGTATAGAAATACCCAAGCGAAATGAAGAAGTGAAAGAAAAGACAGGAAAAATGGCGAAAAGCTCTCAAGAGGTGGTTGGGTGGCTGGGTGGTTGGCTGGTTGGCTGGTTGGGTGGCTTGTTTTTAGGGGCACTGCTAGGGAGCTTTGAGTTGCTCTCCGTGTCTGTCTGTCTGTCTGTCTCTGTGTTTGACTCTGTCTGCGTGTGTGTGTGTGTGTGTGTGTGAATAAGGGGTTGGGGCTTAAATTTACTGAGCAGTTTACGGGCTGGCGCAGAGTGTGAGAGTGGGTAGGGATGGGCAGGGGAGGGTAGGTTAGCTGCTGCTGCTGCTGCTGCCTGTTCTTGATTGCGCGCTTTAGCAGAAATGAAAATCGAGCAGCAGCAGCAGCAGCAGCAGCAACAGAAAAAGACGAAAGTCGCGGCATATAAGAACAAATTATTATATTTCTTCTTTTTTTCGAGCGCGCAGGATTTCAGCATTTGTATATAGAAAGGAAGCGGTCATATATACTTACACACAGTTACGAATACGATATATATTGGGAATAAGGGATGGGGTGTGGGTTGCATGTATATGGATTGCTATGTGGATAGAATACCACTAGCAATAAATTGCGCTTTGTTGCTGCTGCTTTTATTTCTTCTATTTAATACATATGTATATACATATGTATATATATATATATATATGTGTGTGTGTTACTCCATCGTTTTTACTATCTATGCATATATATATATATATATATATATATATATGTGTGTGTCCCTCTCTGTTTGATTGCTGTGCTGTGCGATGAACACTTCTCTTCTCGCTGCAAGATTACAGAAAGTATTTCCTATATTGGCTACCAATTCATTTTCAGCATTTTATCTACACAGTGCGCAATAGTATAGCTTGAATTTAATTACAAATCAAATACTATTCATCATTTATTATGATTATATCTTAGATTTGGACAGCTTCACATTCATCGGCGGAATTGGTATTTGCCCTCAATTAGCTTGTTGAGCATTGCAACTGATATGGATTTATTTGGAATTATATATTACGTATACGAAATGAAGCTTTAGCACAATTCTAAGATTTCCTATTTAGTTTTCAGACTCGTCAGCCAAAGACAGTTACATAAAACTGATTTACCAGCTTGCTGGATAGACGCAAGGAGTGGTTGGGGAGAGTATTTTATATATATTTTTTTCTGTTCTGTTTGCCTTTGTGTGTTCATCTGTGATCTTAGCTAAACATCCGGTGTTTAACAATCGCACAATGAGAAGCGTTCGAGCTACTCTCGAGCTAAGTTGACTTAAATCATCAAGCGTCTGTCTCCTCTCAGTCTCAGTCTCTCTCTCTCTCTGTCTCACTCCCTCTCTCTCTCTCTCTGTCTCTGTCTTTGTCTCTGTGTGTGTGTATGGTCAGTTAGTCGTTAGTTTGCGTCGCTTCGGTCAGATAATAATCATTAGTATGATCAATTGCCTAGCCAAAAACAAGAAGCGAAACAACGAAAGGGGTACGATGCAGGGCTGGGCGGGGTAAGGGTAAGAGAAGTGGTTGAGGCAGAAAAAGTGTTGCGTTTAACTGGTAAATCAGTTTGGGTAGTTAGCCAGAGAGCGGACGTGGCGGCGGAAAGCCACTTAATTGAATTCGATTTGTAGCCGCGATGAACGCGACTTTGGCATGTCAATGTAGAACAAACGGAAGTCCAAAATAAATTGAAAGCAATCCAAACCCAAAAAACGAAAAAAAAAAACAAAAAAAACAAAACCCAAGTCAAAGCCAGACTCCGAGTCATAGTCAGAGTCAAAGTCAGTAGTTACTGAGTCGACAATGGAGTCAGAGCCAAATCAAAGCAATCAACGCGATGAAAACAAAAGCAATAGTCAACAGTCAGATACAGATACAACTACAACTACAGCTACAACTACAGCTACAGATACAGATACAGTCACAGCTACAAATACAGATATAGATACTTGCGTCTCCAGATACATTTTTATAGTTGTTGTTGTTGTTGTGTGTGGGTAGCCCCCGACGTTGTCGTCGTTATCATCTTGTCTCGCTTCCTGTCTTCATCATAAAAAATCAAAGTAATAATGCGTGTACTTGCGTTTGCCACTTTATAGATTTATTAGGCACACACACACGCCACACACACACACACACACACACACACGCACACACACACACGCACACACACACACACACACAATGCCCGCCACATGAGATTTTTATGCTCAACGGAAATTCAAATTAAAAATGCTCCGTTGGGGGATCCTCCTTTCTATGCCGACATGAAGGCGGAAGACGACTCATGCCCAACAGGGGAGGGGGTGGGAGTGTATGGTTTTTGGGGGAGTGTAGGGCAAGTGAGGTGAGGCGAGGGGGCTGCTGTACTCGTATAAGGGCTGCCAGCCAGACAATGAAGCTGAGCATTGCAAATGATGCGTTCGCTTGCTTTTAATTTGATTTCTCAGCTCAGTTCAGTTGAGTTCAGTTCAGTTCTGTTTAAGAATTTGCATAACGCACGCAACGTAGTTTTTAGGGAAAACAACAACAACAACAACAACAACAATAAGACAACAAGAGAGAGGAGTGCTATCATTGGCCACACCGATACTCACATACCCTATAATTTAGTATGCCTTTGAGCTGAGAGATAAGTTGGCTAAGCAACAAATCGATGGATAGGCTGTATAGACTCATCAGCTGATGCTGATCGAATACACATATATATATATATATATATATATAGAGAGAGTGTTCGGCTTGTCAACGTCTACTTGAATGCATTACACACTGCACAGTGCCCATGACAAGGGCATAAAAACTGTACCAAATCGAAGACTCGTAAAAAAGCAGATGAGGCGCGGGCGTGCATATAAATCAAAATGTGGACTTACTGCACACCACACATTCTACATTCTACAATATATATATACAATATATAGGTTTGTGTGTGGAGTGGATCGCGTTTCCTGATCGACTTCCTTTCCAGGGGTTGCACATTGCGCGTCTGCGCAACCTAATTAGAGGCAGCGATTATTTTTCTTGTTGCTGCTGCTGTTGTGACATGCTCGTAATCATCAGGCGGCAACATGCAACTTCACACGCAGCTACTATTTTGGTTGCCACCAAATGCGAGAAATGTAATTCAAGTTGCTGCTGGGGCTGCAGGGTATGCTGTATAGTCGGGCATGCTCGATGATGGCATTGCTAATTCTAAATGCTTACTTACGTGCAGACTTCAATGATTCACAACATCAAATGGTATTTTAACGTACCTGCAACAGAAAGCAGAAGAACAAGAATCAGTTATATGTATATGTGTGTGTGTGTGCGTCAGTGTGTGTGTGTATATGTGTGTGTATCTTAAACATAGATTAAGCGATTGTCAAATATGCGATTCAAGAACAACAAACCGCCGTGGAACGCTTGCCGTTGAATTCCAGCACTTTTTCACATTTTTGTGGCAACAATTTCTGCTTCTTTTTTTTGGACGAGTGCTGGACGCGCGCTTGCCTCGTGCCTCTCTCTGTGTGTGTGTGTGTGTGTGTGTGTGTGTTTATTGGCATTTTTGGCATTTAGCTTGTGAAATTTAAGTCAAAACAAGCAGTGCGCAAAATTAACCCCCGTTGCCTCATGCAGCGGTTTTGCTCGAGCCTTTAAATACAAGGGTTAGTCCACAAAAGGCAGATGCCGCTAGACTTTCAATGCGATTATAAAAGCGGGCCACGGGAAGGGGCGCGCGACTCGACTCGGCGACAGAGGCGGGGGGCAGAGACCTTGAAGTTCTCTTCACTTGGCTTAAAGCTGCCCAACTGTTGCCCCAAAAGCACACAACAAGCAGAGACAGCACCAACACCAACAGCAACATCAACAGCAACAGCAACAGCAACAACACAGACTGCCACAGCAGACTGTCAGCAGTCAGTGTGCAAAATGTTCTAATTAAAGCTGGCAGTAAAAAGGCGGCGCACAGCCGAAGAATTGTGCCAAAAGGCGACGTCGGCATCGACGTCGGCGTCGGCAGTGAAAAACTAACCTCAGACAACAAATAATAATGAAAATTCTAAGCAGCCGGCAGCAGCAGCAGCAGCAGCAGCAGAAGCAGCAGCAGAAGCAGCAGCAGCAGCAGAAGCAGTCAAGGGGGTTGTAAAAAGGAAAACTAGCAAAAAGAAATTAAATTTAAAGAAAGGCGACGTCAACTTTTGTGTAGCAGAGCGCCAGGCGCGCACACACACACACACACACACAAACACGCCCACACACACACACACACACACACACAGAGAGAGCCAAGAAGTAAATTAAGCACACAGCTGTGGGCTCCTCGCAGCCCACGCTGGCTGGCAGCAGAAGCACGAAAGTTGGTTGCAAAAACCTGCCTGGCCAAAAAGTGGAGTAGCAAGCGTTGCAAAAAGAGCTGTGAGGCATGCATATGTGTGGCATTTATTTACAACTATTTTCATTTATTTATTTACGACTCGAACTTCAACCTCAACTTCAACTTCAACTTAAATATTACAAACGAGCTTATTTAACATATTTATTCGAATTTTGCTGGCTTCCCGTAGGCTTTTTGGCTATTTAGCTCAATAGGCTGCCAGCCAGCGACTGATTACTGAGTCGCTTTCTCTCTCACTCTCTCTCCATCTCTCTCTCTCACTCTCTCCCTCTCTGTGTGTGTGTGTGTGTTTGCTTATAGCCTGGCTGGCAACTTGAATACAAAAAGCAACAGTTTAAAACGCGCCAACTAACAATTTTGTTAGCATACATTTGAGCCAGTATTCAATTTGTGTGTGTGTGTGCCTGTGTGTGTGTGTGTGTGTGCACAGTTTAAAGACTTAAGCAACGGCTTTCGCACACAGACACACACACACACACACACACACACACATAGACACGCACTTTTAATTACGCACGTTTTGCGGCGGCAGCAAACAAAAATCACAGCAGAAACTAGAGACACTTGCTGTCTCACTCTAACTCTCGCTTTCTCTCTCTCTCGCTCTCTCTGTGTGTGTGTGTTTGCCTCGAAAATGCCGCAAAACGCATGTGTTGCTGTTGCGTATATGCTGCACATGTCCTTGAAAGTTTTTGGCATAGTTTTTGGCCAACAAAGCAACAGCAGCAGCAACAACAGCAGCAGCAGCAGCAGCAACCAAACTGTTAATGTGCCTATAACTGTAACTGTCTGTGCTGCCTGTCTACGTCTGTGTGTGTGTGTGTGTGTGTGTGTGTGTGTGTGTGTGAAAGGGTTAATGACTTGAGGATTGTAGTGCGCTTTGAGCTGCTGCTGCTGCTGCTGCTGCTGCTGTAGCAGCTGACAGTCTGGCAACGCTGCATCAAATTAAACACTTCAACTATGCGCCTTGACAGCTACTTAAGTGTGTCTCCCTCCCTCTCCCTCTCTCTCTCTCTTTCACTCGATTTGCTCTTGTTATTGTTGTTGTTGTTGTTGTTGGTTGGTTCCTGGTAAAAGGGCAGCAACGGCTTATCAACAGCCACCGATCGGCAGTCCGCATGATATGACAGAAATTATGACTTCATAATGGTTGCGAGGCCATCAGCTCGTTAAACAGCCGGAGCCCCTCAGGACAGCACAGCGAAAATTCAATAGAATTCTGCTCCGATAACTAGCCAAAACAGGCCAAAAACTAACACTAACACACACACACACAGACACACACACACACAGACAGACACACACACATTCGGCTCATGGGCCAAAAATTGTAGGCAATTAAAAGTGCGCAAAGTTTTGCGTTGAGCTGACAATAGACCAACTCAAATCGGGGCGGGGGGGTGTTGGGGTGTTTAGACATCGTTTTTGACATTATTTCATAATTAAAAGGGGGCATGGCTATGTGTGTGTGTGTGTGTGTGTGTGTGTGGGTGGGGTTGCAGAGGGTTGCATTATCAGTGCTTGCCAATTATGATTGGAGCACATTAAGCACGCAGTCAAGAGGTCTGCCTGATGAGTGAGAGAGTGTGTATGTGTGTGTGTGTTGGGGCACTGATAAATGCCATAAATGTATTTGATGGCCTATTAAACGTTTAATGGAACCCAAATGACAATTGGTCGGCCAACACACAGAAAGGTAAGGGTATCTCCACAGCGATAAACTATTCGAATTAGCAGCACACACAAAATATAATTATTGTTCATAAAATACGAGCATTTCAGATATGTAATCATCAAATTAAGCACAAATATAGAATGTATATATATATATTGATATATTTATTGATCAACTAAACTAATTCTTAGAAGTTGCTGTTGTCTGCAAAAATCTTTTGAGAAATTGGCAATTGGATTCAGTCCACCAATTGGGCAGTTGTCGAGCTTGCAGCACGATTGAAAAGATGTGGCAACATCTGAATTATATATACCAAATACCCGATACTATATTGGAAGGGGGGATTAGCATTTCGAAGACAATGAACGCCCACACACAAGCGACGAGGGAGGGGGGCGCACGGTTGCCAATCGGCAATCGAAAAGCGGCTGATGGCCATAATCTATGGCATATACATATATATAGCATATATGCATATATATATATATATATATATAATACTAAATGTCGCTTTATTTATGTACTACATAAACCGGGCAATTTGCTGAGGGGCTTTAGCGCCCCGAAATACCTATACGATTTTATGATAATTTTGCGTTCTTTTGTTTTGCGCCGTGTCCCATGGCAGATTTTCAATAAATTTTTATTTTTGGCCAAAAACAAAAAAAAAAAAAAACAAAAGAAAACAAAAACAAAAAAAATTAAACAACAACAAGAAAATTTATGTGGTAAAATTTATTTTCTTGGTCGATCGAAATATTGTGAAATCAAAAAAACAAATAAATTAAAAGCCACACAATATAAGTATACATAAATATATTTATATTATGCATTTGTGTGTGTGTCAGAATAATGACAGCAATGCGCTCTAGTTCCCAGCGCGAGCGCCACCCCCTCCACATGGCCCCGCAACCCCAGCAGCTAAACGAATCTATGCCAAATTGATCTGAGAACTTGGTTTCAAATTCATTTTCATTTTCAAATTCAAATTCAAATTCAAATTCTATTGATGTGTGTTGGATATTTTTATATCGAACTGTGGGATTGTCTGTTTTGCCTGTCGCACAAGTTCACTTTTTTTTTCTTCTTTTTTTTTTATCTACATATCTACACATATCTGTTGCTGTATCTGTATCTGTATCTGCCTCTCACCTCCCCCACCCGCGCTCTTTCTGCCTTGCTTGCGCTGGCCTAGTACTTTATAATACCTTTTAATTTAATATGCAGCTGACGTGCGCTCTATGAAGTGGCAGTCAGCGATCGAGCGATACCCCAGCACACATACACATACATATAAACCATCCCCACCCCCGCCACCCCCTGCTCGGCAAGAGCAGTGCTTCTTTTGTCTCTGGCTCTTTCGGGTTTGTTTTTGGCTTTTTTTTTTTCAGTGTGTGTGTGTGTGTGTGTGTGAATATGTCGTTGTTGTGTTCGAAAATAAAATAAAATAAATCGAAATGACAGATCATTAAAATTTACAACAACACCAAAAAGCAAAGCAAAACTCAGACAGACAGCAAGTTGTGGACATTAATTTGTGCCGCCCGGCAGCCCAAAAAAAAAAAGAATACATACATATATACATATATATATATATATGTATAAGTGTAAGGAAACCCAGCCCACCCCCACTCCACCGCAACGTTCAACCCGTCGACGATGTCTCCGAGTTATATTTGTCGTTGTCGATCAGTTTTTATGTCGTTCGATATGGCAGAAGCGAAAATTTTTATTAGCCTGCTGTTCCACAATGCCCCCAGTCGCTGTGCCAGTGGCAGTGGCAACAGTCCCAGTACCAGTCCTCGTCCCAGTCTCAGTCCCAGTCCCACTCCCAGGAGACGATGATGGCTGCCAAGCAAGTGCAATTTGTTGTTATGCATATTAAAAGTGCATCCACATGTCTTTAATTCACCAAGTATGCTATTTTTTGTTGCTTTTTTTTTTTGGCTTTTTTTAGGCTTTTTTTTAGGCTTTTTTTTTTGGCTTTCTTATTGTAGAATTTGTAGACTTTGTGGAGTTGTCGCAAATCCACTTGAATAAGTGTGTCGCGTGCATTTCTGTTTTTTTGTAGACAATTTGGTTGCTTGCATTGAATTTGTTTCAAGGAAATTGTTGATTTTTATTAACATTTTGAAGACTTGGATCGATTGACTTGTAGATGCAGTCATTGATTGCCCGAAAATGTTATTTCAATCATTGGATACAGATATGTATGCGTATCTGTATCGGAGATGTATGTGGGATATGCTGCGCATGCTGCCCCAGCTCCACGGGAATTGCTCGACTTTTTCCCGCGTTGTCGAGCTCGTAAATTAATAATGGAGGCGCTTGAGAGCCGCCTGTCGCAGCAGCCAACCAACAAACAAAAAAAATACTAAATACAAAACACAAAACACATTAAAAATTGTGAGTGTGTGCTGCTGCTGCTGCTGCTGCTGCTGCCAAACAGCTCCCCAGCCACAAACATAGACAGAAAAAATGCATAATATTTACGCCTATAATTTTGTGTTTAATATTTTCAACAGCTGACATCAAGTAACACCAAAAACTCACTAGTTGCCTGCCTGTGTGTGTGTGTGTGTATAATTGACACTCAATTATTTTAGGGGGGGACTTTTGTGGCATTACGCGCTGCCATTATCTGAGCTACTTAGCGGCGCTCAACTGCCACTTGTTGGAGGCCGCCCGCACACACCCGCAACCAAAAAATTGAACTAGTTAATAATACAACAACAACAACAGCAGCAACAATGGCAACAACAACAACAACAACATTAACAAGAGGCACCACTTGAGCCACACACACAAAAGATTTCCGCTGACAAAAACGGCAGCAGCAGCAGCAGCAGCAGCAGCATTGAAGATGAAAACAACAAAAACCGAAACGACAAAACAGAAATACCAAAATAAAAAAAAAAAATTAAAAAAAAAAGAAAAAAAAAAGAAAAAAACAAAAACTTTTAAGAAACCCCATCTAGAAGATATCTTTGAGCAGCAGCAAGAAAAATTGAAGCGCGATTGATCACATTGATCGCTTGGCAGTTGTTTGCCCGAGCAGCTAAACAGCCGAGTATTTAGTAAATGACAACAGAGAACAGCAGCAGGAGGAGGAGCAGGAGGAGGTGGCGGAGGAGGTGCGGTTGGAGGTGGGGTTGGGATTGGAGGGAGAACAAGCGTTTTGTTCAGCGCTGCCTCAAGTGGCTGCCACTGCCACTGCCGCTACCACTGCCACTGCCGCTGCCACTGCTGATCTGTCGTCTATGCAGCTGATTTATATAATAATTCATACATGTTTTAAGCATCATTTTCGGTACAAAATACAAAATACAAAATACAAAATGCCATTGAAAACAAGAAGCTGAGCGTCAAAGAACTTGTCGTCCATACTTCAAAAAGCAGCGTCAGCAGTTCATCATGATCAAACAAATGATGTTCATGATCATCATCATCATGATCATCATGATCAACGAAAATTGTGTGGAAAGCAAAGCGATCCGTTTACTGTTTTCTTGTTGTTCTTGTTGCTGCTGCTGCTGCTGTTTGTTGTTGTTTTTGTTGTTTTTTGATTTGGTTTTGGTTTTGGTTTTGGTTTGGCATTGTGTGAGAATTTCATGTTTTGTGCATACACAATACATATGTATATAGATATATACATATATATATATATATGTATATATATACATATACATTTATGTAGGCGTTGCTTCATATTATCATCTCTCAAATCAGATCAGATCCAATCTGATCAATTCGGATGCTTCTGTGATGCGCCTTTTCCCATTTACCATTCCAAGCTTTGTTTTTCTTTTCTTTTTCTTTATTTTTTGTAGACACTTGAGAAATTCGTTTGTGAGAAGATCACTTGAGAAGAACTTGAGTTGCTAAACGATCAATAGTTGAGGTTTTTTTTATTTACAAAAATATGCTGAGAGAGAGAGAGAGAGAGAGAGACTTAGAGAGAGAGAGAGATAGAGGGAAGTATTAGTTGTGATGAGCTGAACAAAGATGACAAATTGAGCTTTTCAAGAATTCAAAACACATTTAGTGTCCATGTCATATTACTAATGAGATCAATAGAATTCCCTCACAGACACACACACACAGACACACACACACACAGACACACACACACACACACACAGACACACACACACAGACACATGTTTGTCAAGGACTGTCAGTTGCTGAGTTGTGTGGAATTGGAGACGGGCGATAAATGCAAAAGACTAAATCTGACTCGAGGAGAGTTTCGCACAACTTGATCTTGATATGGGATGCAAAGATTTGTTGCTTTTCAATGCATGTATGGTGAGTGCTGTGTGTGTGTGTGTGCTGTGTGTGTGTTGTGTGTGTGTTGTGTGTGTTTTAGTCAAGCTGCCGCCAAATGCCGTACGGTAATAATTAAAAACATAAAAGGGGGAAAAAATGCCACAACAACGGGAATGGGAATCGGAATGGTTATGGGAATGGGTCCAAGCAGCTAAAAAGAGATACACACACACATATATATATATATAAAGAGAGAGAGAGAGAGAGAGACAGTGTGAGTGAGAGAGAGAGAGAGAGAGTGGCAGCCAGGAGTGTTGTGTGTGTGTGTGTGTGTAGGCGCGGGGTAAGTAGCGCATTTTGCCTACTTAATCATTGTCTGAGCGTCGACATCGAGGGACTGACTGTGCGTGCAACATGCAGCAAGAGGCAAGCGGCAGGCGGCAGGCGGCAAGAGGCAACTGTTGCTTGGGTGTTGTTGTTACTGTTGCATTGCTACTTGATTTGATTTACGCCTGCCAATGCTTTATGATTGAGTGGGGCGCACACACTCAGACACACACTGAGACACACTGAGACACACATAGGGGCAGACAGACAGACAGACAGACAGACAGACGCAGGAACAAACAGCACACATAAATATGTTTTTATTTTACTGTTGCTCTCCCGCTCCCTCTCCCGCTCCCGCTGCCCCTGCTGCACCCTGTCAATGATCGCGCATATGCCGCAAATATATTTTAGATTTATACAGTTTTTCCTTGTATTTTAATTTTCATTTCATTTTGTCTTTTTTTTTTTCCTTTGCTTTCCTTTCCTTTCGTTTTTTTTTTTTTTTTTTTTTTGGTTTCCACTCATTTTAATATTTTTACGTCTGTTGCGTTGCAATGAGCCGCGTCGATGATTCGCTTTTTAGCATGCAGCATGCAGCAAGCGGCAAGCGGCAAGCGGCAAGCGGCCAGCGACAAATCCCTCCGACTGCCGACTGCCGATTGTCGAATGTCGAATGTCGAGTTCCCAGCCCGAAAACTATCGAACATTTGAACGCTGCCAGCTGTACAGATATCTCTGTGTCTACAATTACCAGCAAAAACTTAAAAAGGGTCGCAACAACAAAAAGTTCTCTCTGTTTTTTTTTTATATTTAATTTCCAAATCAAAAAAAAAAATAAAAAAATAAAAAAAATTATAAAAAAAGTAAAGAAAACGCACCACAAAGAAAAAAATGCGATATCTACTGGGCTAATGGACATAAAATAAAATTGTGCGCAGCTCATTGAATAAATCAAACTCATTTGCATACAACTGATAAATTATAGCAGTGCACATCGGGCGCGCCCGACTGACAATTGACAAACTGGCAAACTGACAAACTGCGATAGCCGTAACCAAAACCAATGCAACCCCAATGCAAAACCCGTAAGCGAACCGAACCCTTTTGAAGAGTCCAGATCAACCCCAGACCAGAATCAGAATAACGTGCCCTGGTCAATGCCAAGCATGAGAATCACAATGAGAATGAGAATGTGGATGAGAATGTGGATGAGAATGTGGATGAGAATGTGGATGAGAATGTGGATGGGTATTCGTCCTTCTAGATCTGGCAACTTATAGCGCATAAAAATTAATAGTGCCTGTAATCGAACGCGCCTTTTTCCACTCCGATCCGATCCGATCCGAATTAGAAACAAGTTTTGGTTCTTCATTTTGAATTTTCGCTGAGACTTGAGCTACATATGTATGTATGTATGTGTGTATGTATGTATGTATGTATGCATATGAATGTATGTGTGTTTCTTTCAACCAAATTTGACACTCGATGTGATGATAATAAAGCCCAGGTGCCCAATAGAGCGTATTGTATTGTGTAAGCAAGACACCACACACAGCAGCAAATTGCATGCCCCAAATGTGTGATATTGCCAACTGCAAATTGGCTTACTTAGCGCAAAGTTATTCAACTCTTCTTCTTCTTCAGCTTCTTCTTCTTCAGCTTCAGCTTCAGCTTCAGCTTCTTCTTGGTCTTTATTTTTTTCAATGCCAACCTATTGAAGCCAACATAGAAGCAAGTAAACTGCTTGGACTTCAACTGAAAATAGCCAAGGCAGCTGCAAACTGTTTTTTGTTAACAGTCTATTGGAGTAAATAATAACAATAATATAAATATAAATATATACATAGTTATATATATATATATATATATGTTTATATAGTTATGGATATATACGCAACATTTTCCAAAACATTGAAATGCTTCTAGCGTTTTAGCCCAAAATGCCTTCTTATTGGCCATTGCAAATTGATGAAAACAAACAACAACAACAGCAACAACAACAAATTGGAAACTTGGGGCACAGAAAACATATAAAAAAAAAAAAGGAAAGAAAATATTGGAAAAAAACAAATTGCATATCGCAACAAGCACTCAACGTCAAAGCAAATTATTTTCTAAACTTATTTTCATGCCGTGCCAAAAATAATAAAAACAACAACAGTCAGAGAAAGATACAGAGCGAAAGAGAGAGAGAGAGAGACAGAGAGAGAGAGAGAGAGCGAGAGAGAGTATGGTGTGTAAGAGGGGGTGTAGGGGGTTTAGGGGATGTACTTGCTAGTAGTGAGTAGTAGTATATAAAAATCAACACATTTTGAAACAAGAAAATAAACAAGAGGAGTGGCAATAGTTTGGCTGGGCGCGGGGAAAGGGGGCGGTGAGGAGGGGGGAGGGAGGGAGGCAGGAAGGTAGCGGCAGCAATCCACATTTTTGGGGGGCGTGTGTGGGCGTGTATGGGGGGGGGAGGGGAGAGAGGGGTGGCAGAGGCATGAAAAGCCAAACAACTTAATTAAAACATCAATAAAAAATTGCAAAAACACGACAACACAGGCCGGCAGGAGGCGTCTGCTGTAAAACTGTGTGCAAATAATTTTCATGCAAAATTGAAAACGAGAAAAACTGAAAATAGCCAAATTGCATTGCAAAAATTAAAAAGAAACAAAAAATCACAAAAAAAAATACAAATAAAAATAAATAAAATAAGAAAAAAGGAAAACAAGCAGAGAAATAATTAATAAATGGAATGGTATGCAATGATATAAAATAGAATGTGGCAAGCAACGGACAGACACTGAGACAGAGAGACAGAGTCAGGCAGACAGAGAGAGAGAGAGAGAGAGAGAGAGAGTCAGCCAGTTAGACAGAGAGTCAGTGCGAGATATTTGTTGACGGTGTTGTCTTAATGGCTGCATATAATCCTTGATCCCCCCACCGAACTGCCAATAATGATGATTCCTTTTTAATGTGCACTCCTCGGGCGTTGGTCATTACTCAACAGGCGGCTGCAGCGCAAACGGCACAAGGGCAAACGGGCGACGGGCGACGGGCGACTGGGTTATCTCTGTCTGTTTGTGGTTGGTTAAGAGGGGGCCAAGAGGGGGCTGTTGGCTGTTGGCAGTATAGCTGAAACTTTTGCATCGTGTATCGATCACAAAAGTTGCCAATACGCATCAGCAACAGCAACAGCAGCAGCAGCAGCAACAGCAGCAACAGCAGCAGCAGCAGCAACTGCCGTCGTCGTCGTCTTCATCGTTGTCTGTGTTGGCAACCGGTAACAGCTCTCAAAACTCATCATCATCAACTCAGCGACGTCTTAAAGTTCTTCTTGTTGTTGCTTGGTGTTTTTTTCTTTCTTATTTTTTATTTTTATTTTTTTTTGTATTTTTTTTTTTGTTTTATTATTATTTTGCTGTTGCTTTTTGTTTTATTTTTGTGTTGAATTTGTTGTTGTGCAGCACACTACGCTTTAAGGGGGGCGTGCACGAAATGATATTTTATTCAATATCCTCAGCGAGCAGAGTGGAGCGGCTTGAACGATTTGTCCTTTTCAGGCAGCTGGAAAAACTGTGTAGGAAATCAAATTGATGGGCAGCAGTACTACGGCGAGTACACAGAGCGGTACGGCGGGGTACGGCGACCGAGAGAAGCCTGAAATTAAAAACTCATAAGATATCGACTGATATATTGAGCTGCACAAATTACTGACAACTGAAGATGAAAGACGAACGTTGCTTTTTTTGTTGTTGTTGTTTTTTTGTTGCTGTTGTTGTTTTGTTTGTTGTTGTTGTTGCTGTGGTTGTTGTTGTTGTTTGGGGCAACCGTCTTAAGATCTGGGCTTGGAAATTGTTAAGAATCGTACACAAGAAACACAAGCGGCAGCTAAAAAGATTTTTAAGACAGGTTTGCAGTTGCACACACACACACACACACAGAGATAGAGAGACTCATACTCCAAAAGAGATGCATATAAAAAGACAATTAGTTGTTATTAAGTTGTACACACAAAAGCCGTTGAATCTCCTTTTCATCTACAAAAAGCCAGCATTTAGCTTTTCTCTCGCTGCCTTCTCTCATTTTGACTGCTTTTGTGATTTTTGTATTTTTTTATTTTTTTTGTGAGGTGGCTTCTTAGCCAGAGATGTGTAAATAATGATGGCCAAGCGATGACAATGAGCTGTTACCAAACATTTAAAGTATCTTAGACTGGTTGCCGCAACTTTCTGCTGTCGATCAATTTAATGTTGATCGACTTTAGCCAATATTAAGAACAACAATTTTTAATTTTATAAATATTTTATTGTTGTCAAATAAAGCATTTATTGAGCGGCTGATTGACTTCTTTTTTGGGGAAATTGATAGTATGCAGCACTAAAAATGATCACATCGAGCTGTTATTGAAGCAATTCATATTGGATTGGTCGGGCAAGCAAATGCTTCAATTAGCTGGGGCAGCTATTAATAATTAATAGCAGAGTGTCTAGCTAACCGGAAAAGCAACAACAAATACAACAACAGTACACAATAATGGTAATAATCATAATAATAAAAATTGATCAAGAGTCAGACAAGTTATCGCACACACACACCACACACACCACACACACACACACACACACACACATAGTTCATGAACTTAATTTTTAATAATAATTTTTTGTTCAAATGATTTTTTTTACTTCACATTATTAGTGGCATGCCAAAGTTTTCCCTCGCCCCCGCATCTCGCAGTTTAATTGTTCGATTTTCAGTTTTTGTGTCGTTTTTCGTTGTTGTCGTTCGGTTGATTATACATATATATATATATATATCTTTTTCTGTTTGTGTGTGTGTGTTTTTTTTTTGGGGCCGCCGCCTGTTATAGATACATTTACTTACTCGCATATTGCTGTTGCTGTTGCTGTTGTTGCTGTTGCTGTTGTTGCTGTTGTTGCTGTTATTTGTGAGAGGCTGCGTGGTTTTTAATTTCCGTGCTGACAAATTAATTTAATTATATTAACATATCTCTAGCGATCGAGCGATTGACTCGCACATTGGACCGTTTCAGAATATACAACAAAAATTCAGCTTCGCTTCGTTTCGATTCGATTCGTGTCAGCAAATATATATATATTATATATATATATATTTATGTCTATGTGTGTGTATCTGTGTGTGTATGTGGGTGTTTTTTGTGATTTTTAACCCTTGGGCTGACTCATTAGCTACTTGCCGGCTGCTTGGCCCGGCCCCAGTAAATTGCACTTAAAACGCTAAAAATTATATGACACACGCTGCCGCTGATCTCTATCTGTATCTCTATCTCTATCTGTATCTGTGTCTGTATCTGTATCTGTATCTGTTTGTCAATCCCTAACTGTATCTGGTGTATCTTGTGCTCTTGGCATGTCTGTGTGTGTATCTAACAGCTTTGGCATTGAGGACAACCCTTGAGCCCAGGGGCTGCTCATTTTTGGGCATATGCAAATGGCTTGCCACACACAACTGATGCACTGAGACCGCCATATTTGAAATAAACTTTAAACTATCAAAAACATCGATGGTGGTGGTGGTGGTGGTGGTGGTGTTGCTGGCTGCCACAGGAACTCGTGAACCGGTTTCGATTTGATTAATGCCGCAACTACACAAAAAAAAAAGCCAAAAAAAAAAAAAGAGAATATAAAAAAAAACAGCTCGAAAAGTGAACAGATAAAATGCGCTTGTTTCTAGTATCGCTTCTGCAATGCATTTTGGCAATTAAAAATCCCCGACTTGCACCCTTGTGAAAGCCACAGAGTTGAGGAGTATCTGTCAGTCAGTCAGTCAGTCAGTCAGTCAGTCAGTCAGTCAGTCAGTCAGTCAGTCAGTTAGTCAGTTGGTTGGTCAGTCAAACAGCAGTTGCCAGTTGTCGTCTTGTCCATTCTTGATTGGTAGTCAGCGAAAATCAATGACAGTTTTTTCTTTTGGTTGTCAGTTTTTTTTTTTTTTTAATTTGCTTAGCCAAATGAGAGCAGTTTCTTTTTGCCATGTTAATGGGTCAAGTTTATAGATTGCATTGCGACCGGGTTTCAGTATTTTTGTTCTTTTTTGTTTGTTTTCTTTTTCATTATAGTATTGTTATTATAATTATTATTATTATTATTATTGTTATCTGTTGTTGTTGCTTTGCTGCTTTGCAATCGAAAGTACGGAAATGAATGTGGGGCTTTCGAGTCGATTTTTGGTGGCAGTGCGCTACTTCTGCTTAGATTTTTACATACATGCACATATAGTGTATATAGTACTATATGGTAATAATAATTTCTGTTAATCTGGCAATTTGTGGCCAGTGCTGTTGACGCTGTTGACGCTTTCGATGGCTTTAGGAATTGGTGCCAATTTTGGGTGTATATGGCGCATGTACTTGAAACACAAAACTGCGCTGAATGAGCCCAAGAAGATAACAGAGTGTGCGACTGAGACAGAGAAAGAGACAGAGAGAGAGACAGCGAGAGACAGGAAGAGAGAGAGAGGGGGCAGATGGGGTTAGGGGGTTAAGTGGAGGGATGGGGTTTACTTTGAACAGCTGTCAATGTATATTTTTTTTTGTATTTCTTTGTTCTTAAAATTGTTGCTGTTAACTTGGCTTTATTTGCTTTCCGCTGCCCGTTAATTATTTAATGAACTTCTATTTTTGGCCTTACAAATGAATATGTTTAAACTTTTGTCTCTGGTTACTCGCGCGCGTCTTTTTGCTTCGCTTTTTTTATTTTTTATTTTTTATTTATGATTACACAATTTGGCTTGTCAATGATATTTATGGGCGCAGATTTGTTGGTCTATTTTTGGCAAGCAGCGAAGTTGATCGCTCTGCTCGCTGATAAGCCCAAATTGTCTAAAGTGATCTCTTGACTACACGATGAGATCACTTCACCGGCGCACTTCAAATCCGACTCCAATTCCAATTCCAATTCCGATTCCGACTCCGACTCACACATCATTACAGGTCGGTCTTCAAATCGATCTGTGTCTAATTGCCAAACACAGCTTTTTATTTTTATTTTGATTTTGATTTTGTTTTTGTTTTTGTTTTTTTGTTGTAGAAAACAATCCGAATCCGATACGAAAAAGAAGACGCATCAGACAATTTGCCAAGTTAGTTGCTTGGCTGCTGTTCGCCTGTTTTTCATTTTTATTATTTCACTCGCCTCCCATTAATAACAAATCAAATGCTCGTTAAGAGCGCGCTCGCTCTAAAATTCTGCGAATCAATCACCAGCGAAAAGCTAACAAAAAGAAAATAAATCTACAAAAATAAAAAAAGGTTTCAAATCTTTTTTTTTTTTAAGCATTTTGTTACGATTCGAGCCGAATATATTTTTAAATTTTTAAACGAAAAAAAAACTCTTTGAATATTTTAGTTTTCTATATGCACTTAAAGTTTGTAATTAAAATTGAAATTTGAAAATAAACTGACTAAATACTGAAGTTAAATCTATTTTATTATTTCTTACAAAAACTTTTCATTTATAAAAAAGAAAATTCACATTTATTGGGTATTTATGCAACTATATAGAAAAAGAAAGGAACAAAATATGAATGAATGATTGAATGTGCCTCATGATGTATCCAATGGAATTATGGACTAAATAGTGTCTCTATTATAAAACATATTCATGTATTTTAAATTGAGTATTTACTGTCCAGTTGTCGACTTAATTGAGTTGTGTTCTCTTCATATAAAGTAAATAAGCAACAACAATAAAAAAAAATGTTTAATTTTTCGTCATTTTCTTTGGCACATTTTCAGCAATCATAATTATAATTGGAGATAAGTGCCCATCAAAATATATGATTTTATACCTGGCTGGCTCTTTCCACACACACACACACACACAGACACACACACAGACATATTTCTAGCCATTTCCTTGTGGAGATACAACGTTGCAAACGGGGCGTGGCCGCAAATTGGTTTTGCTTATTTAAGTTTTATTGATTGCCTCGCTGGGTGCACTTTGCACTAATCGCAGATCCACAGATCCATAGATGAACAGATATGCGGATCTGTAAGTTTCTAATAGCAGATGTAGCCGGCTACAAGCATGCCACATAAATACATACAGATATATGTATATATATGTATGTATATGTATCTGTACATCAATATTTGTATTTGTATTGAATTTCATGCAAGCATGCAAAAATTTGCCGACGGCAAAACGAAGGAAACATCGACAAATAAATACTGATATATATATATATATATATATTATATATTATACATATATATATATATTTATATATACTGATGTCTAGATGGATCATCTTTATATATGACTAGATGGCATGTAGATATTTATATAGGTCTACCAACGAGTCCCTCGTCAATGTAAATCAATTGCAAAGCCATTTTCTGAGAATTTCTTTTGCCTCTTCTCGTTGCAGTTGCATTCTGCGAATATAAGGGAGTGGTTGGGGGTGGGGTGGGTTGCGTTGGGAGGCGCTTGCAATATTTGTAAGTGCAGCTGGTCCAAGATTTTTGTTTGATTTGTGAATATATTTGTATACACATATGCGAATCCAATTAGATTGCAGACAAACTCCAATTAAGATATAGATACAGTTATAGATAGATATATATATATATAAATGTAGAGTGCATATAAATATATATGTATATATATATATATGTATATATGTCTGCTGTGTCTGACTGCAATTGGAGCTACTTGTTCTTGTTGTTGTTGTTATTGTCTTTGGAGTTGCGACTTTGGCATGTGGCCAGAAATTGTCGTCTGGCTGCGGCGAATCATAATTATGGCCTAGATGATGATGATAATGATGTTGAGGTCTCGCCTAAGTTAAGTGTTTGCTGATCTTGTGTATGCAAGTGTGTGTGTGTGTGTGTTTTTCCCATTAACATTTCCCTCAACAATCAGCTAAAGTTCGACAAATGATTAAGGCACGAAAAAAAAAAACGAAGAAAACAAAAAAAAAAAACAATTCTCTCAAAACGGATTTGGATACAATTCGCAAACAATTCAAGCCTAAAATCGCTCAGCTATTAGTTATTATTGTTATTGTTGCTGTTGCTTCTGCTGTTGCTGCTGCTGTTGTTGCTGCTATTGTTGCAGTTGCTGCCGTTGTTGTTTTTGTTGCATTTTGTAAACAAATTTTCAGAAATCAATAAAAACAATTGGCACAGACACGCAAACTCAATTAGTTACAAATGAATTACAAAAACACACAACAATAAAAATGGAAAATGGAAAATGCCAAATGCAAAATGCAAAATGCCAAATGCAAAATGCAAAATGCAAAATACAAGTGCATGCATATAATATCCATATTGTTGTTTGTTTTCTGTTAAGTGTGGGAGTTTTTCTGTTTTTCTATTTTTCTGTTTTTTTTTTCATGTTTTTTGTTTTTTTTTTTTTTAGCTTTGCTGGGAAACTTTCAAAATTATGTCACAAATGCTTAATGGAAGGTTTTTTTTTTTTTTGGACAAACTAAGAAATTTGTCCAACATTTTCATCAATTTATATTGAAGAATGCCTAAAAAGTTTGTACAAAAATTCGAATCTGAGAATATCCAAAAATTAATTATTATTTAAGACATTGAATGAGGAAAACTAAATAATAAAATAGAAATAATATATTGAGTTGAACATCCAAAAACCAAGTATCTTTGTGTATCAGAATTTGATGCAACATTTATTCTATAAGAAACACCGATTGCCATATGCAATTTATTTGTTTGCCAATAATAAAATTATATTATTTCCTAGTGCCAAACTACGCCTCAATGTTAAACAAATAATTAAATATATAAATTGGACTACAAAAATATGCAACTTTTGTTTATTTTCTCTTCGCACTGTCTCCCTCTCTCTCACACAGTCTCCCAGTAGTTTTCTCGTTCTAATCATTTATTATGTAAATAAATTAAATATATAATCATAATCGGATTATTTTTCGATTTTTGACTGCATCTCTTTGGGTTTATGCCAATTAAAGACCTTAACACACTTGAAAAACCCAATTGAACACTGTTTTGCAAACTATGAACACATTTTCTATATATATATATATATATCTCGTATATATATGTATATATATATATATATGTTGTATCTGTCAACACTTTGAATAGCCGGCAAATGCATGCCCAGTTCGATTATGATTTGGATGGGAATTGGGTTTGTTGTTGGTGTTTCGCTTACCTGTTGCCAAAATTGTGCCAATAAATAAATTTGCTCCTTTTTGATAAACCAATCGTTGATTGATTGAACAGCCGTCAGATCCATATCGGCTGTCCCAGCGGCTTGTGGCAATGTTGGCTGCATTCGTGGGCTGTCTTTGGATTTGTGTGATTCTTTTGAGTTGTTGTTTGGTTGTTGTTGTTGGTTGTTGGTTGTTATCGCTGTTGCTGCTGCTGCTGCTGCTGCTGCTGCTGCTGCTGGTGTTGTTGTGGTGGCTGCTCTGCCGTTTCTAGCGGCATTTGTTGAGGCATTCAAAACAGCCACGAAAAAAAAAATAGTTTTTTTCTTTTTTTCTTTTTTTTTTTTGCTTTACACTTTGGTTAGTAAATCCAACTTTTTTTTGTTTTTAATTTTGTTAGTTTAGTTAATTGGTGGCAGCAGCGAGGGAGACAGAGAGAGAGGCACACACGCAGAGAGTGGGAGAGAGCGAGGGGGAGAGAAATGCACACACACAACACACACACACACATACACCCACACACCCACGCACGCACTTTTGCTGTTGTTGTTGTTGTTGTTGCCGCAGTTGTTATTGGTGTTGTTGTTGTTATTGGTGTTGTTGGTGTTGTTATTGGTGTTGTCGTTGGTGTTGTTATAGTTGCAAAGATGCTGCTGCTTCCTCTTTTACTTGGTTTGTTTTGTTTTGTTTTGTTTGCTTGCTTTTTACGTGCTCAAAAAAATTCAATTTTTCAAAATCAATTATTTTTGTTGAAACTTCTGTTTTGTTGTTTGCCAATATTTGTTGCTGTCGTTGTTGTTGTTGTTGTTGTCGTTGGGTTGATTTGATTTACAACTGATTTGATTTAGCACACAGACACACACGCACACACTTGCACAATTTGTTGTTGTGGTTGTTGTTGTCGTTGTCGTTTTGGCTGCAACAATTGCGACGGCTTTAAAATCTGTTGCCATTTGTGTGTGCCAAAGTTAAAGCGAGGAAATAATTCTGATTGGATCTGTTATCTTAAGTTGTTAATTTGCTTTGGCTGCAGAGCTGAGCTGAGCCGAGCCGAGCCGCGCTTTGAAGCTATTTGCAATTTGCTTGTTGCTGCGATTATTGTTGTTGCATGTTGCCGCTGTTGTCGTCGTTGTTGCACTGCGCTTGTCGCTGTTGTTGTTGTGGTTGTTGTGGTTGTTGTTGTTTACACTGGACACTCACGCACACTTTTTCTTCCTTTATTATTTATTTATATATTTATGCATATATTTTTTCAAAAATAATAGTGAGAAAAAAAAATAGCTCAAAAAAAATGGATGTTAAGCAACTGAAAAACAGTTAAATTGATGCTGATTGCATTTGTTGTTGTTGTTGTTGTTTTGTTGTTTTGTTGTAGTTGTTATCGTTGTTGTTTATAAATAAATTAGCTTGATTTGTAACTGTTTCGTTTTGGTGTTGTTGCTGTTGCTTGTGGGCTGATGATTCGGCGTGATTCGCTATTCGCTATTCGCAATTGGTTCGACTCCGCGGCAGAGCGGAGACACAGATCTCTGGGTTTCAACAGTCAACAGTCAGTCCACACACACAACACACACACTCGGTTACTGGCAGCGGCACACACAGGCGACGTTGCCAGTCACGAATTCAGTTGATGACTGAACAACACTGCACAAGTCGCAGCGTCGACAACCCCAAAAAAAAATCATACACGATGTGCTCGGTACGCAACGACCACGAACACACACGAACAATGTGAACGAGCGAACGAGCGTACGAGCGTCCCGAACGAGCAGCGAGCTGGCATTGCTTTGCACTCGAAGAGAGACAGAGCAAGCGAGAGAGACAGACAGAGAGCGAGAGAGCGCGAGCGAGAGCGTGAGCGAGAGAGAGCGAGCGCGCAAGTGTGAGCGAGCGAGAGAGGGTGAGCGCGCAGAGAGAGAGAGAGAGAGAGTGTGAGAGAGTCACTCAATTGGTGACTGCCTGCACGCTTTTGAATTCTTTCAATAGGTTTTTGATTTTAGTTTGTTTTGCTTTTGCTCTTGGGGCTGAGCATTTTTGTGCGCCGTCGCCGCTCACATGTACGCAAGCACATATATATTACAACAACAGCAACAACAGCAACAACAACAACTTGTGCTCAGATTGTGTTCGTTCTGTTTACTTTTTGCTTGTTTATTTTTTGTTGTTTTTTTTTTCGTTTGCTTCTTGCTGCTGGGCTGCCTTCCTTCTGATAACTTCTGTCAGTTGCATGTATTGAAATTCATTCATTCAAACCAACGGCCCCCGTTTGTCTCCCTCTTTCTCTCACCCTCTCTCTCTCTATCGCCCTCTCTCTCTCTCTCTCTCTCTGCCTCGCTTCGTCTGTCGTTCGTGCTCTCTCGCTTGCACTGCATATGTGACTGCGGCGTCGACGTCGCTGCTACTGCTGCGGCTGCTGCTGCTCCTGCTTGTGCCTCTGTCGCCTTTTTTCTGATTGGGAAAAACTTATAGGAAAATGCTGCGCTCACATTTTGCCTTTTGCTCATGTCGTTTTTCTTCTTTTTTTTTCTTTTTTTTTTGCTTATTGAGCCGCAGATTGAGTGCAAACTCCATGTGAGCGAGCGAGAGAGCGACAACGTTAGGGGAAGTCTTCTTCGCCGTTTGCCGGCTTCGTGATTATTATTTTTTCTTGTTCTTGTTTCTTGTTTATGAATTAAGTTGCCATTTCTTTTCTTTTGCTTCTCTTATTATTGTTATTATTACTATTACTATTATTACTATTATTATTACTGTTATTATGTGTGTTTGTTTGGCTTGTTGTTGGTTGCAAACATATCCATATGGCTCAAGGTGCACTTCCGTTGGACATACAGTTGGGGGCGGGGGAGGGGAATTGGCTTCCTTGCGGAGTTCGGTGGGTAGCTCAAATTATTATTGTGTCTGCTTTCTGCTTTCTGTGTGTGTGTGTGTGTGAGTGTGAGTGACTTTCGATGCCAAGCTTGGTTTTCTTCTTCTTCCTTTTTTTTGTGCTGCTTCAAGTGGCCTGCCAAAGGTCAACCTGCTCTATGCTGTGTTGGACGGGGTGGCAGGTGGCAGGTGGTGGTCGGTGGCCGGGTGTTAGCCCCGCCTTTCCCATAAGTTGAATGTTAGGCGAGTTCGAATCGAAAGGTGCAACGAATAAAAATAAGAAAAAGGAATTAAGAAAAAAAAAACTAACTTTAATCCAAAACTGGATTCAAAAATACTAAATATATTTGAAGATACAGAATATTTTTACACATTTTAATTATTTATTATTCAATTTTTTATGTTCATATCAGAAGTAAAAAGAAATCAAATTTTGCACAACTTCCATTTCATTCTGATCGATCATCTACAATTTTTCAAAGTGCATTTGAAGATACAAAAATAAATAAAAATAAATAAATAAATTAGAATAATAAGTGCGACATATTCTAATCTGTATTAATTATTTTAATTTGTGTACATCGAATATAATTTGTAGTTTTAGCTTTAGTTTTGGATTTTCTGCTTTGGCTCAGGTTCACAATCACCCACCGCCCCCACAGTTAAGCATACAATGTGTTCGTTCAAGTTACAGTTTCGACTTGTACATAAAGAAAAAGTTCAAATTGTATCGAAGCTCCGAGTGCAATGCAACAGCAACAGCGGCAGCAACAGCAACAGCAGCAGCAGCAATGACGACGATGGCAACCTTAACCCAGCGCTCAATGGTCTGCAGAGGATGGGTAACGGGTAAAGGGATGAGGGGTGGGGGGGCTGAACGCTCACCTAATGCAAAACAGAAAAGAGAAGCAGCATCAACAACAGCAGTGGCAGCAGCAGCAGCAGCAGTCGCTAAATGCGTTGCAGCGAACGAGAGACGCACGACGTGCACTGGTTGAGCCGAGAGCAGGAGATGAGGCGGCGGGCAATGAGAGAGGGAAAAGGCATCGTAGCAGATAGGGAGGGGTTGGTGGGGGCAGCCACCTACACGATGGCTTCGGAGTCGTTGCTCGGGTTGACGTTGACGTCGCTGCTGCTGCTGCTGGTGCGGCTGCTTCTGCTGCTGGTGCTGGTGCTGGTGCCGAAACTCTTTTCATTTCATTTCATTGCTGTTAGATTTTTTTGCTCAACGCTTTGGTTTTTGTTGCTTTCAGCCAACCATTTCTTTTACAGTTGGACAT
The DNA here is from genome assembly GCF_018153295.1 of Drosophila grimshawi. Lineage (NCBI taxonomy): Eukaryota > Metazoa > Arthropoda > Insecta > Diptera > Drosophilidae > Drosophila > Drosophila grimshawi. Next base: position 16,184,577 of record NW_025063692.1, on the reverse strand, counting down.
GTGTGCGTCTGTGTGTGTGTGTGTGTGTAAAAAGCACATGCGATTGCCAGGCGCGAAGCTTTCTTTCTTTCTTTCGTTCCGTAGTTCGTTCGTTGGTTCGTTCTCATTTGTGCACATGGTCGTAGGAGTCAAATGTGAGTGATTGACAATCGATGGATGAATGGTCGATGGTTGAGCTGTGCTGTGCTGTGCTGTGTTGTGTTGTGTTAAGTTGGGTTCGGTTCGGTTCGGTTGAGTTGCCAGCTGAAGCAGTTTGAAGCAAACACTGACGGGCAAATGGCAATGCGAGACTGCCTGCTGCTGCTGTCAACGGCAAACAAAATAAACAAGTGTTTGTTCGTGTTACAGCAACAACGACTGCAATCAACGCGCTCAACTCGTATTGCAAAGCACTCAAGAAAAGCCACTCAATGTTTGAGTCAATGCTGCTCGCTCGCTCTGAACGCGTCGGAGAAGTTTGAGTTGCAGTTGCAATCGAGGTCAGGGGTCTGCCAGTCGTTCGAAATCATTTTCGAACTTATTCGAATTGAGTTGCAATTATTGTTTAATACTGTTTCAGATTGAATTAAATTAAATGATGAACAAATGGGATAACTCAGATATGCATTTATATAAATATATAAATTTATAAAGCACTTTCTAAATATGTTTATTTCAGAAAATATTTGGATCTGTAATTGGAATAGCCTCGTAAAAATAATTCCAGAAATTGAAAGAAATTTCTTAAACTAAATATTATTTAATAGTTGCTTAGGAAACACAGAAATAGTGAATACCCATAGTGTGTTGTGCAATGAATTAATTAAAAAGCATTTTTTATTTAAGTGCTTAAAAATCGTATTCAAAATACATAAATAAATATATATTTTTTTAATTTAATTGTTTGTTTAATTTTTATGTAAATAATAATTATTATTATTATTTGTATTCCCATTAACTAAATTCTACTTATTTAAAAAAATAAAAATTCATAGCTGTTGTCGGAATTCTAAAGTACGAAGAGGCATTCAAATCGCGACGAGTTTTGGCAAACTAACAACAAAAAAGAAGAGGAAAGGAAACTCACTCAAGGCTGGAGAGAGGCAGTTGCAGCGACTCGAAAAAGTGCTCGCACACGTCTGATGTATAAGTCGCTCAATTTTCGATAATTCGCATAATAAAACCCAAACCAAAACCCGCACACACACACACACACACACTCATACACACACACACCGAGGCGAGCAAACAAGCGAGCGACACTTACACAAGCGCAAGTGTCACACGGCAGCAGCACCAGCAGCAGTAGCAGCAGCGTCAGGAAAAAGAAACAAAACTAAAAAAAATTTATATATACCATTTAAGCCCCGCCCCATTTGATTGGCGAGCCAAAGCAGACGACGACAACGACGACGTCAATGGACACACACGTGAGACATGTGTGTGCGTGCTCGCATGTGTATGTGTGTTTGTGTGTATATGTGAATATGTGTGCCTGTGTGTGTGCTGCGCAGGTAGCAGCGGGCAGCAGCAGCACCAACATCATTCATCGAATGAAGACAACGACAACGACGACTACGACGGCAGCAGCAGCAGCAGCAGAAGCAGAAGCAGACGCAGCAGCAGACGCAGCATCGCAGCGCCAACAAATTTACTCTGCTGCTGTTGTTGTTGCTGCTGTTGTTGTTGTAATAAGTGAAGAAAGGAAAAACACAACAACAGCAACAACAGTAATGGGCAGCAGTGGCATTTTATTTTATGGCAGCTCGCTCGCTCGCACCAAACGCCATCGAATTGAGCTTAAGTTGGCGCTCTGTCTCTCAGTTGGCATGTGTGTGTGTGTGTGCGGTGTGTCTCTCCAACATTTTGCATGTGTGTGTGTGTGTTGGTTTTTTTCAACAGCTTTTGGCTTTGATTTCTTTTGCGTTCAAGTATGGGTTTTTTTTTCTTTTCGGTTCTCTGCCCTCTGCCAGTGTCTCTTCGCCCGCTCTCCGCTGCGCACGCGCTCAGCCCGCGGCTTGAGCTGTAACTGAGACTGAGACTGAGGCTGAGACTGAGACTGAAGCTGTGCTCGCTTCTCGCCTTTGCCATTGAGTGCGGCGCTTGATTTCTGCTCAGTATTTACTTTTTTTTTCTTCTTTTCTACTGCTGCTGCTGCTGTCCGCAGTGAGTGTATGGCCCGACTGCCGACTGCCCGTTACCGATTGCATAGGTGTAAAAGAGCGCGCGCTATGCAGGTGCCGATGCGTACTCGTCGTCGTCGTCGTCGTCGTCGTTGGTTGTATTGTTGTTGTTGTTGTAGTCGTCTGCTACTGCTGTCGCCTGTTTAGCTGCCTATTGCTGTTATTGTTGTTGCTGTTGCCTTTGATTGAAATTATGATTTTTTATTATTAGTTGTGCGTGTGAGTGTGTGTGTGCGAGGCGAATCGAGTGTGAGTGAGTCGACTCGTCTCGAGTCGTGTGCTATGCGAGTGTGAGTGTGAATTTGAGTGTATGTGTGAGTGTATGTGTTGGCCTAACTGTTAAAGTGTCATATTAGTGTTGTTTTTTGGTTGGTTGATTCAATGTTGGCTCCGCATGTGTGTGTGTGTGTGTGTGTGCGTGCATGCAGCAAATTGATTTGATTTGTGTGGCATTTTTGCGCTGCTTGATGAGGCGGCAACCAGAATAACAACAACAACGACGACAATAATAACAACAATTAGCAATTACAATCAACGGGCGGTAATTAAGTTACAACTTGGCAACTTTGTTGTTATTTCAATGGCCAATCCAGGCTCTCTCTCACACACACACACACACACCATATATGTGTATTATTTATTAATTATCAAACTTTTATCGAAACATTTAACATTTGAATGCACTTTAATTTCGCTTCTATTTTAAGCAGTCAACTCAAAGTTGAATCTTCAAAAAAATTAATAAGTCTCAAATTAGATTTTGGCATTTCCTATCAATTTCAACAGTAATTTTATAATTAATTAAATGTTGTTTGTGTTGGAGGTTTGGGGTTATGGGTGCAGGCTTACTGATCGAAACACCGGGCCCATGACCATTAATAACACGCAGAGTTTTATTTAGAGGTTATGTTCATATTTACGTTTTAATATCTTTTCGTCCAGCGCTGCGCGACCTTCCCTGCTTAATGGAATGGATCAACTAAATTACGCTAATCGATGTTATGCGCGTCTTTACAGTGATCTGTTAAGAGACTCGCATACAGAATGTTGTGGTAACTCTATGCACATTGTGCATTCAGAACTATGTAAACATTGTTGCTTTAACATATTATTATACTATTCGCGATAATAACAATAGTTTGGGACTGATTCATAAAAATATTTTAAGTATTTAACGCACTTTCTGGGGATATTTAAAAAATGTCTTTAATTTCATTTCAAAGCTGAATAATTTTACAATAATTGTTATTTATTTATTTTTTTATTACTATTGTTAATTTATTTTTTGCGTACAATATTTTGTTTATCATTTAAATCGTTTATCAAAGATTCGAAAGAGTCGAAAACAATACTTTAATAAATTCTAGACACATTAATTGGAAGGAAACTGAACCTAAATATTTCAGTATTCAAATAAGAAAGCTAAGTATTTATTTTTGCATTTTATTTGTTTACTTTTATTTAAGCAATTGTTGCTGTGAACACAATTTCAGCTAGTTGCCTGTTAGCCGGGCTCCGAAGGATAATAACTTATTGCCAAGTTAACAGCTGATTGAATTGATTAAATTGTCTAATGTGTGTTTGTGTGTGTGTGTGTGTGTGTGTGTGTGTGTGTGTGTGCGTGTGTGTGAGTGTGTGTGTGTGTGTGTTTTACCTGCAACATTTCCACATACTCCCCTTTAATGCGTTAATTACTGCTAATTAGACGTTAACATGAGAGGTACGCAAAATATAAAACAAAAAAAAAAAAGATGGGCAACACACACACTCACACACACACACACACACACACAACAATAAATTTTCGCCTGTCTTCAAAAAAAAAAGCCAGAAACAAAAATAAAAATTTGCTTTCCCTTTCAAAATGCGAAAAGAGACCTTCAGCGACAACAGCAGCAGCAGCAGTGGCAGCAGTGGCAGCAGCAGCAACAACAATGACAACAATGACAACAACATAAGCAAAAAGATTGACAGCAATTAGAGCAGCAGCAGCGGCTGATGTCGCCACAGGACATCAGCAGGCAGTCAGCCAGTAAGGCAGAGTCCTGGCCGCAACAACAGCAGCAGTGGCAGCAGCAGCAGCAGCCTTTTGACCTTTGCCGAAAAACGATGACAGCAACAAAAACGGCAGCCAATTGCATAACAACAACAACAACAGCAACAACAGCAACAACAAATACAAAAGCAACAGTTGAAAAACTCAGACGAGTAACAAAATTTGCTTGCCGTTGTTGTTGTTGTTGTTGCTGCTGCTGCTACCGTTACAATATTTGCATTGTTTTGCAATAAACGCGTGATAATTGCAAGTCACACACACACACACACACACACACACACACAGTCACGGCAGAGGTGTTGTGCCAAGTGCAAGTGTCTGCTGCAGGCAGCGGTTAGGCAGGCAGCCAGAGTTGGCGGGGTTCGGCGGGTTTGGCGAACACAAGGGTTAAGGGTTGCTGGACGCACACGCCAGCGGCAGAGGGATTGGGTTCGCTTACATTTGCGGTGGGGTGGGGGGTCCAACGGGTAGCGAGGGTTGTGGCCACTTCACTCACTCACTGCGTGCACTGCCAATTGTTGTTGTTGTTGTTGTTGTTGTCTTTCCTTTGCTTTCCTTTTTTTGTTTTGCACATGCGAAAAATGAAGGAAAAATTCGCTATTATTGTTGTTGTTGTTGTTGTGTAAAATTTTGCACAGCGCAATTACAGGGGCATGCAACAGGCAAATCAGTTGTGTGTGTGTGTGTGTGTGTGTGTGTGAGTGTGTGAGTGAGTGTCAGTAATTGCGTAATAGATTAATGATTCGAGTTTAGAGTTGTTTACATGGCCACAGGCCAAAATGCAACTGAAAAGGGGGTTAAGGAAAGAGACAGCAACAGCAACAGCAGCAGCAACAGCAGCAGCAACAGCAACAGCAGCAGCAACAGCAACAGCAGCAGCAACAGTAACAGCAGCAGCAACAGCAACAGCAGCAGCAACAGCTGTCAGCAGAGATGGCAAGTGGAAGAGTTTCTTTTTTTTGGGGGGTGTACACATTATAAAGTGAAAAAATAATTTGCAAATATGTGTGTCAAATTGTGTTAAAATATTGCCTCAAATGTTGGTTAACAAACACGATTGTATTATTGTTATTAAAATTACAAGCTCAACAAACAAACGCATAAATATCAAGCTGTGTCTTGTGTTATATATATTTAATTTAAGTACTCACTTTTACTTTGAATACAATTTTTCAAATTTTTGTGCTTGGCTTTGAGTTCACATAATTACAACTAAATTAATAAATTTGTGCACTGTTTTTGGTCTACATTAAATAATGTTGTTTTGTTGTTTTGTTGTTTTGTTTTTACGCCTTTTTTTTCTGTTTTAATTGCTTCAATTTAGTTGTCGTCATTTTGTTAGCAACTAGTTAGCATATTGATGCAAGTAGCCCTTTGCTGGTTTCGCGACCTGGAAAACCAAAAAAAAAAAAAATATTATAATAAGTAACCAACAACTGACAAGTTATTTTAAAGTTTTTTTTTACATTTTTTAATAGCACAACTTAGCAACTAGTTAGCAACTAACGATTGTAAAGCAGCATTCAGATTTCCATCGAAGTCGCCTTACAACTGCGGTTATTATTGGCTGCGATATTTGGAAAGAGAGCAACAAAACATTTGTTACTCAAATAATAGTTAACAAACTACAGTAAAACTATTTACAATATGTATTTTTTTTTTTTTTTTTTTGTAATTTTTAGCGCTCTGCCCACTTGCAGCTGCGCCTGCTGCTTACAGCCCTCAATGTCAAGCTGAAGCAGCAGCTAAGGCTGAACCTGAAACTTAACCCGAACGGTTCCTCAATAGCCGTCGGACAATTAAACACCTTTGCTCATTACGGCGCCTTGGAGAGCGACTTACTGGAGGGTTGTCCTTGTTCCTTGTTCCGTTTGCCGGCTGGCAGCGCTGGCAGTGCTGGCTCGTGCTCATTTGCATATTGCAGCAGGATCAATGCGAAAGGATACCGAGCACTGGGTGCCGTCCCACTTCCCAAGGCGCAGGCGAAGCCGACAACGAAATTTCTTTGCATCAATTATTATAATCAAGTGCTGGCCAAGGAGGGGGGACGCTAGCTGCTACTCTATGTATATATATATATATATATATATATATATATATGTATATATTTGTACTGCTGCTGAGCAGCTGTCGAGCCAGTTTCAATGACGAGCATATGAAACTTGGCAACATTGCCAAGACGCTTGATCATGATTATGATGTAGCGCCTCCTTTTATAAGCTATTTTTTTCTTTTTTAATTATTTAAATATTTTTTTATTTGTATTTGTATTTCGTTTTGGTTTTATTCGGTTAGCTCACATTTCGCTTTGCTAAACACATCCTTTTACGGTTGGCTGAGCGCCGGACTTGTTGTCGTTTAATTGGAAATTCAGTAGATGCAATTCGGTTCTAATTACTTTATATTTTCTATGTGCACAGCGACATATATATGCCCGATACCCGGATACCCGATATAAATATACACACTACAAAATTTCTGTTTCAATATTTATGTTGAACAACTCGAAAAATATAATTGCAAATTTTATATATCAATTTAAGTAGACAAACAAAATCATACTCAACAATTTGGAATTCTCTTTTTAAATCTGTATTGCTCTCTATATCTATATCTATTTCTATATCTCTATCTATATCTCTCGTTCTGTCTCTATCTCTATATCTATCTCTATCTTTATATCTATATATATCTTCATATCTATCTCTATCTCTATCTCTATCTTCATATCTACCTCTATCTCTATCTCTATCTTTATATCTATCTCTATCTTTATATGTATCTCTATCTCTATCTCTGTCTCAGTCTCTTTTTCTATCTCTTTCTACGTCTCTTAAAAGTGATTGGACTTTTGGACACATGAAACATCAAAGGTATTTTATGTACATCAACATTTTTTTACTGTGCACATAATAATTTAGATACAAATGTATCTGTATCTGTATCTGTATCTGTATATGTAGATATTTGTGTGTTGTGTATCAGTATTGTTGCTGCCATTGGGTTATTGGATATGCCCATGCCACTGCCCACAACACAAAGGCCAGCTACAGATACCCAGATACCCAGATGAGCAGATACTCAGATACTCAGATACTTGGCTACTTTTGATAGTGTAAAGATCTGCGGCTATTGCTTATGACTGAAGCTGCTGCTGCTGTTGCTGCTGCTGTTGCCGCTGTTGCAGCTCCGTCACAGACGTCAGCTTTTGGTTTTGGTTTTTGGTTTTTGGTTTTTTGTTTTTAGTTTTGGTTTCGGGCTTGAATTACCGCCCTGGCATTCGTTTCGATCGTGTTTTTGAATTGTAAGAAGAAACATGCGCGTGATCCATTGGACAATGGACAACGGATAATGGACGAGATGCCTTGGACATGTCTTTGCATTGCAGTTTACATTTTACACTCGCATTTGCATTTAAATTAAAGCGAGAGAACAGCAACAACAACAACAGCAGCAGCAACAACAAAATTAGCATAGAAAACTCATAGCTCATCATCAGAGCGAGTGTCGAATCTCGATGCCTGCTGAGGAAGCAATAGCTATGAGGGCGCACAGTCATTGCAAGGGGGTGAGGGGCACAGGGACGCAGTCAGATTTATGGCAGTTGCATATGCCACAGCGACAGGCAAAAGCGATACAATTACCAATAACAGCAACAGCAACAGCAACAGCAATAGATACAGCTACAGATACAGCTACTGCTACATGCCACAGATACTTTTCGCAATATGGATGATGCCCGTTTTGAAGTGCAATTACGATGCGTTGACTGCACCGCTTCGTGTGTCCTGCGGGACCACAAATACCAAATACCAAATACCAAATGCCGTACGCCAAATGCTTGCTTTTGCCAAACCAATTTTGACCTTTTATAATTACGCAGCACCCCAGCCAAATGGCCTGACTACTCTCAACTATTCAACGAGGGTGGCACTCACTGTTTCAACCGTCTTGTTTCGATTAGTTATCGATAAACAAATCACCTGTTCTGCAATGGTTTATATTATAAATTATAGACTCCGAATTCGACCTATTTTTACAGGTGATAATAATATTTAACATACTTCAATAGTGCCAAATCGATGTGAGTGAAAGTTGTCTGCTTTTCGATAATACACTGAGGACTTGCCTTGCCTCCTTTGGCAGGGCATTTTGGATTCGGTGCAGGTGCAGGCTGGCAGGATGGCAGGCTGGCAGGCTTTAAATAAATATAATTTGTGCTCCTGTCATATGCAAATGATGCGAGTTGGCGATCATCTGAAAACCGCCCTCATTGCCAGGGCAAGCTGTTAGATTTTTGTTGTTGGTTGCTGTCTTTTGCATTTGGTAATATTATTTTTACATATATTAAATTTAACTATTTTGTATTTGTTTTGGTTTTTTTGCCGTTGTTGAGTGCTTTGAGCGGAGTTCCCATGGCTTTCTAAGTATATGGAGAGGCGCAGTTGGAAATTGTTATGGCTGAACTATAATTTCTGGGGCAGTGTCTGACTGCTGCACTGACTGATTGTGGGGTGGGTGGGGTTCTTTTTTTTTGTGGAGCGGGGGGGCGTGTTCCATTCGAAACGAAACGAATCGAAACGGAAAACAACTGTAAACTGTGTCATTTGGTACGCATTGGCACGCCGCTGCATGCCAAAAGATACAAACGTATCTAATAGATACATGTGAAAATCACGCATTTGCCGAGTCGAGTCGAGTCGAGTCGAGCCGAACCGGATCGGCCTGGGAAAGTCAATGAATTGTGCTATTGGCTCTGCCTCCGCTCTGATCGCATGTGCATCCATGAGATACACACAGCAGCAACAGCAGCAGCAGCAGCAGCAGCAGCAGCAACAACGTGTTATGACAATGGCCAGCTCAAAGTCTATGCCTCTAAAGGGTGCTGATGCCTCTGCTGTTGCTGCTGCCTCTGCTGCTGCTGTTGCCTCTGCTGCTGCCTCTGCTGCTGCCTCTACTGCTGTTGCCTCTGCTGCTGCCTCTACTGCTGCTGTTGCCTCTGCTGCTCGGCATTCTTTGTCTATTCTGGTCTATTAAGCAATGCGCTGCGCCGCGTATCTTAAAGATACAAGTTAACTAATAATTAGCTATCTGGCAAAATTGCAACCTCTTGTTTTTGGTTTTTCTTCTTCTTCTTCTTTTATTTTTTATTTTATTTTTTTTTTATTACTATTGTCGTTACGAAATGCGTGTGTTGTGTTTGTTGTTGCTGTTGTTGTTGTTGCTGTTGTTGTTGCCTGGGAATTTTTTGCTTTTTGCCATGCATTGAATTCGATTGTTCGGTTATGTGGCCATAACTATAGGTAAGGCAGATACTTATATAGGTATATATAGCTGCTGGAGTCACGAATGAACCGCATACCCCAATCCTCACTGTTACCCCCACACCCACCCCCACAGTCACCCTCATCCCCCCACCAAATGTCGGTCTTGTCGCCAACTTTCAAACTTATTGTTTAATTTTGCATTTTTTCGTTTATGGTTGCTTTGTACTTTGAGTTTTGAGTTTTGTTTTCGGCGTTTATTGCCGGCCTGTGATTTTTTTCGGTTTACTTTTTTGGTTTTTTATTTATTTTTTTTTTTGTTTTTTTTTTTGGTGTGTGTGTGTGTGTTATTTTTGCTTATAGCCATTCGTACTTATTACGAGTATCTCAACTTTTGGCCCCACTCGCAGCTCTATTAAATTACACGTTTGGCAATCGCTCGTCGCTTGTTTTTCTTATTTTGTTTTTGCTGCTTTTTAGCTGCAATTTTCGGTAGCGTATAATGGACCACAATTTTATTGACATTATTTTAATTGGCAGTTTGTTCAGTTTGCCTGTTGTGCGAGTGTGTGCGAGTGTGTGCGAGTGTGTGTCAGTGTGTGTAAGTGTGAGACTGAGAGTCGTCGCATTGTTCATACGCAAGTCACTAATTGAGGTTAATGGGGTTTCTTGAAATCGTTCAAGCCACGTTTGTTATATGGCCATGCCACAAGGCTCCTCGAATAATTTGTTAGTTCAACTTTGATACGCACACATCACTAGTCAAAAAATACAGCAAAATATATATATATATACATATCTACATACACAATACATAATAATCATATTTAATAATCACAATCATATTGTATTTATGTATTTTTTTTTCTCAACTCGTATGATTTTTCTATTTAGTCTCTCTCTTTTTTTTTTTTTTTTGGTTTATTGCTTTAACAATGGAGATCTCTTGACTCGCTTGTGAGTTAACAAGCAAAATTGTTTGCAAATTTTTGTGTGATTTCATAAAAACAAAAACGGAGTTTCGATTGAAATTTGAGTAGTTTTTTGTTTGTTTGTTCGTTTGTTCGCTTTTGGTTGTTATGTAACCAAGATATGCATTAATGTGGCCATGGAGGCGATGTCAAACACGTCTACGATTGCAAATGAAAATGTTAAGAACAATATGGAACAATATGCTCAAGGATATGCATGAAAATGTGTATCTGAAAGTGACTAGCAATATAAAGAAATCATTTTGTGCTCAAAAAGGAAGAGTTGAAACGAACTATTTGCGGAAACATTTCATTATGCTTCTTTTTGTGTGATGGAACACATATAAAACCCGAAAAACATTAAATAACTATTTGCCAGTTGCTTTTTTTTATGTTTGACAGGCCAAGAGATAGAGAGGGGAAAGGGGAGAGAGAGGTTGTTTTGTAGACGGGGGTAGACATAGAGAGTCGTAGCTGTAGAGGCAGAGGCAGAGGCAGAGGCAGAGGCAGAGGCAGAGGCAGAGGCAGAGGCAGAGGCAGAGGCAGGCGGCTGCCTACTTCAGGCATCGTTGCCAGTTTGCATCATTAATTTGCATTAATTCCGAATCAAGAAATGTGTGTGCAACGCTTTTCATTTCGTTTCCTTGAATCGAATTACAACAATCGAGCATATGTGTGACAGACAGCAGAGGCAGAGGCAGCGGCAGCGGCAGCGGCATAAGCATAGAAATTCAGGAACAGGAACTGGAACTGGAACAGGCACATGCACCGCAAAGCCGAGGCAGAGGCAGAAGCTGAAGCTGAAAGGAGCACGTCTTGTCAGGCGTTGCCTAATGACATTTTTGAGGTTGACAGCAAAGGGTTTTCACATTTTTACACAATATATTTATATATATATATATTATATATCTACATATCTACATATCTACATATATATATATATATATATATATGTGTGTGTTGAGAACACGCATATGACATTTGTTTATTTGCATCATTTACCTTATTTCTGTCGCTGTTGCTCTTTGTGGCAAACTGGAGCGAGTCGCAGACGCTGCAAAGTATGCTATGGAAAAGTAAAGGATTATTAATGATGCCGCTGACAAGTGAAGTGGCAAAGTCGCAGGCAGTAAAACCAACCAAAAAACCAACAAAAACGAACAAAAAAAATAGCAGAATACCAAATACAAATATTATTCACATTCGCAGCCACAGACGACTGTCATCTTCTTCGGCACAGCTCAGCTCTGCTCCGCTCTGCTCTGCTCTGCTCAGCTCCGCCCTGCTCTGCTCATGTTGTCCTTCGGCATTTGCGCATGTGATTTATTGGCATTTCAGGCATTTAGCGTGAGCTGCCCCTGCCACAACAGTCTTCAGCTGGAGATTAGCATAAGCCAAAGTCATTTCATTTGGCTAAACAATTTGTAATATTGATTAATGCGTTCAGCTGCAATCGGCGGCCGTCCGCTTCGAGATGTCCAACAAGTGCGTGAGGCAGCCCACGTATCTTTGCTGTGGGTGAGGGGGTGAGGGGGCTCCCCATTCCCCGTTGCTGCTTGCCGACGTTCAATGCAACAGATACAAAACTAATGCGATACACTTAATGCAGTTCATTGTATGCCCCCTCTTGTGCCACATTTGCATATGTATGCATTACATTCATAGAGAACAACGTTCCATTCCATGCCATTCAGTGGCAGGCAGGCAGGCAGACAGCCAGGCAGGCAGCTAGGGAGGCAACCAGGCAGGCAACCAGGCTGGCAGGCTGGCAGTCTTGCAGGCAACTCGGCCACGACCGGCGTGAGAATTGCCGTGTCCTTGAAGCGCTCGATAATATCGCATTATGCACGTACCCTGCACTCGCCCCGCGCCCCTCACCCGAGGATACATCGTTCGCTGTTGCAGGGGCTGCTTATGCGCAGCTACGCATCGCCATCGATAGGGGCAACAAGTGCGTGGCGACGCCATTCTAGACTGCCACTTAACTTGAATATACCACGTGTAAAAGTCAAGCAGAGCTTCAAATAAGCAAAAAAATAAAAATAAAAACAAAAAAAAAACCAGACAAATATATTTGAGATGCAAAGTATCTGTGAGATCCATCTAAATAAATATATATGTATATATAATTCCAGATATTTGAATGTAGAATATAAATATAGCTTCTTATATATATCAAAGTAAAGTTTTATCAGTGAGAGAAGAAAAGAACATACAACTATAACTATGAGCTGAAGAAGGTATCTGTGAGATATAAGCGATATTTGTTGAGATATTTGTGAATATACCCATTGGCGATACTATCTGTCTATCCAGCGAGTGGAGGGTATCGCAAAAACAAACAACGACAGGTTCAACATGCTCATTATTAACTACTAAATAACAGTGGCAAACAGAGTTTTCGCTGTGGTTGGAGTTGGAGTCGCAGTAAATGCCAGAGTTTGGTGTCGGCGACGTAGACGCAGTTGTTGGCAACTGTTGCAACTAGCGAATAGGCGGCATATGCACACGCTTCACCATTTGTATCTCATAGATACATATACATATATATATATATATAGATACAAGCAAGACAACAGCACACACGTAGGCCAGCTAACTGCTTCTGGTGCGGGTGTGTGCTGCCCACAGAATTGGTAGCTCGACTAACGGTGCATTTTGCTATGCAGCGCGCAAAACTTTTTGCTCAACAACAGCAACAACAGCAACAACAACAACAGCAACAACAACAGCAACAACAACAGCAACAACAACAGCAACAACAACAATGATGATGACGACGACGACGACGACGACGACCTTTTCAAGCCCAAAGCGCATCGTTTTATCAGCTCTTGGCAAATCTGCAGCGCTGCAGTAACTGCCAAGACCCCGCCCCCTTACTTACCCCCCGTATCCACAGCCAGCCCATTTAGCTGGCTGCAGCGGCTGCACTTTGCATTTTGCCATTGCACTTGCCGTTGGAAATTAATTTTCGTGCAACAGCCGCAGCTCTAGAACAATAGGCAAACAGCCGCGACTGACGCTTCAACAACGACTACAACTTGTAGATAACTCCTGACCCCCCTTCCGCAGCCCCCCACCACCCCCCGCACCACCCACACCCAACCCTTCCCCACGCCCAAAAACTAAAAAAAAAACACAAGCAGCGCAAAGCAATGCATAGTTTTTGGGGCCTACTTGCAGTTAGAGAGAGGCACACACACACACACACACACACACACACACACACACACACACACACACACACACACACACACACACACACACATAGATAGTAGTCAATAAAAAACCGATGCGAAATTCACACACGTATTAAAGTGCGCGTGCTCGTTGCATGTGGTTTGCTTCTGTTGTTGTTGCTGTTTTATGTATCTTTTTGTTGTTGTTGTTGTTGCACTTTTTACTGGTTGGCCAAATAAAATGCAAACTACTTATGTATAGCTATATCTATATCTGTGTACAAGAGGTTGCCGCGGGTCTAACTCTAATCGTGCCCGATCTTGATCTCGGTCTCGATCCATGTACAGTCTAACTGTAGTTGGCCCTGTTGCCTCATCTATCATATACATATTTCACATGGCCATATATTTCGCGACGCGGGTGTAGATTGCAATTTGTAATCCACTTGTAGAGGGTATCAGAAGGAACATCGTTCGTAGCATATAGTTTATCATAGGACCAATCGATTGACTTAATTTTGTATTAAAAAATAGTTATTTTAAAAAAGATATTTCGCACCAAACTCACAGAAAGAATCAGTCGAAAGATGAGTTTTTAAATGGCAACAAACAAATATTTTAAGCTAAATTCCGATCCTCGATCCTATTTACATAGAGTAACTGCCTCTTAGCTAACTTCCTCAAAAGCAATCCGATCGCATAGATTTCGTTGTAATACTTTGTATCCTTGTACATGATAATATTTTCACAGTTTTGGTTTTTGGCATTGAGGAACTTGAATTGATTTCGTTTTCACAATCATAATTATAATCAGAATCATAATCATAATCAGAATCAGAATCATAATAACCGATCCGTGTATGGCTTAAGATGCACAGCTTTGTTTTCGGCAAACAAATGGCAGCAACTTCAGCTGCCGTTGGCTGAGAGATTAACATATGAAAACGAGTTGATGAAACTGCTCCAAAACACGGGCTCGCCCATTTCCCAGTCTGCATTCCGCATTCTGATCAATCAATAGACAGGCGTTGGTTCGGTTCGGTTCGGTTCGGTTCGGTATGTAAATGCTGTGAGAGATGAGAGCTGAGAGCTGAGATCCTGAAATACCAGCGATCTGCGCCTGTGAGTGCGGTATTGAGACTTTTTGAATTATGAAAAGTAACTTCGCGTCGCCCAGTGCCTGCATTTATAATTATGAGAAAATTGCCGTCCAACCGCTTGCTCTCTCTCTCTCCCTCTCTCTCTCTCCCGCTCTCTCTCTCACTCACACGCTTCGTCTGTGTGTCTATCACTGTCTTTGTCTGGTTTGAAGGGCAGACATCTGCACCCATTAGGCATATGCAGCAGCAGCTTTGCATGAAATTTTCGTTTCATTTGAAATAAACGAAAATAATGAAAATAAATAATATCCGTTGCATTGATATGCAAATTGTATCGGTCGTGGCAAGGTGAAGACGCACACGGAAATATTGTATTGAAAGCAAAAGCGAAAGGTGAGGCAAGCTGAGGGGCAGGGTGCCACATTGATGCTTTGCTCTTAGGGTATAGGCAAAAGTAGAGGTAAATATATAAGTAAAGGTAAAGGAAATCAACCCTCAAAATAAAATTCAGATTGTGATTATGCAAATTGTCGTACAACTGGCGGCTGCAAGATCCTCAAATCGTCAGTTTGTCGCACCGATCTCAACACAGTGGAGACGACTCCTTTGGCCTCTGAAAGGGTTGTTTCCCTCAGATTGAATGATTTTTCTTTAGACCAAATTTGCCAAAAATTGAATCGATTGTGCGCTTTGTGCGATTTGCGACATTTGAAGTGGCATTTGCGGTAATTGATAGGAGTTGCCAAATACCCAAATACCCAAATACCCAAAATACCCAAAATACCCAACTGTGAATCTCTCTCTCTTTATCTATTTACATATATTATATGCATATATCAGTGAATCGCATCGATTTGCCACCGATCGATTGCAGTTGCTGAACTAAAAGGGTTCGTTTGCCCATTGTTCCTGTAAGCGATTTGTGCGAAAATTTGCCAGGCAAAAGAATGCAAAGTTGGCACAACAACAAAATTGTAATAAACTATTGTATTCGATCGATTCGCAACTCTCTCTCCCTCTCTCTCTCCCAGTGAAAGGGGTGAAAGTTGATCCATGTTAAGGGTCAATTGGCAAGAGCGATATTAACCACGCGCGAGCAAGGATCAAGGGATACACATTTCCATTCTATTCAGATTGTCAACAACCTCAACAACAGTTAAGAACATGATGCTTATTGTTAACAGAACACAAGCTGCTGGTTGACCACAACTATGGATAATTAGGTAAGCATCAGGGTCTGCTTTATGTATCTCTATTTCTCAATTATATTATGTATTTAAATTGAGATCGCGTATTTATATCACAACTTACTTAATACTATTTATTACTTTTGCAAGTTTTCTGAGCTGAGCTGAGTCGATTATGAGGGGAAAGCAAATTTAATGGTCAAGGCTAATCCAACTTTTTAATATATGCTTAAGTTTGTAGGAAATATAAATAAATGTATAAATAAAGTAACTGCATTCCAGCTGTCCATAACTATTTGTATTCGATTTACTGTAAAGCACTTTCGATTAATTATCGATTATAATATTTTGGACTGTTTCCACAGTTTGTCAACGTTTTGGAAATGTTGAATATTATTTTTGAAGCTTGTCATTTCAGCTGAAATTCAATTTCGAAATATTTACGCATATATATATACATATATTTGTGTAGAGTATATACATATTTATTAGTTCGAGTAGTCGATATACTTATTTTAGTCACCCCAAAGCGCAAGTGTGCATAGAAAACCGCCACCAAGTCCGCCAAGTTTGGTTGCCACACTTGACCACGCCAAGTCAGCAGAGGGCTAATACACACAAACACACACACACACACACACACACACACACACACACACACACACACACACACACCCATGCAGACTTACACAATACACCTCTGGTCATATAAAATGCTAATTTATAACTAAAACCGATCTATTAACTTGAATGTCAAAATAAACGCGACCAACCCTCGTGAAATGAAATTCATGGCCAGTTGCCAGTTGCCTGTTGGTAGTTGGCAGTTGGTAATAGCCAAGAGTCCAGTGAGAGTTTTGGGCAATTGGCGGGTTGGCTGCTTCGGAGCTAGGCTCGTATGTATATGCCACCATTGGGTGTCATTTGATTAGCATAATGCAACTATAAATGTGCCATAGCTTATTTTTACCAATAGCCAGCCTATGCCTATGAAGCAAGCAAGGGGGGGGAGGGTGGTGCGAGTAGTGGGGGAGGGTCATTTGGTTGACTCGCTTCAGTTGGCAGTTGACATTGCCTGATATACACATTAAGCGTATTTTATTAGTGTAAATGTTGACGTTCGGTTATTTGTTCGAGCCATGAACACGCCAGGTGAAAATGCCAATAGAAATTGAAATGGATATGAAAATGGAAATGGAAATGGAAATGGTCACTGGAAATGGAAATGGAAATGGAAATGGAAATGGGCACTGGAAATGGCCGCCGCCGTCGCTCCGCGAACCGCGAGCCGCATAAAGAACTGTAATTTGAATATTTATTACATTATTAGCGCACGTTCTGTTTAACATTTACAGTTCGTTGTTTTTCCATTTTCCATATGTATGTATATGGAATAGGGCCTATTTGCATTAATGTTAAAACTCAGAGAAACCAATCCCAATTCCTTGTAGATATGGCCATGCCCACTGACTTTATTGAGCCAGTATTAGGCGATGGTCATTAAGGCCAAAAAAAAGAGAAAAAAAGAAAAGGCAGGCAACTTGGCCGTTAATTGCGGCCCAGGGCTTGGCCTGCCTGAGTTGCTCCCTCGCCTCCCCTCCCCTCCCATTCCCCTCTACTGGCTTATCACTTGCTTTGTATCTTTGTCATCTTTTCAGCTGCCAGTTGCTCTTTTTTTTTTGTTGTTGTTGTCATCTTGTTGTTGTAGGTTTTGTCATCAGATCATTTGTTGTGCTCTTCTAGTAAAATTTATTGGCTGCTCGACGGCTCGTCGGCTCGGCTGCCTTGTTCGCCTGCTACGTGATCACCCATAAAGGTGTAATAATTTTTATTAAGTTCACATTGCTGCTATTCCCCCCCAAATCCTGCTCTGTCCCTATACCGCACTCAGTCTCAGTCTCAGTCCCAGTCCCAGTCCCTGCCCGGGACGCCTTATGACTTATGCGTGCGCTGCATTCGTATAGATGACGATGGGAATCTTTACGCAGAATTTCTGACTTTCCGACTTCAGCTTCAGCTTCAACTCCAACTCAATTTCAACTTCAATTTCAGCATGAAGCTGATGCTGCCCCTGTTGCTGCTGTGGCTAGTACGAGAGCTTTGGCGACACAGCCAAACAAGCCAAGATGCGGTTGGCACGTGTCGGCATTTTGGTTGGCCTTTGTCAACGTCTCGATCCGCACAATTGTTTGGCTATCGATTTTACCAGCCAAGTTGCGATCGACGTGACAGAGATAACCTCAAATTACTCAACTTTTGCCCAACAAACAAACAAATTACAATCATTTCAATACACTATTCCACAATGGTTCTAGAAATATATTGGCTTAGTACAAAGATTTCTATGTATACCACTTTTGAAGCTATTTTGATTAAACTTTCCATATATCCACCTGGTTGCAAGATGAGTTCTTATGAACTAAGTTTCCACATTTGTGCAAAAAATAATCGAGACCGGACAACTTTATCATGTAGTTGCCACAGAAACAATCAGTCGAAAGATGAGTTCCTATACAAAATAAATTTCTGATTAGAGATTATACTCCACACTTTCCTATTATATTATTAATATATTGATAATAAATTGCCAACATCGGACTATCATATCATATAGCTTTCACAGCAGCAATCGCTCAGTTTTTTAAAAATATATATGGAAACTTTGGAGTCGTCAACTTGACTCTGCGGTATTTAATATTTGCCATTGTTTTTATTGTTAAATATAAAAAACCAAATTTAATAATGTGAATCTCACAAAATAATATTTAAAGAATGAGAAGTAAAATAAATAGTAAAATAACACTTAAATGTTTTCCAATTAAATTTTAAGTGGCCAACAATCGTCTAACTTAACCTAGCCTGAACCCTTTTTCAGTAACAGAAATATAAGTACCCCAATCAAGTGTTTGTATAATCTCTTTTCATACAAAAATTAACCCATTAGATCTAATTTAAATTTATGTTCTGATCATTTTTGTTCTTTAACTAGGCAATATTCTTAAAGTGTCATTTAATTCGCTTCCATATTTTGCTCTAATTAAATAATTACTTCAAATCAAACTTTTCTTCAAGATTTTTCCTCATAGTGTCGCCAGTAACGTAATAGCCAAATTTAGCTAACAAATTTAGCTCGAAATTCTTGACATGAGCACTAAAAACAACAATTACAATAACAATAACGTCAACTGGCAACATGAACATAAATAAACGCACCGTCAACTTAACCCCATTTAACACTTGTGTGCAGAGAGCACCCCCAGCCGAAGGCTCGTCAAAGGGGGTGGCTTGTTATCACCATTCAATAATAAAATGCACATGACCAATTGGTGGTAACAGCTCATGGAGTTGGCCAAGTCAACTAGTCAAGAAGTTGTTGTGGGCCGAAAACGAGCGCTAGAAAAATGACTTCAATTAACAGTTCGGCTGACCAGTGACTAACCAAAACCAAAAAAAATGGTTGGCCGCTTGCACAGGACACGCACACAGGTCAACGGGGGTTGAAGGGTTGATCCCACGAATCGTTCAACGCAGAGGCTCAAAATCGAAGCGGCGGCTCCATCTAGCGACCACCACAAGAACTATGGCGACGCTAAAACTAAATATCCACACTCCCATACCCTGTGTGTGTGTGTGTGTGTGTTACCTGAGCTGTGAGGGCTTTATCGATTCGCATAAATTAATTTTCATTTAAAACGAATACGAATACGAAATGCGAATACAACGAATAAAGTCAACGACGGCTGTGCGGCAATTTTATACTAATAATAACAAAAACAACAGCAACAACAACAACAATAGCTAACGATAATGGGCAGGTACATAGCTACACACACACACACACACACACACACACACACACACAACTTGTGTTTGCATATAGCGCCAATATATGACGAAAGCGCCTTTGCCTCCGCCCGTCGCACATTGCATGTGAAAACTCATTCATTACTTTTGTTAAAAAGGCCAAATTTAGCGGCAACGACGGGCAACGACAACGACAACAGCAAAAGCAACAACGAAGCTGCTGCTGCTGCTGCTGCTACAGTGGGACACCTCCAACACATATTGTTTGCCTAATGCCAACACTTGGATTTAAGCTAGGATTATAAATAATATACAAATTGAATGGGAAACTGGATTCTGTTAATCTCCAGTTGTAGCTAAAGATGATAATAAATGAACTATTGGAAATAGCCATTTAAAAAGTAGCTCATTAACAAACAATCATAGCATAAATGTTATCGATTTTATTGAGTTAATCGATATACATTCGTTCCCTTCTTTTTTGATCTTGTTATCTATACTTTTGGCTAGCTGTAAGCCTAAGTAAATCATAATTTGAGGATTGATTTAAATGGTAGATGAAGCAATTGTGCCCACTGTGCTTCGCTGGGCAACGGCATGTGGAACGCATACAATTCATATGCAAAGCTACACAGACACTCATGGGACATATGTATGTACATACATACGTATGCATATATGTATGTATCACATATGTAAATATATATATATATATATCTATATATATGTATGTATGTGTGCACAGACATATATGTTTGTATGACTTTGTATATGGTATAAACTTGACTAAAAGGACTCGAGGGAGATATTAATCTATTTTTTTTTTCTTTCGGTACGCGCCAGTAAACAGCCAAAGCCAAAACCAAAGCCAAAGCCAAAAACGTTTCATTCACTTCGTTCATTATTATTACCAACTATTCGCGGTTGTTGTTGCTTTAACCTGATACCGAAACCAAAAACTGAACGAAACCCAAACTAAGTAACACACACACACACACAAACACACACACACACACACAAGGAGGCAGCCGTCGTCATTTTCACCAGTTTTCAGCTGCTTTTCATTTTCATGGCACGAGCTTTTCTCAGTTTTGCCTTTTGTTTTGCTCCTTTCAGGCAGCGCTCTTAACTTTTATTGTTAACATGCAATTCATTTATTAATAATATTCATATGTCAGTGGTGCATGTGTAGCAACTGCCACCACCCCCACCACCCCCACCACCATCAGCAGCACCCAACCCAGATCCCCTCACTCTAACTATGGTAACTAAATGGTTGAGTGTGTGTTGGCATTGTATGGGTTGCCATTAGCCCGTTTCGCTGGCCAGTTTTCTCCTTCTGGCCAAATGTCATGAGTTAATACGTATTTAATAAAAATGAAAATCAATCTATGAAGTACATTCTGGGACACATTATTTAACATCTACAAACCATAGCAGAAACCATAGCACAATCAACATTAAGCTCATTCAATTAGATTAGATTCAGTTAACTTAATGTTAACTATTAATAATCGACATACACTAATTAGTAAAATTAAGAATGAATTCGAATATAAGATTGTTTAAGGTTGTAGACTAAAAGTGAGCTAATAATTTTTGAGCAAATAAATAAATCCATTTCCGACTAGTAGAATAATCTTGCAAACAACAATATTTGATTGATTGTATATGTATATGTATATTTATATGTATATGTATATGTATATGTATATGTATTTGTATATGTGTATTTTTTTGTACATAGATGTATGGATAGGTTAATATCATATATATGTATATATATTGTCTGCTAAGTGTTCATATATAGATGTCCACATAAGACTCATTTCTGCTTTATTTCGTTTTGCCAAGCGTTAGTCAGTCATTCAGCTCGGAGAGTATTTAAAAAATTACTTAATTGTTGTCATAAACTGTCGACGGCGACGACCGAGTTGAAGCTAAAGTGGCTAAGCGCACTTAGTACAGTCACAGCTAACAGTACACTGTCACACAGTGGACAACACGTACAGGAATCATTTGAATTTATTCACAATCAAAAATTTCATACTTTGAAATTTATTGAGCGAAAGAGGTGAACATATTTTTCAATCATAACCTTAAAAAATTAAATTGTATTATATTTAATAAACAGTCCATGATTCAAAGGAGTTATTAAAAAATAAAAACACTGAAAATCCGAATCCAAAAACCAAACATTTTTCCCAGAGACTGTGTTTTTTGAAGTAAACGCTAAAAAAAAGAGCCAAAAAATGAACGGCAACAACAACATTAAAGTTGACAGCTAACAAAACCGTAATCATAATAATAACTGAAAACTGGTTGTTAATAATAATATTTTATTATTATTGCATTACTTGGTAATGATTTATTTTAAGACTTGTTTCAGTTTCATACACTTACTCAGCCAAGAAAAGAGGCAAAGAAGATGACACAAACCATTGTCCTACACTCAAACTGAGTCCGATAAATGAATTATTCATGTGTATATGTGCGAGGTATTTCAAAGCAGCCATTTTCTTTCTTATTAAATATCTATGCAAATCCTTCCCCTTAACACTTTTTGCAAGTCTTTCTGTCTCATTTGACTCAGTTTAGTAAAGGAAGTTCATCTTTAAATTCAATCTATCGATAATTACTGCTTGTCAATTTGAATGTTTTGTTTATTTATATATATTTATATACTAATTCACATAGATGTGAAAGGGATTTGAGAGCAAAACTTTTCTTTCTTATTTAATATCTAAGATGATTTTTCTTTCAACTTTTTAAAATATCAACTGCAGTTTGGCTTCTTGTCTTAGTTTGCTTATCTTAAAGAAAGTTCATATTCAAATTGAATCTATCGTTGCCAATTTGAATTGAACTTCTTTATCTGTGCGTGACATTGGTAATATTGAGTATTGAGTATTGAGCTGGGTTTCTTTTAAGCATCCTCTCAGGCAATCATCGCGTGTTCATTAGTTCTGCAACACAAATTTCAGTGTAATTTCAATTAGCTGCTGTTTTGGGATGGAATGCGGGATATATTCTGGCTACTAACTGCAGTCGTATTATTTTTGTGACTTTTAT
This sequence comes from Drosophila grimshawi, assembly GCF_018153295.1. NCBI lineage: Eukaryota > Metazoa > Arthropoda > Insecta > Diptera > Drosophilidae > Drosophila > Drosophila grimshawi. Next base: position 16,161,779 of record NW_025063692.1, on the reverse strand, counting down.
TTATTTATTTACTTTCGGTCGAGGAGCGGGGAGGAGGAGAGATCGGGTGGATGGGGCGTGTCGGGTGGGTAAGGCATTTTGAATTGCATCATAAATTCAATTCAAATAAAGTTAAATTCACATTCACTTATTCATGCAGCCACGAGTCGTGCTTGAACTGATCTTAATTGAAATTTTGTGATCTTGCCTTTCAAAATCATTGTACACATGTATTCGACACAATTCCGTACAGTTCTCTCTCTGTTCTGTTTGTTTTGCGTTTTAATCAGGAAGTTTTTAATTGCGTCGTATATTTCAACCGGCAGCTAACCATATCATCAAGACTACAACCTACAAAACCCCTCCTCCCGCCTGTCAGACAAAAAAAAAAAAAACAAAAACAAAAAACAAAAAAAAAAACCCCAAAACCCGAGAGCCAACCCATTCCGCATCACTCCGCCCTCTGCGTGTGGCGTCATTTAATTGAATTATTTCGAACGACTATAATAATAACAATGACAACAACAACAGCAACAACAACAACAATGAGCAATGGAAAAAACGTAGTCAAAAAATCAAAAGATTTTTTACTCAGTGTTTGTTTTTGTTATTTTTTGTTGCCTGTCGTGTATATAATTAATTTTTAATTTGACTCGCAGAAATTGGGTAATAAAAATTGTAAGATTCAGCAACAGCACACGCTCCCCACCACCACCACCACCACCTCCTCCTCTCCCCAATACTCCAGCCTCCAATCCATACCGAAGTCGATCCCCTGGTCAGCCACAAGGCAAAGAAACAAAAAACAACAACAACAACAACAAAAACATTATAGAAAAAGGGAGAAACAGTTGCCGTCTTTGTTTGATTTGCCTTTTGCACCCTTTTGCCATTGCTGTACTGCATTGAGGAGCTCTCTTTCCCACACACACACACACACACACACTAGCTGCGTCTCTCTTGGACATTGTTCCATTTTATGTGTGTGTGTGTGTGTGTGTATTTTTACCGTTTCGCTTTTCTTCGATTTCTTTGCCTTGGCAATTTTCTTTACCCATTGCCTTTGCATTATTAAAAAAAGTAAACAGCGACATTTTTTTTCTATTCTTGTTTGCGTACTTTATTGTTAATTTTTAAACAAGGCAATGTGCCACCCCTTCCACCCCTTCGACCCCTGCCACCCACCAACAGCAGCTGCTGCTGTCCGGCACGCAAAAATTATTATAATTTTCTTCTGGCTGTTATCCGGTTCGACTTCGAGAACGGGTTGATTTTTATAATTTCTTTGGTTTTCTTTTCTTTTTTTTTTTTATTCACCGTTCACCGTTTGGTTATTCCTTCGGCTGCTTACGCCTTTGACTTGCTGGGTAATCGTCTTCGATATGCCTCGACTTCGACTTCGACTTCGACTTCGACTTTAACTTCGACTGCGACTGCGACTTTGACGGAAACGGAAACGTAGCCAAAATGCGACGCCCTGCAGCCGTCATCGCCATCGCCATTGCCAGCCCTGTGCCATCCCATCTTCTCTCTCCCCCTCCCCCCTCCCTTACCCACAAAAACCGTAAGTTCCTTCACTGCGCCTGTCCTCAAGCTGTTGTTATTTTTTGTTGTTGTGAACAATAAAAATGTTGTATCCTTTTTTTTTTATCCAAGCTGTAACAAAAATCAAAGGGTGCAATATGCCGCTCAACATTGTTGACGCCGTCGTCCTTTTGAAGCTCTACACACTATACCCCCATAGCCTCCCTCCCATCCTTTATCCTTTGCGACTGTTGCTGTTTAGTAAAAACTGCGGCCGCGGCCAAAAACACTGGCAACCATTTATTGTAGTTGCTTTTATTGTTGCCGGCTCGTGTTTTCATTTTTATAAACTTTCAATAATTTTTTACTTTTACCCATTGGCTGTGGCGCTACACCGGAAAACGCACAGCATTTGAGGTTTATTAGACCAAGTTTTAGTCTGCCCCAGTCAGAATTTGCTTTATAATTTATTCAAAACAAATCGAATATAAAAATATATAGATGTATTTTATTGTGGATCCTCTAAATAACTTTCTAAATAGTACTCATTTTGTATTTTCATTAAAGATTACTTATACGAACACTCTTTGTTCTTACTGCTTTTGAGGGAAATAATTATATATTTATATAAAAATAATATAACAATTTCAAATACAATTAAGAGTACTAAATTCAGCTCTCAATTTGTATGCAATTTCCATGCTTTCCATGCTAAGTTCAAAATGGAAAACAAAGCTAATTTTCAAGTTTTATTTCTTGTTTCTACAGTTGATTTCGGTGTGGATCCAGTTTGAAGGACTCTGCGTAGTCGACTATGCCCTTAGGTGCGCGTAGTATGTTGAAAATTTGTCTAAGATATTGTTACTCACGTCTCTGCATTTTTTGTCTTATTAATTCTGGTGCAATTTTTCGTCCTTTTCGTTGGCTTTCCTTGTCGCTTTCGCCCCTTGCAGCCCAATCAAGTGACGCCATTGTGGTGCCCCTTTCCAGCTAGTGTTGTTGTTTATTACTGTTGCTGCCTGTAGCTTATCGTAATTGATTTGGCGTTGTTTTCTTTATATTATTTAATTTTTTCTTTTTTTGAGTTCTAGCAAGGCGGTTGGCATTAATTTTTATATTGAATCCTTTTATGTACTTGCCAGACAGAGAATTTCGTCCCGTTGCCGTCAACTGTTAGCCACTAACACGGACTCGTACACATATTTCTAGTACATAGTGTATTGTTGTGCAATGGTGCTTGGGGAGTGGAGCTGGGGAGCTGTGGCGCGGTGGCGCTGTGGCGCTGTGGCTGTGAAGTTGGCTGCATTGCGTGCCGACTGTGTTTGCGTTTCTTTAAGTATTTTCCGCTGCTGGGGCTCCTCTTAAATTGTCAGTTAAGCGACACTCGAATTACTTGCAACAAAACAAGCGAACTTCGATTCAGTTCCCAGCAGCAAACTGCAGCTAAGAAAATGGTCAACAGTAATTACATGCTACAAATATTGAATCTATCTCGCTCTCTCTCTCTCGCCTGCTTTCAAACTGTCTCCCTTCCTCTCTTTTGCATTGAACGTTCACAGAAAATGCTGAGGAAGTTGACATTAAACAGAGTCAAAAACAAAAACCCAAACAAAACAATAGTCGGAAAACAAACGATGACAAGCGGCCAAAAAGTCAAATACATGAAAATTACAGCAAAAAAAAATAAATAAAATTAAATAAAATGAGAAAAAAACTGAATGAAAGCAAGAACAACACAATAAAGCTGCAGCAACAGAGGGGGCCCATACAAAGAGAGGAATGAAATAGAAAAGACATTCACCGTACAATCTGTGCAACCCCCTACCCCCCACCCCACACTCAACCATATACCATATCATATCGGGGCAGAGCTCACGATTTTTTAATTGTGGTAAGAATTGAGTTGGGCCACATTGAATACCCGGCCGAAGCTCCAATTCGACTTTGTATTCGTCTCTTACTTTGACTATTACTTTGGCATTCGGAAGTTGGCGTTTTTACTTAGTATTATATACTATTATTGTTATTATTTTAGTTACTGGCGCTGCGGCAGCGGCGGCCTTAAACAAACAGAAAGTTGCACGCTCGGACTGTAATGGGACTGGGGAGGGCCGCGAGGAGGGCTTCGACGGTGGTTTGGGGAGCGGCTCCCGTAGGCATGATAGCAAAGATAGCTTGAAGCCACCTTTCTACGCAACCACATCCGGCATTTGTGTGAGTGCAAGATTTACGCTCCCACTCATGAAAATACTTAAAAGCAACAACAAGTTGCGACAGCTGTTTTAGCCACACTGAATATAATATACCCTTATAGAAGACATTATAACAATTGAAAGAAATGTTGTGTTTAGTTGATAGATCTGTCAACTAAGAACTAACAACCGATTGACCGATTGTTGCCATTGCATACAGACTAGTTCTAGTTCGGCTATATCGACTCGGCTCATGATGCTGATAAATCTAGGAGTTGGAGATGTCTCTCGCAATGCTTGCCACACTTGACGACGCAATTGTAGTACCCCGTTGCAAGGGCATACAGAAGAAAAGAAAGAAAACTCTGACTGCGACTTTGACCGAGCTACAAAGCGAGTCTGAGAGAGCGCGAGAAAGTTCAGTGGGTCAACTTGGTAGTTGAGGTTGCGGCTCCAGACTCCGCTCCAACATCAATTACAGCTTCAGCTACTGCTCCGGCTGTGGCCAGGCTCTGTCCCTGTCCCTGTCCCTGTCCCTTTCTCTATCTCTGGCTGTCCTGTGCTTGCTGCTCATCTGTCAAATAGCTGCTAGGGTTCCAAGTCAAGTGGCAAATATGTATAACGAAACTTGCAACATTCACTTCCCATTTACTGCTATGCGGCCTGCACACAACTTGAATTATCTCCCACATGGCTACAGGGCTACATAGTCAGTTATATGTTTTTAAATAAATGTCTAAGCTTTATTTTCTGCCTCCACATCCATGTCCACTTTAAACAAACCCTAATGTTGTGTTTACTTAATAACACTTGCTCAGACATCGATGTCATCTAACTGCTAATTTAATCCTCGGTGAAATTTAGATACCTGTTCAACTTGGTTTTTCTTTTCAAGTTTGGGCACTTCAAGTATAATTTTCTGTAGTTTATTTTAATAAAATTTGCATGTCGTCGAATTTGACAAACACCTGTCAAGTTCTAGAAATTACTTTTTTTTTGTGTTCTAAGTTGTATTAGTCGATCTCAGCACGCTCTGATTCGCATTGCTTGCATAACATTTTTTGTTTCATTGTGTTTCCCATTTTTGTTTCTGTTTCTGTTTTTTTTTGTTTTTTTTTTTTGTATATTCTGGTTGCGTTCTTTTTTTTTGTTAGCACCTTGGAAAGAGAGTTCGAGGGTCGCACTGGCTGCCCACCGGAAGAGGGTACGTTGAGCAGGGTGTTGGGGGAGCGACTATGACTTGGTCTTAAGTCCATCAATCATCAGTCACATTTCGAGCAGCGCAGCGGCGTCGTGCACTCAACGTAACATTCAAATCAATCAAAAAAAAAAAAAAAAAAAAGAAGAAGAAGAAACGACGAGGCAGCGACGACGACTTCTAACTGTTAAAACGAATTGGCAGCCCGACCTGCCCCATCCATTTATGCAAAACCAAAAAAAGAAAAAGAAATAATAATAAATAAATAGAAACAGAACATACAAAAAAAAACAAAAAAAAAACGTATTAATAATTTTTCATCGAATATGTGAAAATAGCGAATATGTGGTGCAAGCTGATGAAGTTGTTCAGGCTCAAGCTCCCCCATTTCTCCTTGCCTTCTCTCCCTTTCTCTCTCTCTCTCGTTTTGGCTTTGGTATGATGACTAATGTGCACGGTTGCTGTTCCTAGGGTTCATGGTGAAGGGGGTGGGGAGGAGAGTTAGTAGGATTTGGGGTGGACATAATGTTCATATGGCGTGCGTTGCCAACAGGCACGAAATGTTCCACACTGGCCCATGTGGCTGCAACTCCACTTAATGATCAATAGCAATTTTGGAATCTTGCTCCTAGGGATTATATATGGAAAGTATATGAAATCCGCTCCATCCGCTCGGATAGACACACCAATTCAATCATCTTTTAGCTACATATATTACTGCTGCAACTGAACATCAGTTGAAGTAGTTGGCGTGACTAGTTTCCTATGTTGCTTGGTATCTGGGAGTTTGGATATATCTGTAAGGAAGCCAAGCTCCAGGAATGGAACTCTCCTCCTCCCAAGGGCTGGGCAGCGGCAAACGATGTGCTGGATTGATTACTAGATTGGTACTCGCTAGACAACTTGACTAGATGAGCTCTTAACGTATGTCGAATGCAATCGTGTCATATTATTTAATATTTATGCAGTTTTACGATTTTATTGTGTATATTTCAAATGTTTTAAGCGTTAAATTGAATATTTTTTTTACAGGATGCCATTAATAGGCCATGTGATCAGCAAAATAACACAAGCGGTGCTGCATCAGCATCATTATCATGATCATCGTTCGTTTCATCATTATTATCATGATAGAGCGCCGTATGTGCGATTTTTTTTTCTCTTTTTTTTTTAGTGTAAGCAATAAAATTTAGTTTTATTAAAGAAAAGCGAAACAAATTCAAAAGAATTTTGCGCGACTTGTTTCGGCGTCGGCGACAACGACGACATAAATTTAAAACCACCTACACATAAATTTTTGTAGATACTCGCATGTAAAAAGAACACACAAAAAAATGAACTGCAATTATCACAAGAACAAATACAACAACAACATCATCAGCAAGTGCAACTGTCAACTATTAAATGACATTTAACATGCCTACGAGGGAGCTCAGCGCTTGAGTGTGCCAAGGATGGGGCAGAGGGGCGAGGTGGAGTGGCGTTTGGGGGCGGCATTGCAGCACAAGTCTGTCGTCGAGCTATGGCGGCATTAGTTTCTTAAAATATCATTTCAAATTTCAAATCAAGTCATCAGCAGTGCGCAGCAGGCAGCATCAGATCCAGCCTAAGACACCAAATCGGGCGATCAGGAGATCGGTGGGACGGCGCGTGAGCAGGGCAACATTCTCCATATACTATTTGACGGGGGCTGATGACAACAGCAGCAGCAGCAGCAGCAGCAGCAGCAGATTTTTATTTATTAGTTGTTGTTGTTGTTGTTGTTATTATTGTTGCAGTAGCAGACACTGCGTGCACAAGTACACTTATACATATATATATGGATATGGATATGGATATGGATATTTTAATTGTAATTTATATGCTATCATATTCGTATTTTTAGCTAAACAAAATCTTAACTTTGAGGCGACTATTACGAGTACTTAATGCACATATCAACTCAAAATGAATATCTGCCAGAAATGCGCTCATCTCGCCATTAAAGTCAATGGCAAAAGGAAGATGGAACCGGGTAACCACTAACAGTTTTGAGTTCTAATCAATTGGATTTCGTCGATTGTTTTGAATATTAATTTTACAAACCTTTTTATATATATCTTTTTACAAATATATATATATATATATATTTTTTTTTTTCAAGCGCGTCAAAACAAGAAGTTCAACTATATATTTTATATAGGATATAACCTCAACAGATCACGAAGGAGATTAGATTTTATTTTCACACATTTTAATCAACGCAGTTGTGTAAATAGTTTATTTTTAAGTTTGTTAATAATAGATTTATGTGTTATCTGCAATACAAATGAAAGCTGTTGTAAGTTAAGTGTTGTATAATCTTTGGACATGTTTTCTAGCTGACTCTATTAATAATATCCGAACCCATTTTTGGTCATGTTTCTGTGATCGAAGTACTTGGTTTTTGTAGACTATTTTATAACAACAATATATATGGACAGATGATGTTGGCTAGAAACCATTATGTATTAAATTGAAATAGAAGTACAACTGATGGAGTAAAAGAACCAAAGAGAATTTGAGTTGCCACACTGTTTTGTGATTGGTGGAGTTGATCTGGCAGCACCTGCTTATGCAAATGACTTTGCAAATTTTCCATTTTCAAGGCAACTGTTGAACTCGATCTTTGACTTTTTGGCTTTCGGCTGAGACGGCAGTCTTTAGAAAGTTTTTGGCAAATCATAAACGCGACTATCAAAAATGGCGCCAGCAACGCAACCGCATCATGGTCATGGATCACAGCACCGAGTTCGGTTTACTTGGGTTGAGTTGAGCTGAGCTGAGCTGAGTTGAGTTGAGTTGAGTTTGGCTTCGAAATTTAAATATGCCAAACGAAGTCGTCGTCGTCAACGGCGTCGTACAGTTGCCTCGAACTCGGATAAGCTGACTTAGCCAGTCAGTCAGCCAGCCAAGCGCGTAGGGCCCAACAAGTCGACCCTCCCCCTCTCAATCCCCCTCTCCGAACTGTTTCCCCATGCGGTTCGTATTATATGTCCCGGCCACGCATTTAATGCGCACGAGTCTTGGGTTTTTGGGTCTTATCTAGGTGTCGGTAGTGCGGCTCTCAAGTGACTCTGCTCGAGTGCCGCATTCCACCTGCTTTTTGGGCTCCGTCGCAGTCGCTAGTGCGACTCAGTAGACGGTGCGCCATTTTGGAATTTCGTTTTCTGGACGAATGCCCCTAATATGAATTAACAAAATTTCAAATTTCAAATGCTATGCTCATTGTTAGATTGGTAGGTGAACGCAAGTATTTCGGTTGCTTTTCAGGTTTTTGTATTTGGCTAATTAGCGTGGCTCATGGGAAACACATGGGGAAATGGGCTCTTGGCCCGTTTCCACCCGCAGCCCATAACCTGAATTTCTTTTGAAGCATTTATAATGCGGCGTTGCTTATTCATATTATATATTTTTTTGGTTTTTGGTTTTTATTATTATACTGTTTTTTTTTTTTTTTTGAATAAATTAAAAACCTTCTGTCCATCATGTGTTTGGGTTTGAAGTCCAACTAAAAGTTTAAGTCGCTTGCAAGTTAGCTAATTTGGGCAACTGCTCGTAAAGGGAGCCAAATTTCTTTTGGAATTTATGTTGCTAATTATAGTTAGAAGTTGAGATTGAGAGGTAGATATATTAATATTCTGTTCTACTATTGTTAATACTTATTTTGATCTCTTCTTATTAAGTGCCCTCAAATATATCCTAATGAAAAAACTTTTTTGTCTTCAATAATATGAATAACAAATTTCGACATCATCAAAATATCCATTTTATAAATTATTAAATCATAATAAGCCTAAGGATTACTTTTTTGAAGAATATATTAATATGATCTGAGTGAAATAGATATGGGAAACAGAAGCAGACACAAACTCCACAACATATCTCTAACGATATGCCCCTGCAAAAGAAGTGTAGTGCACAGGGTTATTAAAGCGTAAATTCGAGACTATTATGTAGACCTATGAATATATATTTATTTTATGCTTAAGCGCTGGGTTCACACTGTAACAAAAAACAACAAAAAAAATTAGTAATGTCTGTTGTTGTTCGCATTTAGTTTATTTTTCGCTTTTTCGCCAGCTGACTGGGTTCAATGACTAATTTATGAAAGTTGGCTTGACTTTGCTTTTATTGGGCATGGACCGGAAATGCTGTACTATCACACCTCGCACCCCACCATGCCCTATGGGTTCGCTTAGTTAAATAGTTCATTTCAATAGTCAGATATCTGAAAATTGTAACAAGTAGTTGCAAGTGCTTGGCTAAGAATCAGAATTACAATTGAATATCAAAAAGGCAGCCGACAAGGACGTTTCTAGGAAAGGCGGACGATCGCCCTTATCTGCGGTCGGCTGCTCAAAAACCATTTCTATATTGATATGTGAAATTTCGCACTCACTTGTTGCACGTTGTGCGTTGGCTGTTTGCTTTGGTTGCTTTCGTGTTTGCTCATGGCTAACCAGGACGCTAATCAGCGGGACAACAAGTGCCGCCTGTATCGCTGGCAAAGGGCGTGTGCCGACCTAAATATGTGTCCAGGATATCCTGTGCACCTTTAGCAATACACCATCCCATCCTCTCTCTCTCTCTCTGTCTCTTTCTCAATGGCCGTTTGACGCTTCTAATTGAGCAATAATCCCTTACCCAAAACTAAGAAAGAAAAATATATTATATATATCAGCAACACCATTTGCTGTGTTTCTTTGGTTTTTGCCGACTTGAAGACTAAATCAATTTTTATGTCGCACTTTGCAGTTAATGTGGAGCGCCGGCCACATGAGGCAGCGGCAACAACAGCAACAACAACAACAACAATTTCACGTCGTGTTGCGTCTGCCACACATACATTAAATATGCATCAAAAATTGATGATGATGCATTTTTAACGATTCGACGAAGATTTTGATGTCATGCATTTGACAAGATTCGACAGTCACACAATGCGGCCAACTGACGTATTGCTTTGGATGATCCATGATCCATTGCTGACCACTGTTGTCGTTGCTTGCTGTTGCTTGTATCTCTGACTCAATTTCAATTTGATTGCCTTTTGATAAATCCCCTTTTACGTTGCCGATATCATTTACTTCTTCGATTGTTAAAGGTTTTCATTTTTATTGTGATTTGTTTTCAATGAGTACGCCCACAACAACAACAACAACACTAATAACAACAGCAGAGACACTCGCACTTTGGATGCTTAGTACATGTCAACACCGCTGGATGGCGCTACAAGTAGTTAGTGGCGTCTCGATGGCTCACACGCTGCGCGTCGGCATGGACAGGCCGTAATTATTTTTGTGGCCAAATTGAATTGAATTAAATTGTGTATATGAAACAGAAGAGGAAAAAGAAGTAGTTGAAGCTGATGATGAAGAAGCAGCAACAGCAGCAACAGCAGCAACAACAGCAACAACAGCAGCAACAACAGCAGCAACGGCAACAGCAACAGCAGCAACAGAAGTAGATGAAGCCAAAGCAGCGCACAAATGAACAACGAACTTATTTTTTCCACAGTTGAGCGATTCTTGGGTGTCGTTGTCATTGTTGTTGTTGTTGTTGTTGTTTTTGTTGTTGTTTTTGTTATTGTTGTTACTGTTTTGTACTCATCGTCACTAGCCAGTGACGCCGCGGCTCACTTGCACCTGCACAATGACGACGACGACGACGACTTCGTCTCGGCGTGGAGCGTCATCGTCATCATCATCGTCGTCGTCGTCGTCGTTGTAGTTGGAAGTATCTTTCCCAGTTGCTGGTGTTGCCAGTTGCCATGCCCAACTACAATTCCATCCACTGGCAAACAGCAAGCTGGCAAGTGAGCAGCCATCAGCATTCGTGGCCACTGTCACTGTCAAGCGTAATCATAATTTATTGTAATTATTTTGTATTATTTTTCAAAATTGTTTTAATGAGTCGACTTCTTCATCGTCGCCTTTGTCGTCGTCGTCGTCGTCGTCGCTTCTTCGACTGGCGCTGCGATCGTTTTGGATTTTTACCTGATTTTCCAACAGTGTGTGTACAACGATGTTCAGTTAATTTTACCGCAGTCACCTCGATCTGCCAGTAATTACATTATAGATACGTGTACGTATTTCCATGTTATGATTACCGTTGCTTGCCAGCGGCAACAACAACGACCGCTGTAACGACACTTTTCAGGCATTTTGTCAAACGAAAATTTCATAATCGGAAGTGTTAGCTCAGTTGTCTCTCTCGCTCTCTCTCGCTCTCTTTCTCACTCTCTGACACTCGGTGTGTGTCTTCACATTATTCGACTGCGATTACCGAGTATTTTTAATGAGGCTCAATTATTGAAATTTCTCAAATGCAACAGTGCTGTAAGAAATTAACTTCCCTACAAGCTTTATTAAATTGTGTCTTGCATGCGATTTTAGTGTTTTTTTTTGTAGAATTGAATAGTTTATACTTGCGAGCAGAGCCCAATATTACTCTTGTTGTGGAAATAAATTATACAATTTCACAGATGATGAAAGTTGCCTTCACAATACTCTCTGCAAGCGTAAAACATGTTGGAATGCAGGCAAATAAATAAATTTATTAATTCAAATTTAACTTTTCAATTATTCCATTAGATTGATACATTTTGAAGATATTCAAATAACAAAAAAAAAAAAAAAATTATGTTTAAAAATCCATAGAATAAAAAGGAAATTCTTGTTTCTTAATACTTTGTTGGAGAGCCATTGTTTTTTACGAAGTCTTGGGGGCAGTTTGACATCGATCCCACACATTTTAATATTTATAATTGTAAGTTTATGGTTTATCTTGCATATTTGTAGAGTAAGGAAGAAACAGTATAAAAAAAACAAATGATTTTGAAATGTTCTTTAGTTGCAATCAAGCCTTTTCTTGGTTTCGGCTCACGAGCATAAACTAAATGACGCAGCTTGGCCACATTTTGATAGTAGTCCATCAAAAGATAGTTGAAGGGAAGTGTTGCACTTAATGCTAGTAATCGCACCTAGATGTCTGAGTACATTGTGCATAGGCAGTCATCGGTGAACTAGTCTAGTTGATGTATGATGTATGATGTAGGATGTATGATGTTCTATATCCTATTCTATAATGATAATAATAGTATTTTTTGTAATTCATGTAGCCATCGAGCGAGTGCCGACAGTTTTTGATGCTGTTGTCGTTGACGCATTGCTCAAATGCTTGCCACTGCTGCACGTTGGGCACCTGTTGATCTTATGCAAATATCAAATAGTTTTACGCTGAACAAAAAAATCCCTTACAAATTTCAAAAGCACATAAACACACACACACACACTGAGAGCAAGTCACATGTCTTTTTGATAAGCGCGTGTATTTTGTTGATTTTTTTTTTCTTTTTTTTCTTTTTTTTCAAATCATTTGTTTGGACTTTATCAGACAAGGCTTGCGTGCATAGCGGCTGCTGAGGCGACAGGCGGCGGTCGGGGATGTCTCCGTATTTGTGTGTGTATTTTGTGTTGTGCTATTAAAGATTTCTGGCTTTGATGTGGGCTATGACGATAAGATAGTATTGTGCAGAGTATATATTGTAGAGCAGAGTAGGGGCGGCAATTGTTAGTCTCAGGCTCAGCAGCAGTCAGTGTCAGGGCTGGTTGTGGCAGTGCATGCCAAAGCAATGACGCTGATTTCCAAGAATATTTTGTGATTTCGTTCAAATAGTCGGTTGGTAAGTTCGTCCGCCTGCTCGACCAAATAATAAATACAAAATATCTTAGGAAAAAAAAGAAAGAAGAAAATAACGCACAATGGCAACAGCAACAGCAACAGCAATCATATAATGATATTTACATGCTGATAGCAATGATTGTCAAATATCCAAAAGCCACGAGATGGGAGATGTGGCATGTAGCAAAGTCAATAAGATTACGAATAAGTTGCAGCATCAGCAACTACTTTTGAATGAAGTCAATCTGTATCTTTGTAGCTGTATCTCAATCTAGAAGACATTGCAAGTGGCATCTGTAGATACAAGTGTCTCTGTATCTGAATCTCTATCAGTCCCTATATCTTCATAGATCGCTGAAGTCTTAAAATTTCACCTATATATATAACTTAACAATTTTATGCAACATCTCTGTTTGTTTTTTCATTGCGCTTTTTCCTCTTGTTGTTGTTTCTTTTCCATTTTTTTTTTTTGTGTTTTTAGTTTTTTATGCTCTTTTTTGCTTTATTTACTCATGATTGTCGCCATCGTCGTGCTGGGCTCATTATTTTTATGGCTCTTTCTGCCCAGCGCTTCTACCAAAAGTGATCTAAATCTATTGAGTGAGCTCCCAGAGACCCCCTTGCAGCACCTAACACAACACATGGAGCTGTAGTCGAAACTGGTGCTGGCCTCCACCTGAGAACCTGGCAACAAGCGAATGGCTATAATTTTTATGACGCTTTTTGCTGCCGCATTTCTGGCTAACTATTTATGTCAGCAACAACAGCAACAACAACAACAGCAACAACAGCAACAGCAACAGCAACATCAACATTCACTTATATTTTTATTGTTATTCATGCATAATACCAAAAAGATAAATAACAAATAAATTTCTTACTACGAGTATGTACGCTAAGCCCACTTCTTCACTTCCCTACTTCCCTACTTCTCCACTTGTAGACCAACTTCAGCTCTTCCTCGTCCACTTCCACTCTTTCTATGTGCCTCTCGGCTTTAACTCAGTGCTGTGTGGTAATTATTAATAAATGCTGCTGCTTTTGGCTTTCGTCTGAGCCTCCACTCTCAAATAATATTCACGCTTCGCTAAACATTGAAGAAATCTTAAAGACTCTTGCGACTGCGACTCGAACTGGAACTAGAACTAAGACTCGGCGTCCCAGACTGAGACAGTGAATAGACCTCGGCCTGGGCCTGGGCCTGGGCCTGGGTCTGGGCCTAGGCCATGCCCTTAACGTTGCGACCGACAACCGACAACCGACAACCAACAACCGACGACCAATTGTCTTTTGGCATATTTTCAAGTTGAACGCTCGGCAATTTTTTGTTGTTTTTATTTTTTTTATTTTTTTTTTCTTTTTCTGCTTCCTTCTACCATTTCTAGAGATTTTCTAGTGCGATTAAGCGAAAAACGAAACAGTCTCATAAAAAATATCGCTGTGGCTCAGCCCCTGCCTCTAACACTATATATATATATAAATATATATATGTGTGTGTGTGTGTATGCTTGTATTTGCGGATAACAATCAAAGCTCAGCACATACATACATAAAAATTAACAAAAATGGTGGCTGTTATTGCGTTGTCGTTAGGCCTGGGCCCAGATCTCAAAGCAAATTAGACTTACGACTACCAGCAAAGTTCAATGGCAAATTGCGCCGTGGATTGCATGTGGATGGTATTGCATGATCAGCTTAGCTGCCATTGGATAAATTGTCTACCTTGCAGCCCAAGACAACAGCGGAGCAGCTCGATTGGCGATGTGTAAACTCTATTTGAGAGACTTGGATTGCTTGGAATATTGTTCAGTTCTTTGGAGAATGTGCGCTGTGGGTGGAAGATCAAATTTATGGCACTATATGTACACATCGTAAATGTATGCTTACTTATTAAATGTTATTAATAAAAAGACAATCAGAAATATATATTTTCATTGCATATCACAAACGATTTTAGTAGTAGATTCGAATTGAAATGCCACATGAAATTCATATTGATAATCTCGAAATCCTTTGTGGACCAACTCTCTGGCATAAACATATCAAAGCTAGACTGTCAGCTGCCAAGTGGAAGCAACGGTTCAATAACTCATCTGAAATTGCTCACCCCTTTGTGCGTTCCACATACCGAATGTAAATTTACTGGCCACGCTCTCTGGGCCATGCCTCGTCTGTGACTGGCTTTGACTGCTTTGCATATTGACATCATCATTTTGCCGAGACGACAAACTGTCAAACAAAACAATCGCTGTCAAATTTACTACAATGAGCCCGGCCGTTGAAAGCAGCCAAAGGAAGTGAGATGAACAAAAAAAAATAAAATATATATATATATATATAAATAAAAAATGGAACACAATAAAAATACTCGATGAAAAAAATTGAGCTGTCAGTGTTCTTATGGGGGAGCAGGCCGAGAAGTAATTTCAACATATCAATAAATTTTTGACAATTTCTGTAGACACACACACATACAGCGAAAACGAAGGAACACCTTTTCAATAAATTTGCTACAACTGTCAGGCGAAACAATGTCATTGTCACGGCGCTGCTGACTTGCAGGCAAACTGAGCGACCTATAAACCTGTCACTGGCTGCGGCCCGCACTGAAATTGAAGGCATGCGACGGCCCCTGGGTCGGCTCACGGTTGTTCCCATGGCCCAGGAGCAGCAGCGATGACAACGACAACAACAACAATAACAACAACAGCAGCAACAGCAGCAACGACAACAACAACAACAATGTCAACGACAACGACGACATTATTGTCGCTAAACAAACGATCAAATGGCAATTTAAAAGTTTTTATTTAACACTAAATCACCCACCTCCCCCTTGCACAAATGAGACGCCATCAACCGCCACACCACCCATTCTTACACTCCCCTTTCACCCTTTAGCGGGTGGCCACCTGACACGCGCCCGCATTCTTTTTCAATTTTTGAAACCCTTTCGACTGGCGGGCTGGCAACCCTTGCGCGATTTTCAATAACTTGTAGTGAAAGCAGCCAAACAAAAGGCGCAAAAGTTTACCGAGTTAAATTATAAGGTTGTTTCTGTTTCTGTTTCTGTTTCTTTATTATTATTTTCTTTTTTCATGTGCTTTCCACTTGTTTGGTTCGGTTTTCGTTTCGTTTCGTTCTTTTTTTCTTCTTTTTTTTTTTTGAACCATCGACTGCCTGACTTTTGACTCCCCATGGAATTTAACGCTGTGTTTTTTGCATGCATGAAAAAATTGTTTGCCACAGGAATCAGGACTGTGGAGAACGATGACGGGAAAAAGTAAGGAATATTGGCATTGACAACATTGCCGAGCTTAAAGTTAGCAACATGCCGTGCTCATATTTAAATTCGAATGGAGAGAGAGAGAGAGAGAGAGAGAGCGACTCAAACAATTGTAATATTGCACATAATGAAACTTAGCTCAAGTATTTGACAGGTTTATAGTCTACTTAAATAGCAATTTGGAGATATTTGCAGAAATTGAAACTGATTTCCAAGCGAATACATATTAAATACTTGCAAATATCTTTTAGGCTGCTCTTTAATGCTGATTAGCTTGAATAAAATGCCAAGCAATCCTTCAGTATTTGTTTGTAAATATTTTTCAAATACCAATTGCAACTTATATTTGAATGCAACATTTATATGAAAAAATAATAACATTTATTTAAAAGGTTGTATTTGCATCTAGGTAATTTCCTGGGTAATCATTGGACACATTCAGGCGGCCAGCTGACGATCAGCGAAATACAACAACAGAAATATGAAGCCAATTGACCAGTCAAAGGTTCTATTGTTATTATACTTGTTGTTGTTGTTGTTGCTCTGCTGCTCTGAATTATCATATGTAGTTAGGTGGTATATATATTGCTACTCATCCTGCCAGCAATGCTGCTGCTGCTGTTGCTGTTCTTGTTGTTGCTGTTGTTGATGTTGCTGATGTTGCTGTTGCTGCTGCAACAATTGCGGTCACGCTTCGTTGAACGACGGCAGCAACAAATGTGAGGATGATGACGACGTTGTTGTATAGGGCTGATTGAAAGATTATTTTGCACTGATAACGCTAAAAACGTATGGTTGGATGGTTGGATGGTTGACCACAAACCACCACCACCACCACCATCACCATCACCACCACCACTGGCAACAACAACAAAAGTCAAATAGAGCGCAGCGCTGCACAAAAATTGTAGTTCGAAAATTGTTGCGCTTTCGGTTTGCGTGTTTACATTTTGCATTTAGCATTTTATATTCATTGCGTTGTCCATTGTCCGTTGTCCGTTGTCGGTTGTCGGTTGTCTGCAGCGCCGTCGGGGTCGTCATCAATTCGCAATGCATTTCCCACATTTTCAGCGGCTTTGCAAACGACCATCATCATTAATAATATTGAAAAGCCCTAATTACAGTTAAGTGGCCCAAAAGAGTCTCTCGTATGATATACTATCGAATGGCGGCATGAAATTGGCATGGGTTGTTGCTCTTCCTCATGCATAGGCAGACAGCTCAACTTACACACACACACACACACACACATATACACATAGTTACACATTTAGCCTGGCTAAAGGGTGCCACTTTGACTCATCAGAGGAACTAGGCAAGGGTAGGAACTGTGTCCCGCTCATTGCGTAAATCATTTTTCCCACCCCTTATGGCAAGCGTGCTCTGTGTGTGTGTGTGTGTGCCCTCACCTGTCCAAAGTGCTGCAGGCTGCGCAGGTGCATGAACAAGTGCAACACAGACACATACACATACACACAGACATGGAGACCCCTGACCCAGACTCAAACTCAGAGTCAAACTCGGACCCAGACTGCTGATGATGATGACCCTCACATTGCTATAATGAAATCATTTATAACTTTAATTTCATATGACTATTTCGTGTGTTGTTTTTGTATTCGTTTGTTGTCTGTTTTAGCCTCGTTTGTAAGTAGTTCTCTTTGCTGTCCCTATCTTGGTCCTTTATTCGTTTGGCCAAGATCAGGCGGCTGCCCAGCCAACGGTTCATTGCATGAATGCGCTCATTGATAAGACACCGAGGTCAAGACGCACGTGGCTACTGCGCAGCTGCAACAGCTCAGGCAGCTGAGCACCAAAGGAAGGGAGGACTGTGTTTTACTTTAACAACTATTGACTTTTAACTTTCCATCGCCCTGTGCACTCTTCAGCTATTTTCTAATAGTCTGAACGTGTTTTGAGGAATGCTTGCGCTCTTCTTTATAATAATAATTATCATTTTATCATCATATTAAATAGATACTTAAGATTATGTCGCTTTGAAACATATTAACCATCATATAAAAAAGAATTACATTTGCTAATAAACTATTTTTTTTTATAATAATAAATAAATAATGAATAAATATAACAAAAACAAAGTATTGAGTCTATGGCTCTTAAACATGTATTCCACTTGAGTATTACTTCTTTGAATACTTATGTTTAAATGGATAATTGCGTACATAGATACCCACTAATATTTAATTGATATTTTGTATATTTGTTGCTCTTATTGCTCTCAGTTAGGTTTCAGTTAACTATGAACAAGCAGGCGACTAGTTGACTAGCAATTGTTGATGTTTTAATTTAAGGAATTTTAAAGGAAATACACAAATTTAAAGAAATAAAAATTAATAGTTGCATCAAGCGATTTTGGAATTGCTAGCAAATTTCATTTGTGAGTTTGAATAGAACGCCCAAACCAAATAGACAAATTCTCAAGTTCTCCGAAAATGAACATCAATATATGGAGCTCAAGCCAAATGGCTGGCACTGGCGGGGCCCTAAAGGCCCTGGCGAAGAACCTGTCTAATCAACTGAATCTCAGTCGGACGGAAATGAAGCGCGTGGTGGCCCGTGTCATATCGGAATGCCATGGCCGGGATTATATGGGTGATTATCATGGGCACATGTTCTATGTGAAGCCGGACCGTATTGATTTGACCCAACAGATCACTCAATCGAAGGAGGCATTCGACGAGATGCTTAGTCAGAAACGAATTCGCTCCAGGAAGGAAGCTCAGAATCCGTCTGGTTCCCGTTCCCGCTCCCTGACATGCAGACTGGCAGTGCAGGCGCAGCCGCAGAGAAGCCTCACTGGCGTCATCATTGACAAGCTTCATCGGCAAACACGCACCCGTCCCACACCAAATATGTGTGGCGAACAGTCTGCTCCGAACAGTCGAATCATCTCAACCAAATGCAAGCGACGGATCAAACCCAAGCGTCTGCCGGCCCCATCTATGCAATACAGGAAAAACAAAAGCCAGGCGCAAACAGCACAAACTAAACTTGGGCCCAGATCTCTGGCGAAGGTTCGGAGCGAAAGCAAACCCAAGCCTCTCGCCAAAAAGAAGTCCTTTGCGAAGGCGGAAACCAGGGCACCAGTTGTGAAGCAACCGAAAATCCATCGGATTCGGCAGCCCGCGGGCGACGCAATGCGAGCAAAGACGTCAGTATTTTGTATGACGCCCAAGTCAAGAAACAATCAACGCAGCCGGACAATGATGTCACCAGTCAAAGCTGGTCCCACAACCAAAAAGACTGGCATCATGAAGAAGCAAAAGCAAGGCAGCAGTACACTGCCCAAAATGATGAGCAACAAAAGCGGCGGCAATGCCCCACAGCAGTCCTTGCCAAAGAAGGATAAGAAGCATTCGAAGCGACTCTCTGCTGGTGCCATTTGGGCCAGGCCCAAGTCCAAGCCCAAGCCAGTCGACATGAAGCCCTTACGTAATCCATATCAGTCTCAAAACGGTGCTGGCACCAGCTATCAGCCTAATCGCGCTAGGAATGCCAAGTCGAAGAACAAATTGTTGCCAGCTGGCGGGAATAGGCCGACAAAGTCGTTGAATAGCATCAAGCGAATCAATCGAAATAAGCGTTCAATAACGCGTCTGGCCAAGCATCTGGAGCGGGAGGAGGCCATTGACGATTTGGAGCGCTTCGAGGCGCGCAACATGCGCACCTACCGACCCAAGGAGTGCGTCCACATTGAGCGGGCGAGGCACAGCAGTCGCCCCTACAGTATCAGCGCTCGCCTCAAGCAACTGGCCCTGCCAGCGATGCATCGACGTTATTTACCATTACCGGCAGTTGTGTCCACCAATGCCACCATCTGCAAGCCAAGTAAGAAACGTTGCAGGCGCAGTGTCCAAGTGGACACCAGCTTGGGCAGCATTGGGGCCCTGAAGAACACCTCACGGACAGGCCTATCGCCAGCCAAACGCAACCTAGCCCTGGCCTTTCTGCACAATGAGGGAACACGCAGTCCACGCAACAAGTGCAACGTGCTCTGGCGATAGTTAGTCGAAATTAATTTTGGTTTGAGAACGTTCTTTGTTTTGGGAAGAGACTCATTTGGCCGTCTTAAAATTTCTGGTATTAAATAAACTGTTAAAAATCACAATAAGCATTTATTATTGATGTTCAACTCAAACCTAATCATATATACCATATACCATTATATACGATCTACGAATTACATAAATTGATTTTGTTATATATGAAATTTGTTGGAACTGTTGCTGTGAGATATAATCTTGGATTACTTGTGTCAGTCCGAGAACCGTTGCAGATTCGTGCCATAAGTTAATATCTTAAATGAAACTATAATAATCCAATAATCAAAGTTATTTAAAGTTGCATTTGGCGAACTTTTTAGTTTTTTTTTTTTTTCTCTCTTTCTTTCGTTGCTTTGCAACGCTTCGCGCTTCGTTCGCGAGCCAAAAACGCAATGGCTTGAAAGGCTGAAAGGTTGTTGGGAATCATTTAAGCATTGCGGTGTGAAATTTCACACCGATTGCAATAAAAATTTCAAGCGGCCAACAATAAAACGCACCGTGGCAAGAGAAAGGCGCTACATTGAAAACAGAATCAATCAAACTGAGCCCGAGCAGGGACCCGACCCAGGTCTGTCGACATCTGCGCAAGCGCACGCCGGATGTGAATGTGTTTGTCTGGTAGCTGGTAGGGCAACCGATCAGGGCCACGTTGAAGTGGCGTTAATGGTGTCACTAAGTACGCCGCAAACAGACAGACAATCGACTGGCGACCCAACCGGACGCGCGGTGGTCGGCCCTCAGTTCAGTTCAGTTCAGTTCAGCTCAGCTCAGCTCAACTCTGATCATCGAATGGAACCAATAAAAGTTGCCTTCATTGTCTTTATTTGCGCGGGTCGTGCGTCTGTGCGCAGCCTGCATTCAATGTACTCATACTCGCACTCATTTCCATTAGCATTTCATTCAATTTGCATTCGCGCTTGGTCGCGGGGAACGGGTCGCGGGTCGCGGGTCGTGGGTTGCCAACAACTGACTGCGGACAACCACGGACAGTGTACAGTTGAATGGTCTTGCGGGTGTTGCGGGTGTGGGTAGATGCAACCAAAACAATTCAATTGTCCGGCTGGTTGAGTTTTTTTCTCCTCTTTTTTTTATTTATATTTTGTTGGTGTCGGTTTTCTTGTTTTGTAGCTGTCAGTTGCGGTACATTGCATATCACACATTAGCAATGTGATGAACTCGGTGACGATGACAATGACAATCTATCGAATTAAGGTTCTTTATGCTTTGTACTTTCAATTCGTTTCGAGCTACGATTCATATAATTCCTATAATCTTAATAAATAATCTCAATCATTTCAAATTGAGGGGTTCAGTTTTAGAATCACCTGTGCCATATGAGGACAATATCTATACATATTATAAAGCTTGTAAATGAAAAAATGCATTCACTTATAATAATCCAATTTAGTGTTACTAAGGAAAGCTGAAACCTAGATACCTACCTCCTGAACTTGATACTTACAATGCCGATTACGATAACGATTTCAGTATCGAACAAATAATAGATTTGACGTATCTCAGAACATAATCACTAGTGTCTTGCGCGATGCATACAAGCAACCAATCGAACTGAGTACTTTTCGATAACGATAACGAGAATATATGTAATATGTTGCGAGTTTCTATATATTTGTTATGTTTTGTATCGAACTTGTTGCACACTATTGCTATAGCTAATCGAACCAAGTACTGAACTCAGACTCGCTTTTTCACTCGCGACCCGTTTCTCTCTAACTCTCCCTCTCCATCTCCCTCTCCCTCTCTCTCTCTCTCTCTCGCCCTCTCTCTCTCTCTTTCTCTCTCTCTGGGCTTCAATCCGAAGCACCTCTCTGCCCGACTGCCCGCATATCGGAGTCGGAGTCGCACTCGCAGCGAGTAAAATGTTAATTGTGTCTGCAATATTTTTTCCAATGAAACATTTTTATGTTAATTCGAAAAATTGTTTTACAACCAATTAACTTAGCCAATGCACCAAAAAGATCAACGGACAAGATCGTAGCGAGCGGCAACAGGGAACTGGGTAAATGGGAAATGGGAACTACTATTGCCATACAACAAGTAGCAAGTAGCAAGTAGCAAGTAGCATGTGAGGGCGAGGGTCATGGCCAGTTTGAAGGGTGAGGTTCGCATTGCATTGCATGCCGCACGTCGCTTGGAATTTCATTACGCTGACTGTCAGTTCAGCTCTAGCAGGAGTCAGCCAGCGGGCAGGCAGATAGGCAGGCAGGTGTACAGGCTGGCGCAATGCACCGTTCTGTGGTGGTAGGTTGTTAGGGGCACATTTGCTGCGGGTCTTCAGCGCCTCGATCTAAATCAATCAAGCGCAACAAATGCCAAAAAAAAAAAAAAAACAAAAACAAAACAAAAACAACAAAATTTCAATTTCAATTAAAATGCCAGCGTAGCCGCCACAGCCAGAACACAACATTGGTTACCCCCTCTCCACGCAACCTGAACCCCTCCCCCGCTGCCAGGCAGTGGCGCGCGCGCTCTCCAGCTACAGGTGCGATTGCCGGCAGTTCCTGACCTGCGTCGGCGACGGCGACGGCGACGGCGACGGCGACTGCGACTGCGACTGCGGTCGTGTCATGTAATTAGGAAGTTATGTGGAGGGTGGGTCACCGCACCGTCGCCTCAATCGAACCATCCATCGATCGAACGCTTCAAATGTAAATGTTGATCGCGGTCTAGCGAATAAAGTCATAGCAGCAGCTGCAATAGCAGGGGCATTACTTCGGCCAAGTGGGCATT
The DNA here is from genome assembly GCF_018153295.1 of Drosophila grimshawi. Taxonomy (NCBI): domain Eukaryota; kingdom Metazoa; phylum Arthropoda; class Insecta; order Diptera; family Drosophilidae; genus Drosophila; species Drosophila grimshawi. The sequence goes on along the minus strand of NW_025063692.1, from coordinate 16,139,081 downwards.
CATGATATGCAGGTTCTTGTGTGGTGCGAGGTAACTTTCCCAGGCCAGAGAAGATCTTCATTAGTTGCGTGGCAGACTATCGAGCTGACAGATCAGATGCTCACATCCTTTGGGAATTATGCATTTTTTTCTATTTATTTTTATTTTTTTTGCCCTGTGATGTGATGTTTCGCCATCTTTGGACTCCTGGCTGTTTCCCGTCCCCAACCACCCAACCCAACCCTTCCACATGATATACGAGGCTCTGGAAATTCGAATGCTTGAGCTAATCTTGCGCTAAGCATCGCTGTCACGTTGTTCTCAGCGTTGTTGCTGCTTTTCTTGCTGAGTTGGTTTGGTTTGTTGTGGTGTCTCTGTGACCACGCACTGAAGTTGGCTGGCTCTTCTATGAATCTATGGAAACTAGGCAAGCTAATTGCGTCGCGTCAACGTATAGGTGAATTATTATATAGAAGCCATAAAAAAATTATTATAGCCAACTGACGGCTCTGACTCTGCCCCACTCGCTGATCGCAATGGCGATAAACGCGGCAACAGCAACAGCAGCAACAACAACACAAAATCAGAGCTCGTTAAAAAAACACAAAAAAGAAAAAGACTCACAAGTTGAACCAATCAAAAGACGCGCCGTCGACGTCGTCATAAAAGCAGCGGCCACAATAAGAAATTATTAAAAAAAAAAAATGTATATACAGACAGGCAAACATATATACAATCCACGTATGTGTGTGCATGTATTTATGTAAGCAACGACAGCTAAGGTATTATTTGGGAATTGGACACCATATGGAAATGTGTAGATCAAAAATTGGGTAACGCTTCCTGAAAACTTACAAAAAACAACAGCAACAAAATTATATATGGTGGAAAATGTGCAAAGCACTGGCGACGTTTTTTTTTTTTTGTACCCTGGTTTTTTGTTTTTTTGGGAACAGTTAGCAACTTGTATTGAAAGTTCATTGTACGGCACAAACGATGTTGGAGTCCACATTAAAACTTGATCTATGACCCATTGTTCTGGCCGCGTTTCGGAAGTTACTTTCCATTGGCTGTCACTTAGTTGGATTTCTTTTTATTATGTGCCTGCAGCAGAAAATTCAACGAGAGACAGCACGAAAAGCGCTAGATTTGTAGACAATGTCAAAAACAGTTGGGAACGAACCTCATTTCTTAGGCTTGGTTCGAGAAAAAAACATATAAGTTATTTTAATAATTCAATTTATGCAGAGATCAACTTGCATCTAAATGAAAATTAGATTGATCTAGAACATAAATGATTACTTATTGATTGATTAGTTAATAATTTTAATGCGCGTCATATATTTCAATATTCTTAATTAATTATTGACGAATTGGAAAAAATTCAAAAATGTTTGTCGAATAATAATAGTCAGCATTAAATAAATGAAATCAAAATTAAAAGAAATAATGGCTATCTTAGACCCGTAGAAGATTACAGACGGAGTCAAATTACTGTCTTCTAAGTTTCACTATAAATTGAAAAACCGACCGATTATTCCCATGAAAGCTATATGATATAGTATTCCGATACTGATGGTTTTATGTGAAAATGTTAGGTGTAATAAAATGTTGAGTTTGAATGGAATATCTTGGATGAATATAGAATATCTATATCTATATCAATGGAAGCTATACGATATAGAAATCCGATTTCGAAGATGATTTGTCAAAACGGGAGGAGCATATGAGTATGCATTTTATTTACTCTATTATTGTTATACAAGAACTTATCTTTCGACCGGAATTTAATGCGTCTGTGTAGGTTTCCTCATATAAGCAAAATAAAAATCGGACAGATGAGATGAGCAGGAATATATGGCTGTATACATACCCTTTACAAGGGCGTTAGAGCACCTGCAAGTGTTTTAAAATGTTCAACGTATTCTCAGATTATGCATGCAAGTCTTTGGCATGAATTCACCACTCTTTGGCAACATCTGACGACTAATTACAGTCCAATCCACTGGCGCCTGAAACACCTATTAAATCAGGCCACTCAAGCATACTAATTACTTAGCCAAATCATAATTTAATCTGTAGAATGGGATCACAAGCCTCGATCTCAGATCCAATTAATGATACCAATTCCGATTTGGTATATTGGCTAAATATTTGTTGTTATTTATTTATTTTCATTTTTGGCTCTATCAATTATTGGGTATACAGATATTAATCCAGGATAGCGTGCTCTGCCCGCTCCGCCCATTGCCACAAGCACACATGCATGTTGAAAGACGCCAGCAAATTTTTGTCCATATTTTACACGTTTATCATTTTTACATTGTTCTATCACGCGAATCGCCGTTCGCGTTTACGGCTTCCTTGATGTATGGCAAATACCCCCGCCAATACCTTGCCCATCCGCACCGTCTTTATTTAGCATTCTTCATTCGCTATTCTCAATCCCCATCGCTATGGACTTGTATGTAATGCATACTCCATTGCTTCCAGTCATTATGCCTCCGGGCATAAATCAGTGGCAAAAAATGATGACGGCAATGCTAGCAGCGGCGCTTGCTGAAGCCGTCCAAGAGGATGAAGAAGCAGAAGTTGTCTAAGAACTCTCCCCCAACCTTAACCAGCTAGTGCTGTCTCTTTCCCTCTGCTCGAAGAGTACCTCATGTCGCATGTGCTACAATTTGAATTATTAGTTGTTGCTGGTTCGGCTCTTTGATTGCCACCTCTTAAGACCTGCACCACACATACTACTTAGTGGTATGTATACATACATATATATTGTCTGGGTTGTCGTCGTCTTTGGCTATATATATACATATATATAGATTGGCGTTGTTTGATTTGTTCGCATCGTGTAATGTGTGCGGTAAATAGCGGCAACTGGCACAGCTCGAAATTGGTCTGGGAGCCTGATGCGGGGCATTGACTGACTGACCATTGTCTAGGAAGTAATTTCTAGCTTCCTAGCTGTATGTTTATATCGCTTTCAATGTAAGATTATTTCGTTTAGACTTTATTTTAGCAAATCAAGTGTGTCATGCAAAGAAAAATTATATGTATAAATTTAAAATAGATCAGTTTCTCACCGTGGAATGCGTTTCACAACTTACTACATTTTTATAGAATCTTTGAGCCCAATGAATTGAATGAAAAGTATTAATATAAAAAATAAAAAGATAAAACAATATAAAGGGTAACCATAATTATTATTATTATTATTAATAGTAATTGGTTCAGTCTTCTTAGTTATCAATTTAAATGCAACATTTGTAAGTCTGAGTAATCCAACAAAAATAAATCAACTGCGTCTGGTGATTTATTTTTAAGATCTTGATAAGTTCTACAAAAAGAAAAATATTAAAAAAATAATAAAATGATGAAATCAAATTAATGTAGAGCAGAAATCACTTACAAAATTGAAATTGGCATTGCTTTGAGCTGGAATTACTGTTGGACATAGATTCATAGATAGGTTGGCTTGCAGCAGACAGACACAATCGTATGCAGATGAGGATAGCCAAGTAGACCATTAATTAAAGCCACTAATATTACCAACTAAGTGAAGTGGAATTTAAAGCGCTGCAAAAGTTCAAACAAAAGCCAACAGCGTAACTCAGTTGGCTAAGTCAAGAGGTGGCTGCCACGAGAAGTGGTGTGGGGGGATGGATACACTGGGGGGCAGGTGGGAGCGGTTACGTTGGGGTCTCGAAGCGCAATCAGCGCATTGGCCGCAATCTTCTTTCAGTTTTGTAGTGGTAGTTGGATTTTGTTTTTTTTTTTTGCATAATAAAACACTTAATTTTCATGCGCATTTCCAAAACTCCGAACGCTCAACTGAAGCGTCTGTGGGCCCGGCAACAGTTACTCAGTTTCTCAGTTTCGTCTCGCATGTAGGTAATTTCAAATGGAAAATTTATACAGCGAATTGTAGTAAATCATTAAACAAATCGCACTTTAATAGGCAACAGCAACTCAGGCCTAAAGAAATTTACGACCAGGTTTCGCATTGGTTTCCAACCCAACCCCCCCAACTTAAAAAAAAAAAAAAAAAAAATTAACAAAAAAAAAAGCCAAAAGCAAAGCAAACCAAGTTGAACTGAGCCTAACTGAAGCCGAGCCGAACTGAGCCCAGCTGAGCTGAGCTCAACGCAAAGAAGCATCCAAGCGATGCAAAATTCAAGTGAAGTGAAGTGCAAAAGGCAAACAACTATAACAATAATACCACCAACAACAACAACAACAACAACAACAGCAGCAACAAGAACAACAACAACAATGACTTGACTTTGAGTTCAAAAACGAGACGAGCTCCCAAACACCTGCCACCAGCAGCAGCGACAGTCTGCCAACTTGAGGTTGGGCCCGAAATGAAAAGCGCAGCCGAAAAGCATTCGCTCTCGCCTTGCCTGTGTGTGGGCGTTCGACAGAGATGGCATGCTGCAAAGGCAACGCTGCTGCGACTGCGCACTGCGCGCTACGCAATGCGCCAGAGACGACGACGGCATCCAAGTTACACATGTACACAGACACAGCAGCGATTTAGACTATAAGAAGCGTAGTTCATTACGTTTGAGCGCGCCAGCCAACCAAGCAGCAAGTAGCAAGCACTACACCAACACCTCCCCCCCACCCCTCCCAGCAACTCGCAACCCCCACTTAAAAACTTACCTTTAAGAGAGCAGACCCCATTCGATATGTATGCGATTTTTATGTGTGAACATAGACAAGTTTTGGTAGTTAAATAGATGCACACTCACACGTTCGCAACTGCACAACAGACGCAGAGTGATAAAAAGAGAGAGAGACACAGAGAGAGAGAGAGAGAGAGAGAAATAGACACAATAAATAAAAAAACAAGCCAAAGAAAAACCCCAAAGTTAACCAACATTAACATTTAATCGAACCTCATGTTCAGTAGAGCATGTCTCCTGTTACATACACACTTACACACATGTATGAGCCATCAACGCACTGCCCCCCTTAGTCAGACAGAGACAGAGCAACTACTTATATATATATATATGTGTGTATGGTTGAGTGTTTGTGTGTGAGGAGACGTATAGGGGAAGGTCCCACACAATAGACAACATCAAATGAGGGAACTACTGAAGCTCTGCAAAAAGACCTTACCACACTTGACTCCACACATAACATACATACATACAATGCCATGGGCTCTATATATATATGTATGTGTGTGTGAATATAACTCCTATACCTGTATAATACCAAGTTACACTCATGTGTTGCTGATGTTGCTGATGATCGCTCAACGTAACAAACTCGCGACGTCTTTTGTTTTCGCATGTGACGGTTTCCTTCCCGTCATCGTCAGCGTCACTTGCCTGTTACCATTTTCACTCCCACTCCCATTTCCATTTTCATTTCCATTTCAATTTTCAACATTTTAACTTAATTTTCATTTACGTTTTGCTGTTGTTGACTTTTTCGCTATTGTTGGGGTGGTGCTCAGCGAACGATCAACCGATCGCCAATCGCAACAAGTTTTGTGTTAAAAATCACATAAGACTTACCCTTGATGGCGCCTCCGAGTTGCAAGATCGTTGATAATAGTGGCAGCTGGATATATGTCTAGCGTTTGCCCAGCGATTTCGCAAAGGGGTTCGCTCACATAATTTAAAAGCAGTGTGCAACATTTACATTTACATTTGACCTAAAGTTGAGTTCACAGTCTTTAGCAATTTTATTGATTACTTAATATTGTTGAGTTGCCAAATGAAATATGCTTGAACTGAGTTTCTCATTCTGTCACTTGCTGAACAAGAATAAGCTTCAATGCCCTTTACAAAGATTTTCTGTTAAAGTTTGAGTTTCTTTTAAATTATTTGTTTTGAGGTTTCCCCAAAGATTTAAATCGTTTTTTTTTTAAGCTTGACAAAGATCTTTATGAAACAACAACTTTGAACAATGGTGAATGGTGCTTTATTCTCCAATTTAGTTTCATACAGACTTTAATAATTAGATATATACGCATATATTGGCAAAGATTTCAAAATTTCTTAATAATATTTGCATATTTGATAATGATAATAATTAATAATGTTTATGTAGTATTGTTCGTTTGATATTTTTCCCAGAGAAACTTTGGTTTCAATCTTAAGATAGCTTTCCCCGAGCAATTAATATGGACATCAACTTTTCACCTTTCCACCATAAAAACAGCTCGCGAATGTCGAAAATTGTTTGTTTTTTTCATTTTTAATTTATTTAATAAAGCATCTGAGCCAACTAGCAAATTAAGTTGGCCAGCAAACAGCAAAAGTGGAACGATCTTTGAACTGGCGCAGCAGCTAACGGCTAACAGCCAGCAGTCAACACCTAACATCCAACATACAACATTTAACATCAAACGCCCAAGACCCCAAGACCGGTAGCGATCAAAATAATAGAGCTGGCGCCGGGTTCCGCGAAAGAAGAGTACAAAACTGATGAACATAATTTCCACCATAATACTCACTATATACATACGTATGTACATAAGTAAATAAAAAATAACAAAAATATAAAAAAAAACAAATGTACAATGAAGATGCTTGCCGCAATCACGATATTCTGTGGTTTCTCAGTGGCTACCGAAATGAGGCAGATGTCCAAAAAGACCGTAAGCCCCACCTTAGAGCCAAGCATTAAACGCGAACGTGCCACAATTATGCGTCGTCTCTCACAAATTGCTCAATTGCCTGACCGGAGTGAAGTCCAGTTGCTGAAGTTGCTGGAGCTGCTGGAGCTGCTTGATTGTTGGACGTGAAGTCGGAGCGAGGACCCACCGGAGAAGATATTTGCATCTGCAAGTAGATGACGCTTATACAATTTATTTGCAATTTTCAATCAAAAACGCGGGCAAACTGCGGCAAAATGCTGCAAAATGCTGCACAAGTCGTGGCCATAACAAAAAATTGATTATCTTTGTTTGCATTTTGCATTTAAAGGTTCTCTTTGGCACAGCACTCTCGGGTGGGCCGCCAGCAACAATTCGAACACGTTTCAATATTTTGAGGTTTTTGCATTTTGCGGCCCATAATTTATAGCGAAATTATATTTGCTCAATTTACATTGGCCAGCTGGGTGGGCCACTTCCAATTCAATTACCAGACTAGCATTTTCTTACTATCCTAACTATCCAGATCGCTGTCTCTCTCTCTCTCTCTCTGTCTCTCACTGTCTCGCTCTCTCTCTCACATCCAATCATTACATTTTCACGCATCAACAAAATCAGCCCATGGACGCAGGAAGCGTTGATTATTTCAAAGATCTTTGCTCCGGCTTTTAACAAATCTTTACGATATGTCATTAAAAAAAACAAAAAAACAAATACCGTAAAAAACCTAAAGAGAGCACACACACACACACACACACACACACACATACAGACAGAAATTTAACAACAACAAGAACAACGATTGCCGACGGCGTCGTTTATCGCTGTCGGCAAATCGGAAGTTTAATGGGTTAATGATGGGCTCTCTCTCACTCGCACTCTCCCCCTCTCGCTCGCTCGCTGGCTAAAGAACGACGGATGAGCAACAAATAAACATATAAAAATGAACAAAAATCATAAAAATTGCAGCCGACACGACCACAATGCACCCGGGCCAGCTTGGACCACCTTGATAGTTTGATAGTATCTGGCATATTAGATCTGACCCGATCTCTATTTGGATACTATTTTTGGGCAGCGCCAGCCTCGTCTCTTCGCACGCACATCCATATGTGGAATTACACACGCACACACACACACACACACACACGCACACACAGTTAGCAGTCAGATATTCACAATTGAAGTGCACAATTAGCATATGGTTTAGGATAGATTATCCTTCTATAATCAATTATTTTTTAACAAGATATCTTCACCAAACTCACAAAATATGCATGCTTTAAGGTTCTTGACATTTGACAACAAAAATCATCGTCATCGGATCACTAAATCATACAGCTGCCTTAATAATAATCGATTGGATTTTAATTTGTGGGATCGATATAGGCGTAAACCTACAAGATACTTTCTGATACAAAATAACTACAAAAGTGTGCAAATGGAAAGCAAATAAATACAATTTTTGCACAAAATATTTCAAACTCCGGACTACAAATTTAGATGTTAACAGCTTAATTTTAGTGGACATAATACCACTAATGACCAGATAATAATGTTGGCTGTATCAATACGCTGACAATATTAATAAAACGCCCTCATTTGTGATCTGCATTTGCTGCTTATTTAAGGGATCGACTGGCTGATCATTCAAACAGTTTTACATGCGTTTACAACTTGACTTGTAACGCAAATTAAAATGATGGAAATATAAAAAGGCAGCACTTTCAATTAACTTAAATGCTGTTGTCTCTGCAAATGAAATACACTCACACTCACACTCACACTCAGACTCACACTCACGCACTCGCAATCATATTCATATTCACACGCTCTTTTGCCATGCGATCAGCGCCGCTCATTGACAGCGACAAAAAAAAAAGCAAAAAAAAAAAAAAAACGAAGAGAAAAAAAAAGCAATAATCATAATTGAAAACGAACCGAGGAAAAGTTAAGATGCTGATGAGCTGCCGTTGATCATATTAAAACACGAAAAGCGGAGATGAAACTGGAAGTTGAAAGTTGGAAGTTGTCGAGTACGGCACGAGAGCCCAGCGTCAGGGCATTAATGATCGCTTGGCCAAGAGATCAGACAGGAGACAGTGTTAGGGCAGCAGTGGGGCTTATCAATTTATTGAAATGTCACATTCAATTAAAACTAACTGCTGAGCAAACATTACACACACACACACACACACACACACGCTCGTAATTCATGCGTCGATCAGTGCCCCTGCCCCCTGAATCTACTCGCTGGAGCAACGATCTTTGCATTAATTGATCATATCAAAATGAAGCGTCCGCATTGGCACATTATTGCCGTCGAACTCATAAAGTTGACCCTCACTGCAAGAATGGAAGAAAATGCACATCTCTTGGACTCAGACTCAGACTCAGACTCGGAGTCGGAGTCGGGCTCGTGGCTCATTAAGCAAGTGTTGCGAGCCACGGTTACACATGGAGTGGGAGTCTGAGTCGGAGTCGGACTCGCAGACGGAGACGGGCTGCAAGACGGTCCTCCTGATATTGACTTATGGCATTTTTATTATGCGACATCATAATGGATCGAGGGACAGGGGGGAGGAACAGAGAGAGAGATAGAGACAGAGACAGAGAGGCGTGTGGCACAAGGCTTTGTGGCGTTGGCATTGCATTCCGGGAATTTTTCATGATTACATGCGAATGTGTTGTTGTTGTTGTTGTTGTTGTTGTTGGTGGTGTGTCTTTCGCTGGGTGGTGTGGTCAGAAGCCGGCCACAAGGACATCATTATCATCATCAATAAAGCATAATTCTTGGCAAACAATTCTATTGAACAACAACAACGACAATAGTCTTTACCAAAAGCCAACAAAGTCGCCGTCGTGCTTTGGGCCCACCAGAGTGCCATTATATGAGTCTTTCAGTTATGTATGAAAACTTGTGCCTCTTGTTGGCTCGTGTTACACAAACTGCAGCCCAGGGTCTAGTCTCCGTCTACGTCTCCGTCTCCGTCGTAGTCGCAGTCACAGTCACAGCCGGAGCCTGCTCTATGATCACTGATCAGTGGCACTGGCAGCCGCACGACACACAATAGGGGTCACAATGATTCGCAATTTTTTCAAACTGTCAAAAATGTATAGTGCGAGGCAACGTCTAGCAGCTGGCACCAGGAGCGGATTACGCCAGCACAGATTTGGGCCGCAAATTAGCCAACACAAGTTTAAAAAGTCATTAGAGCTGTCACAATATACATTAAGTTTTCAATCAAATTTCATATAGATTTCTAAAAAAGTTGCAGATTAGACATAGACAAATATATGCCGAACAACACTTGAATTTTATTAATAATGTCTTACGTATTAGTTAAAAATTATAATATGATCTATCACAAACGATTTTCTTTCTAAATTCTTTCATGCCTTTCGAGTGTTTTGATTGCAACAAACGACAAATAAAAATAGAAATAAATTAAAAAAAGAACGTTCGAAAAGTTTCAGCGCAGTTAGACAATTGTTCTGCAACAATATGTAAATCAAATAATCTGTTCATTTTTATGTATTTAGTCGGTTGCAACCTATTTTAAGCGCCCCGCCTTGTGGGCCACACTAACCGCAGCTTGCTGCCGTCCATCAAGCAGCTCGATCGGAGTGTGACCATCGGTAGTTGCCGTTGCCAACGCCATCGCCCACCTACCGAGGGCGTTTCTCGCATCGCACACAAGCGAATCCGGCGCACCACCCTGCACCACCGACGGCCGGTCTGCGGGCTTGCAATAGACAAATAGTCGCATAACCTAGCGAAAAAAGAGTCATCGCTTTGCAGTTGCTGTTGCTGTTGTTGTTGCTGTTGTTGTTGCTGTTGCTGTATTTGTTGTGGTCTTTCTCTGGTCGATTTATAAAGGTGGCTTATTATTGCAATTTAGCCACTGGTTTTGATTTTACCAGGCATAAAAACACAGCAAGAGGTCGTCAAGTGTATGTGCAAGTGTGTGTGTGTGTGTTTGTGTGTGTGCGTCGAGACAAATGTCATTTGGCAGCATTCGAGCGACTATATAGACTGTCATGATCATTATCACAATCCACTATATTCGACTACTAAGAAACGGCACGCACAGGCAACCGCTGTGGTTGGTCTGCCTCTTGGCTACTACCTGTCGGCTCGATTGCGAAAAGTCAAAAACAGAGAGTCAGACAGAAAGAGAGAGAGAGAGAGAGTGAGCGGGAGCGTAAGTTAGAGAACGTGTGATCGCAAAAACAAAACAAAAAAAAAAATAAAAAAAAGAAGAAGGAAACAAGAGCAATGTCCTGCGGCGTTAGCATCGAACTGTCTCTCGATCTGGCGAAGCGGACGGGTCGCATCGCAAAGTTGCCATATCTCACTCAGGCACGATCGTCGAGTCGCATCGCGTCGCGTCGCGCGTTCATCCACTCATTCGTAATTTATACTTTGGAGCAATGCAGTCAATAAATGTCATGTTTGGTTGTTGATTGTCCACACCACACCATAGCATAACACACCAGGGCACACAGCTACAGGCCAGCGAGAGTCTACACTCCTACAGTCGACATACGGGACTGCTCCAGTATTCGAAATCGCAGGCATTCTTCTTAAAGCGCATTATGCACGACGGCGATCGTTCGTCCGTCTACTGCCCCATCTCGTGTCGTCTCCCCGTTGCGATTTGCGTACGCAAGATCAATTGCAGGTGATTTGTTTAGCTGTCGAAATCGTCGTCTTATCGTAACTCATTACGAGATTTATTTTGTTCAACAAATGCAGAAGGTGTGATTTGTCTTTGTACTGATCACAGTCACCTCGCTCCCCACCGCTACGCCAACCTACCTCTGTCTCTCTGTCTCTCTCCCTCTCTCTCTTTCTCTCCATGCCACTCTGTCTGTTTGAGCGCTTGGCATTTATTTTTTATTGAGTGAATCAGCATTGTTGAACCTGTGACTGGTTGGCTCTGTACCCTGGACTGTGTATGGACTTTTAGGCAATGGTTCAATAAATTCTGGCCAAGCTACTCCAGCTCAGCATCATTAACCAAGCACAGAGCACACCACAGAGCGGCCGCCCACAAAGGCCGCCTCATCCTCATCCTTGGTCCTCTTCCTGAGTCTCAACTCCAGCTTCTTAATGCGGCCTGCGTGTGTTTTGGGACCACAAGCCGAAGCGATAATGTGATTTATGGTGTCCATTAATCTGGTAATTCATTTAAGCACACGAAACTGAACCCATCTCTACACACACACACACACACTCTCTCTCTCTCTCTCTCTCTCTCTCTGTCTCTCTCGCTGTCTCTGTCCCTCTCTGTCGCTCGCTTCCAGTTATGCAAAAAAGTCGGAGCACACTGGCCACATATTTTATGGGCTTTGTACATATGAATCTTGGCCGGGACTTGGAACTGGCTGCTGGCTGCTGGTTGTTGGCTGTTGGCTGCATCGATTGCAATTCGACTGCTGTTCATCTTTGCTACGCGAATGTCGTTACCTGAGCTTCAACTCCACACACCATAAGGGGAGCCTGCTGTGTACCGCATCCTTTCCCTTTGCCCCTGCCCCTGCCCCTGCCCCCGACATCCGTGCCCAATCCGAATCCGAATCCCTTTGCCCATTACAGTCGTTGGCAGCGATCGCTTGTCGCTTGTATTAATAAAACATTAATTACACACTTGATACCCGGGCCGCAGTTTTGCAGCTTCGAAGCTGAAGTTGCTCTTTCTCTTTCTGGTCAGCAGCTAGGTTCTGACTCTATGCCTCTGCCTCGGCCTCTGCCTCTGCCACAGCCACTGCCTATGGCTCGGCGACCAGTCGCTGTGTCGTTGTCTATGAGGTGTCGTTGTAGGTGTTGCTTGGGCTTGGCTGGTGGTCCACACGTTAGATGACGATGCGCAAAATTGATGTGCGAGCAGCCACCGAATGTTGCAGTTCGAAGTTGTGAGCGTAGCGGGGGAGGGGCCTAGGGGCCTGCGGAAAAGCAACACAGACCGGACTAGACTGGATGTGGCAATGAATGAATGAGGAGACTGCATCAAACTGACAGTAGATGGTTCTGTGATAGGAGTATGTACTAAGTATTTGTCTGACACCTGCTTCAATATACACTCAATAGTTTCTCTGGAACTCGGGTTCGTAACAAGTGAAATGGTGGACATAAATACATTATTGATGTACATACATAGACTATGTATTCTATGTGTACTTGCACGAAACTCTTCACAATTTCAGCATAATTGTTGGCAAAATTATTGTCAAATGACACAATAGCAATCTTATCTTATCTTTTTCCTTCTTTTTGTTTTCATTTAAGATTTTAATTTAATCATTCTGCTTTAATTTATAAATATATTTAGATTTATATATAGAAACAAAGAATCTTGTATGTCGAGACAACGATACCCTGTCTTAGATTTGCACCATCACAGAATTGGTCAACAGTTAAGCCAACCCACCTTGCAAAAGGTTACATCTCATGAGAACATGTCTCAGCGAAGGCAAGTGAAATAAGGACCTGCGCTCGCAGCTCGACACGCGAGTCCTGCAACATTTTCGACGCGTTGCCCTCGGGTCGACCCGAGGCGAAATAGGACCCACAATCACAGGAGAAACATGATGTTTAGTGATATCATTCAAATTGTAATTGTTTTTCAATTTTAATTAAGCATGAAATAATATTAATAAGTATTCACATATTTTTATATATTTATCTATATACGATATTGCACAGCTTTATTTCAACTACTAGCTGAGATTTTTCAAAATTCTCATGTTTCTACTCAGTCTTCTACTTGGTGCGCTTAAGTCTGTGAGTATTTTCAAAATTCCAATGCTGCCACATTGTCTGCTCATTACCTGTGTGCCGTGCTTGTGATGCCCGTTCCGCTATTCACCCCCTTCCATCTCTCTCTCTCTCTCTCATCCTCTACTCTTCTCTGACTGTCCATGCTCAAATTGATGAGCTTGTCGTCATGCTAATTGTACGTGTGATTATTTTGACAGCAGCAGGCAACACTGACGGAAGTTCCAATAGCCGTGGCCCACACGGCAGGAGAGCATTTGGTAAGCGGGAAGTGGAAAATGAAATCGGTTTGGGGGTACGACGGGGCAATGTGCGTGCTTGTACTCAGATGCTGTGTGTGTGTGTGTGTGTGTTGTAGATGTCAAATTGAAAATGCAATCATGCGTTCAAACGTCAAATTAAACAGCTCGGAACTTATTTAACATAAGCAGCAGCAAACTGTTGAGGAGGATGGATGCTGTGAGAGAATCGTATAAGCGAACACCCACTTAACTAATCGCATGATTAATGATGTCAAACTGACACTTGAGGCAACTGCCTCGAAGGCAGCAACCGACGCCTGGATGGCTGCCCTGCTGTTTGCCTGGCCAGTTGCCTCTACTGCCGATCAAGAACTGAAATGAACACAGTCTCAGTTCCAGTACCGGTACCAGACGCACTGGCAGCCTCTCAAATAGATTATGTGTGTGTGTGTGTGTGTGTGTGTGTGTGTGTGTGTTGCATGTGTGTTGCGTCTGCCAATCGCAACTGCGACGCTTGAATGACAGGTGCTGACAGGTGATAGATTATTGCTGCCGTTGCACGTTGCCCGTTGCCGTTTGCCTTTGCGTGATTTATCCAAAAAATTCGAAATTATATAGCGTTTCCAATGCCGATGTTGATGCCGATGCCTTCCTGATTATGCGCCCCAATAACAGCGGCAACGGCAACGGCGTCTGCATCAACATCAGCAGAAGCAGCAGCAGCAGCAGCAGCATCAGCATCAGCATCATTGAAGCATCAGCAATGAGGCAGCAGGGGCAAGCAGGCAGACGATAATTGATCTGTTCAATGCGTCGATCGCCACGCCAGACTGGGACTCCCCCAAACTAAATACACGATTGGTGGCTAAATGCCTGGCTGGCTGGTTGGCTGACTGGCTGGCTGGCTGGCTGGCTGGCCGGCTGCCTGAGTGGATGACTGGTTGGCTGACCGTCTATTTTTGGGGTGGCAAAACGTTTTGAGCATTATTAATGATGGCAACGCGTCGTCTTTTGGGCCCAATGGCTTATTAGCCGATAACTCAATTAATTTCGACAAATTGTGCGCAGCATAAGAAAAAGGCTTACAAATGCCATGCACTGCGGCTGTTTGAACACTTTCAGGCTCACTTTCAGGTTCGTGGCAGACCTTGAGGCTTAAGGCCGGAACAGGAACGGGAACAGGAACCTGTGTACTTAGTTATCAAGCATTGATTTGTGATCCGTTAACCATAGATATATCTTCTTCTTTGAATACTTTTCATCAACGAAACTTCTTGTGATGTATTTCTGATAAATACTTTATAGAAAACAGTTTGTGAGTTTTCATTGTACAGCATTTGAATGGAACCAACTTGGATTGGACATCGAATGGAATAATGTGAAGTAATTGAGCAGAATTTTTGAAGGCAATTCATATTCCACATAATTGTATACTAAATTTCGTAAGAATACATCAAGTATCTATCTGCCAAACTGACTTAGATATTGCAGACTGGCAAAAATGTAAATTGGGTGGGAAAATCGTAATAATTTTGCCAGCGATTCGCAATTGCAGGTTGCAGTCAACCTTTGGAAACATGTTCTTTGCAATTGCCGCAGATTTGTGGCGTGAGGCGTGTAACTGTAAACTGCAGAGCGAATAGGCAGGACAATTACGAGTTGTGTCACCGTCACGTGATTGAATGCCCCAAAACGAGAGCTGACATAACAAACGGTCCCAAAACATGACGACTGACCACAGCAAATTTTATTTGGAAACTGACTGTCGAAGGGTAATTCCCTTGTGCATATATGTATGTATATATGTGTGTAACTATGTATGTATGTATGTGTGTATGTATGTATGTATGTTGGGCCATGGGGCCTACAATAAACAATTTGTAGCGCCTGAATGCACAAATCTTGCGTCGTTAAAAATTAAGTGCAGAGCGGGCCACAATAGCCAGCCAGACAGTCTTAAGAGACAAGTCCGACCGACCGACAGACAGACAGACAGACTGAGGATCAGAGTGGTTCTCGACCACAGCAGAACGTTGCGGCGTTGCATAATTTGCATTTCGATTCGATTGGAACGTTCGTTGGTCTTTTTAGAGGCGCGTGTCCGCCGACACTTTTTCGTGATTTACCCGATTTAGCTGGGCTGAGCGGCTCAGCGGCACAGCGGCTCAGCGACTCAGCGGTTGAGCGGCTGAGCGAGTTGAGATTTTTGCCGTTGTTCCCTTCGTCCGTTTGGTTGTTGTTCGTTCATTCGTTCGGTTCTAGGAAATCACAATAAAAATTAACCAAATTCGTTCTAGTAAACGTTCGTCATCGTCCGATGCCGATGTCGATGACGATGACGATCTTCAACGGCACCTTGCCAAAGCCAACCCAATTCAACGTACGTGACACGATCGCAGCAGATCTGTTTGCTGTTCGCTGTTTGCTTTGACTTTGACTTTGGCTGCGATTTGCTTTGCCTCGGGCTTAATGCGCTGGGCAAGACCGTTGCAACAGCCAAATAATAATAAAAAAAATAAAAATAAAGTGAAAGAAACTGCATCAGCATTGGGGCCTTTTCATTGATTTGACTATGCCAAATCTCTGACCAGTTCAATGGGCCACTTCAAATCGAAATCCATGTGACAAATCAATTGTTAGCGCCTGCAGACGCAACGATTTCAAGTTCACGAGCACTGCGCGGATCAGTGAGGATCTCGCTCTCGAATTACTATATATATATATATACTAAAACTATATCAAACACACATATGCAGTTATGCCTGCTATGAGGATATTATTTATTGATTTTCCAGTTGCCGTTGGCTTCTCAAGAATTTTCTTCTTAGGATTATTAAACGTCCTTTTGTATATATTTTGACCCTCGAACACTTTTGGAAAATCTCTTTTAAATGGGTTTACTCAAAATATGCCCACAAAGAGAACAATCGAGTTTGAAATTGACTTTTGATTTTGAAGTTTCTGGCTGATACTACTAAACAAATTTGTAGCATATTCATGCATATTGTTCACTAGATATATATATAGATTTGTAGGTGACCTGATTGCCACACTCTGACCTGATTAATGTGCATTCCCAAGTTTCAATTCGAGTTGCAGTTCAAGATGCCTTTCAAGACCAATCCAACTGCATAGACAACTGCAAGCGCGTGTGCATCTCTACATTTGTTTATAATTAAGTATCTTTTTTCTTTTTGCCAGAGCAAGCAAATCTGTCAACTTAATCAGCCAAGCACCTTATGTGCTCCCCACCCCCTCCCAGTGTTCCCCCATTGCTGCAACAAAGTAAAGCTCTGCTCATGCGCTCTGCTTCTCTGCTCCTCTGCTTCTCTCTTCTGTTTCTTTAGTAGCTGATGCTTCTTCTTTGCACTCTTCGTGAGCTATTTATGCATGCAAAACACGCTCGGCTGCAGTCGTTGTTGTTGTCGTTGTCGTTGTTGTTGTTGTTGTTGTTGGTCTTGTCGGCTCGTGTTGGGCAACGCGCGTCAGCATCATAAAAATGTCATTCAATGCAATGCAAGGGCTGCGTCCTGCCGCCATCGTCTGGAAGGCAGGGGGCAGAGGAGGCGGGGGTGGGCAGCTCGCAGTGCCTGCGCACCGTGGGCGGCAATGCGAACGCTTCACTCGCGACATTTGCTCCACTGTGCACCATCGCAGTCGCAGTCGCAATCGCAGTCAACGCTGCTCGTCACAGGCATCAGACAACGGCAGAATGAACGATTTGTGTGTTTTAGATTGAAATCAAAATAAAGCTCAAAGCGACCGACAACAAACGTGGCCTGGGCAGGTACCCATATCCAGACCCATACCCATACCCATAGCCATACCTGCTGCCCCTCCGCACCCCCGCACCATGACCCGATGCCCAATCGTCATCTCTCTCACTCCCAGCATGTGCTGCTGCTGCTGCTGGTTATGTGTGTATTTTGTCAAAACTGTTACGATTGCCAAATTTCAGATAAGCTGCGACTCAAAGCAACTTCACAAGAATATCCATATTTTATATTTACATATACCCAATGTCCATTAAATGAAGGGTATTTGTAATAGGCGGATCTAACTCCATTAGATCTACTCCATTGTTTAATAGCACAATTCTGTTGAAGATCTATTTGTTTGAATTCACCTCGAGTGCATTTAGTATTTGTATTTGTTTAAAACAATGCGAAAATTGTGACAGATATTTGTCGAGTATTCATAAAATCAGTTTCGCTTTTTACAGCTAGTGTGAACAGTTGTAAAAAGGCTCCTTTGATATTAAATGAAGTATGAAAATATGGACAGGGTATCTCTTGGTCGGTTATATTGACAAATTGACATCGTTGATTTGCGTGTGAAAAAGTTCTGAAGATTTTTGTTAGATTCAGGGCTAATTGGCAGTCGCTGCCTATGAAAAGCTGCCTGCTATGAGTCTGTTGTCTGCATATACATACATATGTATATATGTATGTATGTGTGTGTGTGTGTCTAGTTGATTATCTCTTCGTTGCGCGTTGACTTGTGTGTCAATAATGTCAAACAGAATGTCAACAGGCGCGACGCCACGCGTCAGGCACATTGCTCTATCCTCCTCCAGTTCCTCCTGCTCCTCCTGCCCCCCCACCCAACGCAACCCCCAAAGACAACGATCGAGATCCAGATGAGCATTTGAATGGTCGTTCCATTCAGTCGCTGAGCCGTTGGGTCGCTCAGTCGCTGGGTCGTTGGGCTCTCATTAACATAACAAGTAAAGTCAACAATGAAAATTGTTGTCTAAACAAGCGGCGCGCGCAACATTTCAATGAACGCCGCTGAATGCAGCGCTGCAGAATTTATTGAGGCTGTGGTAAATATTCGGGGCCCGCTCAAAAGAAATCAAACAGAACGCGCGGCAAGTAATTTGTTTATTTGGCCCAAGGCAATAAAATGAGTAAGCGGCAGTGAAAGCCACAACCAGCCAATCCGACCGAACCCACAATATCGAAGAAAAAACAGAAACAGAAACAAAAACTGGCGCCAACATTGGAAGTATGAGAGAATCTTTGACAGATCTCAATTAAAAACATACGGGTATCTACCCTATTGCTTCTGCTAATATAGGGTATCAGTTCGTCAAGATCTGTAATTAAACAGTAATCATATTAGATATAAGATCAAAGATCTACTACAATGTCTCCTCCAGAAGCTGCAAAGAGGAAGAAGAAGAGTTCCTCGTCTTTTGCCTGACAACTAAGAGATGGAGGATCCTAAGAAGCCCTATTCTCAGTTAGCAAGTCGTTCTAGAGTAATCAAAATTGCGAAATTTATTAAAGCACTGGACGCCCTTCTGATCTCTTTGACCTCCACCCAGTGTCAGGAAAACTGACAGTACGGCCTAAGTAAGTTGTTTTATTGACCAACAATCGTCGAGCCTAAACTAAGATTAAAGATAATGGCTTTATAGCCATGGCTTGTAAACCTATGACGAATATCCCTTAAGATCTGGCCATTTAAAAATGTTCTTATTTGATTTGAATTATTTGCCTCTTTGTCATAATGTTAGTTGAGATTAGGCGACTGTACTTTATATACGTGACAGAACTACAATTGTAATAACTTTGATGATTACTAAGTAAAGAATACTATATACTGTTTTTTGGTTATCGTACGAGTTCTTAAGACAATTTAATTGGTTCAATGCACATTTGCTTGTATATGTAGTCGCTACAATTTTCCTGTTTGTCTAAAAGATAAACATCAAAGGACTTACAACACATTATAGTTATTGTGTCCTTTAACTTCTTTCAAGGCTCAGAATGGATAAAAGGATTCCTACATAAGATATAGTTCAAGTCTCAAGAGCTTTTGAGATAACTAAAGTAAGCAGAAATAAATAGATAGATTAAGCTTTGTTGAACTAAAAATATAAAAATAGATTGTGCTTATAGCTAATATATATATATATAGACAGAGAGAGAGAGAGGGAAAGAGGGAGAGTGAGAGAAAGGGATAGAGAAGTAGATTGTGTGAAAGTGGGCAGATTGGTCGTATCACGTCCGTGCTATGCTCACGACCTTAAGTTATTAGAAGAGCTGAGAACTGAGAATTGAGAATTGTTTTCCGTGAGCCAATGATTATTTTCAAGGAATTCGAATATACACACATGGATAGATAGATAGATAGATAGATATATGGGCTATTGCTGGCCATGTCCAATGCTGACAAATCGCTGGCAATAAGTCAAAAACAAAGGAAAGAAGAAGAGTGCTGCCACATCAACTACTAAAATGTTGAGGGTTCTGGGTGCCGCCTTTCTTTACTTTTTTTCTTCTTTCACCCAACTTTAAACTGTGTTGAGCGGTACTTTCACTTTTCTCCCTCTCTCGCTCTCTCTCTCTCTCTCGCTCTCTCTCTCTCTCTCTCGCTCTCTCTCTCTCTCGTTGTGGCCTTCTCTGTGTGTTGATCTTGCCTAATGAGATCCTTTACCTGCTGCTAAGCGCATCTATAACAATGCTGGCCCTACAAATTAGTTGGAAATCTCAGGGCAAAATCGATTTGATATCGATGAGACGCGCCCAACAACAATGCCACATCGTGTTGCAAGTAGCAGCCAGCGTCATGAGTTACGAGCTCAAGCACTCTTATGGCCTCATCAAATTACAATAAATGCACCTCGAGTCGAGGTTCAAATCGAGGCTTGAACCCTGCGTCCGGCATGGTCTAGTAGCCGAGGCGTTTAACACAGCAGTCAAAATGCGCAGCAGGTTGCATGCACCGTCCTAGTTACAGGTTACCCCCGTTCCACATTTGCCTTTGCCACATTTTCTGTCTGCTGTTTCTGTTTCTGTTCTTTTTTTTTCTTTCTGTTGTGGTTTTATTTTTTTCCTCTTTTGTGTTGTTGTTGGTGTTGTTGCTGTGTATATGACGCTGGTGGTCCCATCCGCATTGCATCCAAATTTTTGATTTATTTAGCCGAATGCACCTTTTGCGTTCTTGTTGCCGTCGCCGTCACCGTCGCCGTCGCCGTCTTGTTGCCCCTGCCCCTCGTCTAAATTTAGCAGCAGCCGTTGTTCACACCTCGCTGGCCGCAGCTAAACAGCGACAGACAGCGACAAATTCGTTACATGCAACAACCCCTCCCCCCGCCATCAGACGGGTTGGAAGGGGGCAAACCTGCCTTGCAACAACTTGGCATTGTTTAACAGCAAAATGCAATAATTGTACGCAATCCCAAGTCCCAAGTCCCCATCCTGCATCCTGGACATGGCTGGTCACAGAGATCGAGTCGTGTCTTAGCGCCGTTTCTGCCCCAGCCCTGCCCCTGCCTCTGCCTCTGCCTCTGCCACTGCATCTGCGTCTGCCTCTGATTCTGAGCATCGCTTGTTGCGTATTGACAACAATCAAGTGTTTAGATTTTGCATTTTCATGTCCATTTCGCCAGTTGCAAGTTGTCTACCTTGGCCAGTTGCCTGCGCTGCTGTTCCTGTTCTGCAGGCTTCGCATTTTGTAAGCATTCATTTAAGAAAATTATTGCCAATGTTGGGTTTCCTTTTTGGCGTATGTACGTGTTGCATGTTGCACAGTAATGGAAACGGTCACTGCGTGGGACTGCCTCGATTTTGGTGTCAAGTAAAAAGCGCTTATTCTTTTACTCGATTTAAGTCCATGCGGAATCATCACATTCTGTCACATTCATTTAATTTATTTAGTATTCGATTTCATTGTCATTTTTTTTTGAATGCTAAAATTCTGAAATTTTGTTATTTCTTGGGAAAAATACTTTCTGAAATTCAGAAAATAGTTATGAAATTTGCTCAATTGATAGTAGTTTCAGCAACAAGATTACTAATGTTAAGGATCTGTGTATACATTTCAAATAACACCATAGAAATAAGACATAATTTTACTAAATTTTAGCAGAATGTTAGCTGAAATGTAAAATGTAAATGAAGAAAAGAGAAATCCTAGTCAAAATATACTTTCTCAATAATAAGATGATTTACCCTATGACGATTTTCCAAATTCAGAGCGTTTTTTTCAGCGTATGAAATATCAGCATAATCTGATTGTCATCGCAGCCACATTTAACTTTTATGATTCAGATAAATATGTTGAGTGCCAATTTGTTTTTTTTTTTCTAACTGAGAATAAGCTGGATCGTTAGTCGCATCTTGAATTTGATCTTTTGTGTTGGCGTTAATTAAGAATGCTTGAAGGAAGTTTAATTTCCGTATTGACAGCAGCGAAAAAGACAAATACAATGAGCCACTGAGCGCTAAATCAGCAGAGACGCAACCGCAAGTGGAACCGCCTGTCAAATCAATTGCAACATGCAACATTGGGGCACAAACCGAAACCGAAACCGAAACCGAAACAGAAACAGAAACCGATGCTAAGCCCAGGGGCCAAACCTAAATCGCCATGTGGAGAATGAGAATGACCTGTGCTTAGCCCAAAATTTCGATACGGCTGCTGTTGGTGGTTGGTTGGTTTGGTTTCGCCCAGTACAACGTGGTGCTGGGGTGGCTCAAGCTCGAGCTCAATCTGGATGTGAATGCGAATGCGAATGGTTTACGCTCCATATGCCACGTGCGTAGACAAAAGTCATTTAAAAATTTAAGACATTGCCGTAGCAAAGTCGACAGCCAAATGTAAAACCAAGTCAAATTCCTGGTATAAAATTCATTGAAAAATTTTATGCAACATAAATTTTGCGTGCAGGATTTGGAAATGCCGTCGAGGCCGAGAACTCAATCACATGCAAGTGGACGGGCGGTCTTGTTTTTTTTTTTCTTCCTTAAGGGGGGTGTGCGGGTGCGTGTGTCATTTCAATTTTAAAGCCAAGGAGCGGCCCTTTCCTCTGCAACAACAACAACAAAATACAAAAAAAAAAAAGTATCAAAAACAAGGAAAAAGCGCCCCCAAACCGCTTAAGAAGTGGCTCTTGGCATACGGCAGGACGAACAACATTTTGGGTCGACTGGCAGGTCCTTGTTGGTCGGACGGTTGGACGGTGGGACAGCTTGGCTTTTGTCGTTGTTGGTTTTTATAGCTTTTTGATTTGCCATTTCTGGTAGCAAATGATCAAAAATTGAATGAAATTGTTATTTTTCAAGTGGAACATGTCCTTTTTTAGTACTTGCCTCACGAGGGTTTCACAACTTGTGCTTGTCCTGTTGCGGGTTGTTATCCTTAATAAGGGGCATCATTTCCACGGCATGGGCAGCCCGGCAGCCTGTTCCCAGGAATGCAGCGGCACTGCACTTACCAAGCATACTCATCATCATCAACGACATGTTTATCATCCTCAGCAGCAGCCGAGATCCATGCGAGCTGCTTCTGCTTCTGCTTCATATCCCTATGTTGCTCAGTTTGGAAAATGTACAAAATTTCCAAGCGATAAAATGTTATCATGGTTGCCAAAGATTTGCTTATGTAGCTGAGCAGGTGGCGTTTGTGGCAGGTGGGCGTTGGGAGTTGGCAGTTGGTTTGGCAGGTTGCAGCCACACCCTCAACATACTGTCAGCATATTCCGAGTGCCCAAGAACGCGAAAAACAATTAAAATATTTGCCTAAATTACACACAGACAAACATGTGTGGTGTGTGTCTGTTTAGGTTTTGGGAAGGAGCAACTTAACCCTTTAGTGACCAGGATCGTCTTTTGACGGTCAAAGTGTACTTTCGCTGTTATTCGCTTATTTTCAAAGTCCTATAAAAAGTCAGAACTTTTATTTGGAATAAGTATAATATATATATGCATTAATATTTATTTTTAACTCTGACCAATTTCGATGTATTTGTATTATTTTGAAATTTACACTCTTTGATAATGGTTTCTGCGAATTTCATTTAATATACTCATCAGCATTGCTGACGCCATTAAATCAACAGCATTAGAGGGTTAAAACCAAGTCCGGGCAGATGGCCAGCTAGTAGCTAAAGTGCACAATATGGAAATCTAGGAAAAGTTTCTTCTCTTTTTTTTTTGCGTCGTGCCAACCACAAATATTAATAATTATGAATTTATGAGCCAATATTTATTAGCAATAAAAACAAGCTGGCGACCAAAGACTGACCAAAGCAACCCCCGTCCGCAGCCAAACTCCACAATGTAGTCCCAGGCAAAGATTAGACGCTCTCTGAAGCGTCGCTAATGAACTTTAATTACCAGCTTGATGAGTCGAGCGAGGGCTCAATAGCAGTTGGCAAGGGGCAAAGGGCGGGAAATTGGACACATGTGGACAAATCTTGAGTTGGTTGGGGCAATCTGTATCCACACATCCACACAATACGCATATATTATATATATATATATATATATATATACGCACTTGATTCTGCCAACTGAAATTTGAAATTCTATCGGAATATTTCTCATTTGAACTAATTCTTAACTATTTATAGTAATCAGTTAACTTGCTAATTTTAAAAGTATTTCTGCTTTTTTATTTATCATTTACATTGGGAATATTGTTAGAAACTAGTGAAAAGTCATAAAAAAAAATAATTTGACAGAGAGATAATTATTGACGACTCTAATTTCATATATATATAAGTGTAGAAGAAAATTCTTGAATACTTTGGTTTGCTGCCACTAAAGGTTTCTTCATCTTGCAATCTAACTATAAACATATGAAATATGAGCTGAGTTTAAATTCTCATAATTTCTTAGGGTATTCGAATTTAATCAAGAAACGTATATCGAATTCACTAAGTCATCTTTGAGTTAATCGAATATGTACTCGATAAATATAGTTAAGCTGACATTTCAATCATTAAGCTGTTTTGTTGTAACTTGGCTCAAATGTCCCTTTATACGGAACATTTGAGGTATATTTGCAAGCGTATTAATTATTAAATCGTCGGGCTTTCGTATAAAAATTGTCCTAAGAGTTATACAATCCAGGAAGCAGTTTAAAAACTATATTTTCTAATGCAGTTGTAGATCTTAAATAGTCTTGACTTTGAACTGATTGATCAAGGCCAGTATTCTAAAAATATTTATAATACTTACGCTGACTTCTAGCTGAGTATTACATGAATGCTTTAACTCCGGTTTCAGCTCTTACTTCTCTTGATGATGAATAGCTACACTTGTCGACCAGTTTGAACTCTGGCTCGAGCCGACATATCAGTCTAAAAGTAAGAGCATCGGTTAGTCAAGTGTTGCATCAAATTTTGGAAAACAAAATCAAGGAACAAATAAAAAACAAACACAAATAAATGTAGCAATTTTTAATTGCTCCCGTTTGAAGTTGTCTGAGCGATCCGAGGGTGGCGGGATGGATCGGTTTTCGGGGTCTGGGCCTGGCTAACATTTAGCTCATGCACGTGTATGTGTGTGTGTGTGTGAGTGTGTGTGTGTGTGTGGATTTTTATTATATTTTGTGTGGCGGTCGCTTGGCCGGCTTGTTGGCCATGTTTTATGTGTTTCGTTTCCATTGAAAACCCCAAAGAGCAGAAAGAAACAAAAATTATTTGTAAACGGCGGCTGTGACAATTTTGTTTTTTTTTTTGTGTGTCTGTCTGTCTGTCTGTCGCGGTGGCTCTTGTTGGCGTTCCGTGGAAGTTTGTAGACGTTGCCACTAAAACCGAAGACCAAAAACAAAAATTAATTGGAAATTTGTATGTCTCAAACATGTTGTAAGCACTGAGCAACCGCAACAGCAGCGGTGGCAACAACAAGGCGCAAGTTCGAGGTTAATTGTTTGATTTTCTAACAACGACAAAATAAAAATAAATACATATACATAAATAATTTGTAAGGTTAATCTCAAGAGGAGAGCGCTACCTGAAGCAAGGCGGTCCAAAAAGCCACAGGAAATGTTTGTTTTTGCCTTTGTTGCTCGTTTTGTTACACATTTCTCGAGCCGCGCTTCCGGGCCGCTCTTTATTGTAACTGGCAACTGGAATTTATGGCCTACATGCCACAAATTAATGGCCGCAAAATTGTTAGCCACTCGCAGTTGACAGTTGCGAGAGAGACACTCATACATACATCTGTGCATGTGACTTGCCATCAATCGATTCATCCATATCATGAATATATAGTGTGCTTATTGATCAATACGTTTATGAAGTGATTTGTGCACAACTGGGACTGCAACAGACTCTGCCACTATCCAAACTTACTCTTCAGCTCAGTGCTCGGATTATTTCGACGAATCGCACCAATTTGTTTACAATTTGAAATTATCAAATCAGCGAAAAAGATTACGCACACGCCTTGCACAATTTAGGTGACGTCATTAATAATACTTGACTGATTTAATAAACGAGTATTGAACTGGTGAACAAATACAATTTTCTATTTTTACTTTCATTTTTCCCTCGAACTTGATATTTCTCTGTTTTTCTCCAGACTCAATATATTCTTTACTTTATTGATGTTTTCTTTAATCTCAAATTTATAATTTGCACTTCTTCTGTTTAAATTTATATAATTTAATTTTTGAATTTGTTGTCATTATCACATTAGAAAATACGCACAAATGTATGTTTTCATTTCTATTTTTGCCTCATTGCATTTCGATTGTCTCAGCAAATGCAAGCATGCGAAATATACTTCTGTCACCAGCAAGTTGGCAGCCCCGAAGCTCATCGCCAATGCTCGTAATCAAAGTTGGCTTATTTCGCCACTGGCAACCGCAGCTCTGCCACGTTCTGATTGATCAGCGAGCAAGTGTTTGAAATTAATGTGCGTGATATTCGATTAAGGCAAATAGAATTCAACTTTGAATTGTTTGCAGTAGCGTGGATCACGGGTAAGTCAATGTCGTCTGTGGCACATAATTGTGTAAGTGTAAAGATATTTTAGATAAAGATATATGGTATATATAAATAAAAGTGTATGATGATGTTGTGCAAAAAGTTCATATATACAGTGTCTCACAGCTCAAAAGACACTGGGTCTTTTACTGTTGGGAGACTGGGCCTGTGGAATTATCATGTGGGGGCAGTTCCAGATATGGCAGGACTGTACTAATCCGGACTTATGCTTGGATGTTGTCCTGGTCGTTGTCGTGGTAGATCTGGAAAGTACGTCGGATTCCTAGCTTCTTGGCACTTTGGAGTAAATTTTCCTTTAATATATTGAAATACACACTCTTGTCCATTGTTGTTTCAAAAAACACAAAATTTCCGACGCCGGCTTCCGAGATAGATGCCCATACAATGACACTTCCTCCGTCGTGCTTGACTGTTGCCTTTAGGATTTTGGGACTCAGCTCAGTATTGGACAGTCGCCACACATAATTCCGTCCGTCTAAGCCAAAAATGTTGAATTTGGGCTCATCTTCAAATATGAATGTGTTCCAGAACTCCAAATCCTTGTCCAAGTGGGTTTTGACGAATGTCATCCTAGTTCCTTTATTTTGTGCGCTTATAAAGGGCTTCTTCCGTGGTACAAGGGCATTAAAGTCATGTTTGCGCAGAACCCGGCGCACAGTTTCCACATTGCACTTTTTCCCCATTTCATCCTCCACCTGTGGAGTCAGTTTTGGAGCCGATAGCTTGGGATTTTCCCTTATTTTCCTGATGATCCTCCGCTCCTCCTGTTCGGTGAAAATCTTGTTTGGTGCATTTCTGCCCTTGTCCTCTATCCGATTTTCGTCGACGAAGCGCCGAATGATGTTGAATACAGTTGTGGTGCTTAGATTTACCATTTTAGCTATTTGGCGATGTGAATATCCAATCTTGAAGTGTTCCAGGATGAGATTCCGTTACTCAATGGTAGTCCGTTTGTCCATAGTCCTTGTTGGGTGGTGGCACACGAGATTCAGGATATAACTAAACTGACTACGAAGGATTGGTCTATTTATTCCGAAAATAATCAACTTGACGTAAAAAATCCGTGTTTTATGGCACCTAGGTGTCCATAACGCCATTGTTCCAAATAATATGTAACCATAAATTAAGGTACTTTTTTAGATAACCCGACCTAGCAGGTGGGGAAACCCCAGTTTATGGGGGTCATATAGTCATTTGGGTGTTTAATATATGTACCTACCATCGGTATTTGGAATTTTTGAAAAATGTTGGATAATTAGTTTATGGCAAGCAATTAAATTTTTTGCTAGACACTGGGTCTTTTGAGCTGTGAGACACTGTATGTCTTCTTCAGTATCAAAAGTCGAGGTGATCTAGCCATCTATAAACAAACTTGCAAATTTCTGTGAACTTGTGTACAGAAATGCATCCATTCAAACGATTTATATATATTATTTATAATAAGAATAAGAAACACTCACTTCATTAACTCAAACATATTATTGGATTTATTGGCGTTGCCAGGCTTAGGCAGGGGGCAGCTGCATAAATAAAAATATAAATTGGTTTACACATTTATTTACCTAAAAGTTGATACTCACTGACTACGCCCTTGATTTCAGTGTGAGTAAAACCACGGGCCAACTTAGTTTTTTTTTTTTGATTTGTTTATCTGGATTTGGGGTACCTTCTAGCCGAGCTTTCTTGTTGTTTATCACTTGCTGAAATGCGAGACGCGTCGTTGATGGGTTTTGCCTACTGGAACATTCCTTAAGCTGAACTAATAAAATAAACAAATCGAGCATTGATCATGTTTTTGTTTATTGCAACTCAAGTTTAATAAAATACCCTTATACATTTGTCCACGGAATGGCGCCAGAAATTATACAAGTTGTCGTCGTGTTGTGTGTGAGTGCCTATTAGTATATCATGATGCTATTTGCAGCGTCAGGCCGTGCCTCGTCTTACAAGCACAGTTGCAAACCCAAACCCAAACCCAATCCCGATTCCAATTCCAATCCCAGTCAGTTCGCCTTGTTGCCTGTCAGCCAGGGTAGCCACGTGCGCTGCGATCACGGTGCAGGCGGGGGCAGCCGGTGGTTTCCTGTCGCCAGTGGACAAATGCTGCTCGGGGCACCTAAAAAGGCGACGAATATTCGATAGTCGGACAAGCTGATCAAACAGTTCAGCTATTTTGCATATATAGCCCAGGACTTTGGGGTCCATTGATTTCGATAGCTGATTCGGTTATAATTATTATTTGTATTATATATTTTTATATAGTTTTCATGCTTTTTTTTTATTTTCTATTACATAACCTATAATTTTTGTGTTTCTATGGAATAAATGTACAATATTTTTCCTAATTTATTAATTTCAAATGCCAATTTGAGATAGTTTTCTATTGAAAATGTGGAAATAATGTTTGACAATATTTCAATATATAAGAGTCCTCGCAGATGTGTGTAGAATAAATATAACTCAAGTTGATATTTGCTGACCCATAAACAGGTGCGTAATGTCCGGCAGATAGATGTGTAGGGTATCAGTTTGCTGCTTTTGTGAATGACTTGAGTTGGGCTGCTCACGTTGGGTTTTCGCTGGTTGGTTTCGCTTGTCGTCTCCAGCAGCAGCAGCAGCAGCAGAAGCTAGGTAGTTGTTTGGATTGTTTATTTAAGTTTCGCTCTTCCGGCTGATGCTGCCTGGCTTTATGGTTATGGATACAGAGATACAAAGAGATACACAGTAGCCGTAGCCAGGCAGCCCCAAACAGAGACCAACAAGTCCGAGCTGGGCAGAGAGCAACAGTAGCAATGAATTTGCATGTAGTACATGAAAACCGTGATCTTCAATTTGTTGACTCTGCTGGCTGGCTGCAGCCAGTCGAATTAAGTGGAGTCGCTTCGCATCGCATTGCCATTGCGAGAGCTATGGGCCAAAGGGGTACTCCACTCGCTGCAGCGAATTGAATCGCAAACAGGGCCTCGATCTTGGAGTCGCGTACTTTGGCTACATGCCAAAAAGTTTGTAACATTAGTTTAAGGTGCCGGGACTTGAAGCTGCCCGTCCCCCTTCCGCTTCCCGTCCCCCCGTTTGCCGCCAGTTGCAAGTTGTCAAGCTTGCCATGGCAAATTTGCGATCAAGCGACAACAACAGTGACAACATGAGCCCAGTGACGACCATCGTCCGCTAACCGCAGTCAGCAACACACACAGCAAGCTGTGAACTGTGAGCTGTGAGTTGGGCTTCTTGGGTTTCAACTGTGTACATCACGTTGCCTTGTATCTGACCAAGCTGCCACAGCGCCTGGGCACGCAGCGATCTTCGTCTGTTCGTCTGTTGTTCCATCCAACTCTCCAACAGCTCTCAGCTCCCAGCGCCAACATCAACTTCATCTCCAGCTCCGACTTGGACTTGGACTTGGACTTGGACGGTGTGTGACTCCCTAGCGAGCCTGCAGCTTGGCCGGCAGCCAGTCAGCGACGCGGCCGAACTTTATTGACCATATTGATTGCTGCTGTATTGATCGCTTGTAACTGATAACAAATAAATGGCCTGGCCACAATCAGCACAGTTGGGTGCTTCACACACCTAGTTCCAGCTCCATGTTGCATACAGTTTTGGTGTTCACTCTGTTAATGATATTGCCAGTTTACACGGTGCAACCCAAAATCCGGCATACAGTAAAAGCAGTCAAATAGTGTCAACAAAATATACAAATATATTCTGTGCTCAAATAAAAACAAATGATCTGGACCTACTTACATATTTAGGTATATTTTTAGGTGATCATCGGCATTATCACTTACTATTTAGTTATTAATCTATTTCATATATATATAGTTCAATAATACCCATGTGGAAGACATAGATTTTGAGGTGATGTTATCGCAATTCAATCATAAATATTTATCTATACAAACAATATGAATATCATATAAACCCTTTGTATGTCAGCATAATAATTCTGCATAGTTGCTTAATTTGTTGGCAGTAGTCAGCACAAATCTTATTTGTATTACTTAATTTGTACATACATATTTAATTCACATTAATCACATGTCCTGGTAGGAATGTGATTCGAGCCCATAGCCAATAGAAACATAATGTTGGTTTGTAGACACTTGAAATGGAGATGGAGAACCAGAAGCCATTCTGTGGCCAAATGAATATGATATCTGAATAGCAGTCAGACAGCAGTTTAATGGTCACGTGTAAACGTGGCCCAAGTCTAAAGACGGCTACTGACTGAGTCGGCCCAAAAACAGCAGGCGGTGTCTGTTGGCTGCTGGCTGTGACTGCTTCTTGTTGGCTGCTAGCTGTCTATCTGTCTGTTTGTCTCTCTGTCTGGCTGTCTGCCACGTTTGCATATTCATAATTTCGAGCTGGATTTATCAATTGCTCATCTCAGTCATGAAAACGCATAAACATTTCAAAGTGCTTGGAGCGGGTCAATAATTTGACATGAACGAAACAATACGCAGAATCTTGCATAAATAACTTGATGCTCAGTTTTTGCTCTTGGACAGCAGTCTCTCTGTGTGTGTGTGTGTGAGTGTGTGTGTGTGTTTTTGTTTTGTTTTTAAAATTCACATGACCCACCCACCGCTTTCCCTTCGCTCCACCGCTGTTCAATGATGTGTGCTGCTGCCTGAACTGAGCGACTGCATCAAAAGCTGGAAGCCTGGCCGGGCTGTGGAGAGTTGTCTACAAACAACAGGCAAGCAAACACTCAGCGTTTCCAGCTGCTGAAGAGCCAAGCGCGCTGAGATCAAGAGCAGCAGCTTGCCAGCGCCAAAGATTATAAGAGAGAGAAAGGCGACTGTTGAGCAGCGATGAGCTCAGCTGAGCTGAACTATCACCAAGTGCCGTTTCGTATGGAATTCAATTTCGTTGTTGTTGTCAACGTGACGCCCACACACACACACACACACACACACACACACATACACACACACACACAATGGAGTTGATGTCAAAAGAAAAGAAAAAGAAAAGAAGAGCTGCAGAGCTTGTAGAGCGTCCTCCTGTTTGGCCCACGCCCACATGCCAGCACATTTGATTTTTAGCCATGGCCATAAAGTGTACAGCAGCAACAG
Organism: Drosophila grimshawi; assembly: GCF_018153295.1. Classification (NCBI taxonomy): domain Eukaryota; kingdom Metazoa; phylum Arthropoda; class Insecta; order Diptera; family Drosophilidae; genus Drosophila; species Drosophila grimshawi. The sequence goes on along the minus strand of NW_025063692.1, from coordinate 16,107,634 downwards.
CAGCAGCAACAGAAACAGCCAAAGAAGCAGCAGCCAGAGTTGGCAATTTTGTAATTAATTTATTGCTACAGGCGGCATCAAGAAATTGTCGTGAAATTCGCGACGTGTCAAAACTATTTTTAATTGGAATGTCCGCGACGTGCGTCTGACCTGATCCAAGTGCAGCAATAAGTCTGAAGAGATGCATGCAAGTGGCAAGCGAAAGATGTTCCAGGCATCGTAAAGTTGGCAAGATCAAAGTGCTTTTTGAGTGCTTTCGTTTCTATTTTTTGCGTCTTAATTGATATGCTTCTTGTATTCCTTTTTTTGCGCTACCCTTGCATTGTAGCTTTGCCATTGGTATTATTATTTTGTCTAGAACTGTGTCACATCAACGATCTAATAAGCTTTACGCATGTATTCCTTATCAGAATTAGAATTCCGTTTGCAAAGCTGTTATAGAATCAATCAGTCTAGCAATTCGTACTGCCATAAACAACTTTCCCGATCCTTAAGATATCTTAATCAAACTCATTTCTAAATGCTCCTAAAATATCAACATCAATATACAACATTCTATATCTACTATAGAAATAGTAGATCAGTTTTGTAAATTTGTAAAGATTTAGATGTGATCAAATAGACTCTGGTCGACAAGAGTATGTAATCTTTGGCATGCTTCAGATAGCAGAACTTTCTTTGCTGGTGTTGTTGCTGTTGTTTTTAGTTGTTGTTGCTGTGCTGATTCTCGTTTGTGTCTGCCACCTTCACATATGACTAATGCACCACTCAATAGACACTAAAGATGCATTACGATCCCCCCCAGCGACTGCGGCAATTGCATTTTAATGCAAATTTGGTGTCAACGCAATATCGACCATGACAGCAGCAGCGCCATCCCATCCTATCATATCCCAGGCCAGACCAGACCAGACCAGACCAGACCAGGCGATCAACGTAGCCCAGCTATCCAGCTCTCCAGTTTTGCCAGTTTGCCAGTTTTCCCAACGCTCACGCATTCAACATTCGTTGCAACATTTGCGGATCGCCTTGCAGCGCGTTGTAAGTGGCAACTGTGGCAACTGCTTGGTGTTAAAGTGACTGATTAAGTTCTGTGTTGTTGTTGTTGTTGTTGTAGTTGTTTCGACTGCTGCCGCTGACGCTAAACGAATTATACGCTTACGTAGGTGGCAGACACTCAGGCACAGTCAGCAGTCAGAGTCAGCGGCAGTGGCAGAGGCAGAGGCAGAGGCACCAGCCAAAGATACAGATGCAGATGGAGCTACAGTTGGAGGCAGAGTACTCGGTAGAGCAGTCACCCGGTACCCGGTACCCGGGGCATAATCATATATAGAGCCAAATGAATTGAGACGCGCCACACAGAGTTATAAATATTGTCGCCTTGCTCTGTGGCGGGGCGTTCCTTGCAATTCTCCTCTGTCTGTCTCTGCGGTTGTCTGTCTCTCTCACTCTCTCTCTCTCTCTCTCATTCTCCCTCTGTGTCCCGCTCTTTCTCTGGCCATGTGGGCGGCACGCATTATTGAGGCCCACTTGGCTGCCACCGTAAGTAGACAAAATTTTGGAATTAAACCGAAATGTACTTGAAATATTCATCGATAATAAAATTGATTTCATTTGTTTAATCATCGAAATTTACTTGAAACTATTTTTGATCAAAATATTTATTCTTTATCTTATCTTAAGTTGTTTAATATGCACAAATTGTAAGATTTCAGCCTTCAGACTTTACAGAATTATGACAAACACATAATTTGACCAGTTGTAGTTTCGTTAGTCCATTTTATAGTTTTATGTACGATTTACATTGTTGATATGATATCAAGCTTTAATGAAACATTTTAAGTCCAGTTAGTCCACTTCAGCATCGCAAATATTCTTTGAATCATGATTGATATAAATCAAGATATGACATTGCGAGATATCTAAGTAATTAAATTATTTACTGTGTTCCATGATGCACAAAGAAATTAAGTTTTACAGGTGAAATACTATTCCGGATAGTATCCTTAGTAACTTATTTGACTTTACGCTTTCTTCTTATATTTGGGATGACAACTAATAAAGTCATCAAGATTTGGAAAATCTGCACATTAAAATTGATTTTATGAGCACGAAGCGAATGGGTTTTATGGCTCGGCTACTGTCGCGACGATCGTTTCGAGTAGATGCTATCGACAGGGTCTCAGGACCGAGCGTAATTGAAACCTTTGACTTATTTTATGGCGATCATAAAACTATGGGTATGAGCTACTGTTGGAGGCTACCTGTTCGGATCTTTATTGTCATTTGGCAAGTTCGATTTGTTCCATTGAGCGAAATGCAGAGTTGTAGTCATTGATGCTTATCGGTTTATCGGAGAAAGTTTTATGACTTGCTTCACTCGTAACTAACGCTGATTCTGCCAGCAGCTGGACACTCTTTGACTTTTACGGTCACTGTAATTTATCGAATTTTCAAAATCTGTCATTTACTTGCCCATACATAACATAAATGTATGAGAGCCAAGTGGACTTGCAAAAATATTTACCAACGAGATTGTATCTGTAGGATCGTAACAATTGTTTGAACAGATGTGCTTGCTCCTCAACTCTTTAACTGCATTTTAAAGGCGGTGCTAAGCGTAGATCAATATATTTTGTAGACTACCAGAAAAATAGAGTTCGTATATATGTTTTAGAAACAGACATTTTAAAACAAGATTAAAATTTGGTTTGTCTGAAATGAAACAAGTCTAATTTTTTTTCTTACTAAAATATTAAAATGGGATGACTGTTAAAATATGACTTCTGTATATTCATTAGAGGACTTAAGCTTTATCTCAATCTGTTGGGGAATATTTATTGTAACTGTACCAAGTGAAGGTGTTTGTGAGTATTTTACTTGTTAACACGTTGAGGTTAATGTTCTTAAATGCGATTAGGTTTATCTGTAGAATCTATATATCTAAATAGAAGATAATGAAAGTTTTTGAGGGTCAACAATCCTAAGTGCTCATGAGCCAAACTCTGCAGTTGCTTTCTGAGTCCATAAATCTTAGTATTTTTCTCCTTAGTTCCTTTTTTCATTTGAGGGCAGCTATTTAACCACCTCTCTCTCTCCCTCTCTGTCTCTCTCTCTCTCTCTCTCTCTCTTCTCAGCCAGCTTAAATCGTTAATCCATTGTCATCGCCTGGCTGGCAGTTCAAAAGAAATTGGCAGGCAAACGGTTTTCAATAGTTGGCATCCAATTTGGATTTTTATTGCTTCCTGTCGCTTGCCAGCTTCCTGTGCGACAAACCTCGCAGCGCCCCCGCAATTTTGATTTCATTCATTTTTTTTGGGTTGGGTTTCGTTTATATTCTGGATTTTTTCTCTTTTTTTTTGCATGGCACTCGCATTTCAAAAGCGGGCGACTTAATCGAGCAAAATAAACCGTTTTCATATGCTCGAATTGAGGCAAACACGTCGCATTACACGCCAGCTGAGACGTAGACGAAATGAAGGGTGCTACGACAAGGGTGGGGGGGGGGGGGGCGTAATAGAGGGGGTGGGGCGGCGGAGTTGCAGAGAGAGAGATCCGAGAGTCGTAGTCTGTTTGTTGGCATACGTCTGGACTCCCGAGGGGAATTACGCTCAGCATTGTGCCAGGGTCTCGATTCGGGCTTAAAACTCAGCCTCAGCCTCAGCCTCAGCTCACCTTGAAAGTGTGTGTGTTATTGTTGTAGAGCTGCTTTCTTCGCCTTTATTGCGTGTGCCGAAATGCGCGAAATCTCTTAAGTTTTTTTTTTTTTTTGAGGTAGCCGCAGCTTTTGTCAAAGGATTATCACTTCCCTTACTCAGTGCCTGCTGCCTGCTGCCTGCTGCCATTTATGTGGCAGAGTACAGGACTGTAGGAAACAGGACAGGCCAAGGGTCTGGCTGCTAATGAGCTATACATTGTGACTCTGCTGGGTGGCTCAACTCCAACTCGAAGCAGCCGGGAGTGTGTGGCAGGGTGGGGGCATTTTGTGATTCGGATACGGATTCGAATTCGCTTGCCCGCCCGGCTGGATGATGACTTTGACAGTGTGCAATATGCGTTGATTTTTTATGGCCTTCAAATTGAAGCTGCGTAGGAATTGAGGCCGCTGTCGCTCTTGCTGTTTGCTGATGCTGATGCTGTTTGCTGTTCGCTGTTTGCTGCCGCTATCGCAGTCGTTGCCTGCCCGGGGCTGGTTCGGCTCCGTTTGGCGTGTTGATCTCAAAATGCAGATAATAATTATTTCAATATGTGTGACTGACTGGGCTGACTGACTGGAAAACTGTGGAGGAGCGTATGGGTCAGGGTAAGAAGTGGTGCAAGGAGGAGCAGATGCAGGAGAAGTAGGGGACGCAATGCCAATGCCATCGCTCGCTCTTCATGATTGTCATGATCATCATTATATTATGCGAATGGATCAAAACCGTAAAGCCGCCAGCTCAGTTTTTTTCCTTGTATTTTTTTTTTTTTTTTTGCATGTGCTTCTACTTTGGGGTTGCTGATGTTCTGCTTATTATTGTTCTTGTTGTTGTTGGTGTTGTTGTTTTCACTTAATCACTTGTAGAGCGGGGCACCCGAGCAGGGATGGAGAACTGTGTGTGGGCAGGACAAGAGAGGGGGCGCGGGCGCGGGCGCGAAACTGATGCCGCGCGTCGGCTGACGGCGGTTTAAGTTGAAAATTGAATTTCTAAGAATTACACAAAACAACTGCAACAACAATAATAAAAACGAAAACAAACCGCAGAGCAATATCAACAAGCCAGTGCGTCGATGTGCCGTTGGCATGCCAGCAACTGAGCCACTGAACCGCCGAGCTGTTGCAGGCTTCGGCTTCAATTTCATTTTTGGCCGCACCTCCTGCCCCTCAATTGGCTTGATGGGCTTCATTTCATTGCATTGCATTAATTTTGCCAATTAAAAAGTAAATAGAGCCTGCATCCTTTTCCACTGACATGCACATACACATCCACATTCAGAGCTACACCCACTAAAAACCCTGAGCCACTGATTCGGGCATTGAATTGAATGCTGAATGCTGCATTTGCTTGCAAAACTTTTCAATACAGCTTAATCCAATCAAAATATATATATGTATATTTATATATATATATTTAAATGAATTATATATTCTACAACCATTAGTCTGTTGGCTGGGCGCTATGTTAGTCAATTGGTTGATAGTTGGTAGAGTGAAGCCCCGCTAAGAATGCTAGCTGACTGTACAGTGGAATCATTCGAAGATTTTTCAAGTGGAATTCTCAAAATTTAAAGATTTTGGAAATTTTTAATACCATAACAGTTGACTTATTAAATATGTGTTCTACTTTTTACTACGGCTATCAATATTTTATTTAATTTTGTGTGGTTTCAGTAATTTGTCTATCATCGTGTGCGATTTCTGATCCCGAGGACAGGGTATCTGCTGGACGAGTTCTCTTGACTATACCAGCGATTTTGTTCATGAACCGGTTTCTGACCTTAACTGATTTTTGCACAAGATGTAAAATACATTTCAATCAGCATATAAATCACAATTTTAACACCGGCTCAAAGGTTTCCCCGATTTCACAGATTAATTTAAATATATATGGAAGTGTTTCTTCAGCTCATTCCTGAATCACCTTAAGAACATTTTATTTAAAAGCCTTGCCACACTGTAGCGTGCAACAATTAAAAGCACGAGGCAACAAGAAGATGGGCCCGCGTTGCGAACGTCGTCATCAAAATCAACATCTTTGTAGCCGTTGTTGTAGTCATTGTTGGCGGTGTCAATACCTTCTACAACGCCCCCAAATTGCTTATGACACATGTATACACCCGCACACCCGCACACACACCCACACTTACACACGCACGCACACACACACACACACACATACGCACAACTTACACATGTCCCGTGCCCAGCAGGCCAAAGTGTTTTTGGGGCGTTTTGTTTTGTGTTTGTTGTTGTTATTGTTGTTATTGTTGTTATTGCTGTTTGTTGCCTTTTCTTTCTTGTGTTTTTTGTTGTTAGTTAGCTGGCGTCAGGCAAAAGTGAAGAGCTGAGCAAATGAACGACTGAACGTCTGAATGACTGACAATCTTCTTGGGCGCCCAGTCGCAACGCGTCGTGGCGCAATTGTCTCCGCCGCCATGCCCTGCCCCGCCCTGCCCTGCCCTGCCCTGCCCTGCCCTGCTCTGCCCTGGCTGCGTATCGCATATCGCACCTGATAGGTTGCTCGCTGCCGTCTGCAGCTGTGGCCCATTGTGGGGCGGCCAACCATTCGTATAATTGTCGATGCGTTAAGGTAATTGTACACCCAGATGCCAGCCAGCTACCAAGCGCTGCTGACTGAGCAACGGCAGCAAGGCCGACCCATTTATACCATAAGTGTGCTTGTTTCTCTATCTGTATTTGTATCTGTATCTGTAACTATAGCTAAAGCTATGGCTATAACTTTAGCCATAGGTTTATCTGTCTCTCTGCACTGAGAAAATAACATTAAACGCAGCTTCCCAGACATACGTGTTGGATTTTATTTATGTTATTACGACCAAATATTGCAAGGCAGTGTATCCTTGGGAATAGTGGCCGACTAGCAGATATCCTGTAGAGAGCCTTAAAATTGTCAGAATAGGTCGCAAGAGCAAACCTCTAAAAATATGTGTGAACTAATTTCGTGGTGATTTATATATGCATAAAATACACATATAAAATATTATTATTCTTATTCTTATTCTTATTCTTTTTTCGATTTAAACGAATCGAATTAGCGATGAAAAATTAAATAAATATACCCTACATACTTATGGATGATTTCTGTTTTTACTAATTGTTTCGTTGTCAATTTGAAAATGTTTAGTTTTGAAGCTTTTGCACTTTGTATGGGTAGATCTTTTTTCGCTCAGTGCAGCTGTTCTAGCTAAATGCTGGGCTAAGGCTTCGGCATCAGAATCGGCATCAGCTTCAGCTTTGACTTCGACTGCGGTTCTGTTCAATGCCGCCGCGTCGAGTCACTCAGTCGTTCCTAAGTTTGCGTTTGTCGTTTGCCGTTTGCTGTTTGCTGTTTGGCATATTGATGGCACGCTCCGGCGCCTGTACGACCCAGTCGCAGTCCCTGCCCCAGTCCCAACAACTGTCCCAGCAGCAGCCCCTGCCTCTGCTAATACAACAACACCCTACGCAATGTAAGCCACACTGAAGAGCATTTAAAACGCTGCCATTTAGTTTTTGCTGACATCAGTTTGGGCATCGGTTGGGTTCAGTTCGGTTTAGTTGAGTTGCGTTTGGTTTGGTTTGGTTTGGTTTGGTGTTTTGGTTTGATTTGCTAGATTTGATTTCAGGAAATCTGTGTCACACACACACACACACACACGCACACACTCACTCACCTGGCTGAATGGCTCGTTGCATTCGCATGCACATTCACAATCACTATTCACTATTCACAATTCGCATTCGCAGTTGCAGTTGCAATTGCCTTTTGTGTGATTTGTTGCATTGTCTGTGGATGGCCGTTTGTGGATGTGTTTTGTTACAATTGAAAAATTATAGCAATTAAATGCATTCTCCATCGTCATACCACGCCCCTCACTGGCCAATTGCTTCGGAGTCAAGAGGATTCACAAGTTGACAAATTGCAAACAAAGATGTAATCTTTAATATTTTTAAATAATCCTAGCTTGTTTTTGCTTAAATCGATTAGAGTTATAGTCGCCAAAAAGTCGATTTAACCAATTCATCTTAACGTATCCAACTTAAGTCAATGTGGAACTTTATATGAATATTTGCTCAATTATAGCCATAATTTTCTTTACATGGTTGAAATCATTTTGTATCATTTTGTCTAGTGCCGTGTATAAAATGTGGGATTCAGATGTTGTAATTTTTTGGCCGGTTGCAAAGTGAATTTATTATTTATGCTCAACATTGTAATTTACAGTCGACTGCCTATAATAGGCATCTTTTTAAAATAATACATTATTTCTAAAACATGAAATAAAATAAAAATGATTTTTTTCTTTTCAACAGTCGACTGATTACTGTTTAAGTTATTGTACATTTTTGTTAGAATATAAAATAAAATTCAAATGACCAGAAGATGCCTTTTAGATAACTTGTGGCTATTGTTTTATTTGCACTTTAAAATGAATATCACAAGGAAAATGGTGCATGTGAATGCATTGGTCCAGTACCGACTGTTGGCCAGGATCTGTGATGCTCGATGCTCCGGGGCATTGAGATGTTGCAGATGTGGCGATGTCAGAGGCTCGACATACATCTGTATATCAGAGAACTCAAGGGTTTCTCTTCGTTTTGTAGTTGTTGCTGTTTTCTTTATACTTTTGTGCCTGATTTCGAATAATTTTTATATGCAGTCATCAACAGCTCATATATATTTTTATTGCCAACGCGCTTTGAGATATGCATCTGAAACAAAAAAAAAAAAAAAAAACAGAAGAACAAAAATAAAATAATCAAAAACCAAATACAAGGAACAAGCGTCGGCTGCCGTTGAACATAATGACAATCACGATGATAATGATAATGATGATGATGACTACTTCTACGTACAGATTTCCAATAAAAATTCTGTCCAGTTGAGTTCAGTTAAGCTGGCTCAGCTCAGCTCAGTATTTCATCTGGCGGGCTGTGTGTGTGAGCGAGATTTACACGCTGATACAAGAAATACACAAAAATAACAATAAAGGCAGAGGCACAAAATGCGCTACAGCGACAACAAAAACAACCATATCAAAAAAAAATAAATAAAAACCAAAAAAAAAACAAGGCAACCGATGCCTTTGGTTGTCGATGGTCGCAGCAGTTAGTCACTCAGTGTAAGATCTCTTTAATACCAGCTCTATAGCCATCTCTGTCTGGACATTGGGCACTTTTTTTTTTTTTTTTTTTGGTTGTAAAGATTTATTTCTTTATTTGGCAGCCCCTTGTCTGCCCTCCGCCCAGGCCCATGGTGCTGTGTCACTGTTTTATTACCAGGAAATTTGTATTTAATATGTTTTTTCCGCGTTTTCGTAGCGTTTCGGGTGCGATATTGTCGCCCCAAGGCGAGACAGTGACACCAAAACGAATACTTTATTTATTTATTTTGTTTTTTACATTTGAGCTGTCAAAATTGTAGGGTATTGGAAGCTGCGCTTCAATGAGCTACCAAAATGCAGCAGAGCTACCAAAATTCCACTGTAAATGTACCCATTGCGGCACACTGTGCGCGAGGGGGGGGCTGCAGCTGATCTGGTATTCGTTATCTGTACGCCCATCGACACGTGGGACATAACTGGGTCGACTCTGAAAACGGTGTCAAATGGTAGCCATACTTCGTAGAAGAGATCTTCAATCGAAATCAATCAGTTCGCAGAAGTGCGGCTCTCAGCACTAAGGGCCCAATTGATAAAGTGACTGTTTAAAAGTTTGGAAATCACTTTTATATCTACATATATATATATATATTCTATACTAAATAGTGACTAAGTGACTATACATTTCGATTTATGAATTCATAACAAGTTATTGGATGTGGGTAACAAAGCAAACATAGCGAAAATATTTAAAACTCATTTCTTTAACTTAATCATTTTGTTGACCTTGTTCTGTCATTCAATATACAGCTCTGTACTTGTCGCTTTCGACACGCTTTCAACTCAACGTGAAACCCACCCACCCACAGCAAGCCAAGTGTAGCAGGTCCGTGGATAATTAAAGACTAGCGCCAGCAGCAACGGCAGAAACGGCAGCAACATCAGCTGCAACTGCCACCAGGCAATGCCTCATCGATCAGTTGAAATTAATAAAATACTCAATAAATGCGCTGCAGAAGAAAGCTCATAAAAACGTGTGCAAACAATCGATCAATCAGAATTTGACAGCAGCGCAAATCTCGGCTCTCGACTCAAATGCACAATTGCTGGCTGAGAGCCAGCAGAGCTGTGGGCAGCAGTTCCAGTCCCAGTCCCAGTCCCAGTCCCATTCTCGGTCGACAGTCGAGTCGAGGCTGACGGGCAGTTGGCCTGCAGTTGGTAACAATCTTTAAGGCAAACTTCAAAACAATTACACAGCAACATTTCCAGCAAGAAGAGAAGCCGGCATGCAAAAGATACAGATACAGATACAGATACATAAGCATTTACGATTGTGAATACGTATCTGAGAGATACAACAGATATGTAGGTAAAGGGAGGTAGACAGACAACTGCCACTGTACGACTGACTGCTGGCTGTTGATTCAAGCGATTAATCGATAACAAATAAAAACATTTCGACAACTACTTCCAAAGAAGAAACTCCAACGACAACCGCCGACCGCCGACCTCTGGTCCCCGTCACCATCGCCGTCTTCGTCTTCGTCTTCGTTTGCATCTCCGGCAAACCTCAGACTTAAGGTCTGCTGAGTCTTTCTTCTTCGACTGCTTGGGGGCTGTCAACAACTCGACATTGTGTATATGAGTGGCGTGGTACGCATAAATGCCATGGAAATTTTCTTTTTAATCAATTATGAGTATTAAGCAAGGGGCAGCCGTACACTAACATCACTTAGCCAAACAGGCAACGGGTACTCGCATTCAAATTTGTATTTGTATCTGTATTTGTATTTGTATTTGTATTTGTATTTGTATTTGTATCCGTATTCGGGTGACGCGGCAAGGCGCGCACAAGATAAAAATCGCAAAAATTCTTTATTGAATGCTGTGGATGCCAACGCCAGGCTATCCATACATCAGTATATACATACATACATACATACATACATACATACACATGTACATACACACACATATGTATGAGTGTGTACTATATATTGTGTGTACGGCCCGAGTGTGTGTATACAAGTGTAATCTGCGTGCCTCTAAGCATGTGAAGTAGCACTTTGTCTGTGCCTCAAGTTGAAGTAGCTGCGGCAGCCAGCCAGTCACAGTGGCATAGGTACCATAGGGACTCGAGAACTGAGACCCGAGGCCCAGGCAGCCTCCAAATTCCATTCGGCATATGCTTCTTTACCACATTCGGTTCGGTTTTTTTTTTCGATTTCAGCTTGTGGCGCTCTTAGACCGTTTGGGTTATTTGGGGGAGCTTTTCAAAGTTTTGCTTTGACTCTTTTTCTGAGGATCAGCTAAGGTTAGGATGGACAATTATCACAAATGATATTCTCAGAAAATTGCAACACTAAGAATTTGTATTCCTTAGCTAAATACTTATATTAATTTGCATAATAATCGTAAAATTGGGAAAAACTAAAGAGTTTCATATTTAAATTAAGTATTTTCGGGTTTATCTAAAATTGTGTGTTTTCCAATCATTTGCATAATACGAGCTTTAGCATAGGTTTAGATTTGCTGTACATCAAATAAACGTATGTCAAGCTAATTATTACATACCAACGAATGAACAGATTATTATTGAAAGCTGATTAAAGCCATTGGAGCTTTTAAGCTTTAGATGACTAACAGGATATTTCACATAGTGCGTAAGTAAATATGCTGATAAGGACAAAGATTAAATCAAGCATTAAAAATGAGCTTTTTATATGAAAAATAATAATAAAATTTTAACGATAATGCAAAAATGTGCTGAGAGGTATATTTTATGTAGCTTTGCGAATTTGGTTATAAATGCCGGAAAGCTTTTTGAAATTCATGGTGCTGATCATACAATCAGTATGCCGCATTTGTTGAATTGTAGGGGATGATAATCAAACAAATCATAATCGGTGGATGGGCAACAGTAGACAGTAGCTGAATATGCTTCAAACGGTCGACAGTTTGTCTGTCAAATTGACATTACACGTTGCAGCAGCAACAACAGCAGCAACAACAGCAGCAGCAGCAGCAATGTCAAGTGCAACGACGTCGCGACGACGGTGGCGAAGGCAGCGCCCAACAAGTTGAATTTACATGACACTTCTGGCAGGCGCAGGAGCTACAAGGAAGCAACTGCACGCGTAGGCTGGCTGCTCTGACCATGGACCTGACAGACTCTGACTGATGCGCCGACTGCGCCTGTTGGCCTGTTGGCTTCTGTTTGCGGCACTGACTCAGCAAATTGTAGCTGAAACTGAAGCAGGACTGCGGAGACTGCGACTGCGACTGTGTCTGTGTCTGTGGCTGCTGATTTTCTGGTTGGATTCGTCCAAACCCGGACCGGGGGCAACCTGTTGCCAACTCATTAAATAATGCCGATGACTGGACAAATTTCAGATATACATATATAAATTCATATATATGTATACGTAAATAAAAATAAATAAATATAACATATATATTTTTACAATTTTTTTTGCTGCTGCTTAAATGAAAAGTGATTAAACACGGCAAGGAAGCAAAAGCCAAAGAGGGGCAGAGTTGGCAGTAGGCTCAAATTTATAATCCTCCTTGTGTAGTGAAATTGCATTTGGCTGCTGCTGGCTGTTGCTGGCTGTTGCTGGCCGTTCGCTGCGGACTGCAGTTGGTCAACGTTGGCGTTATAATTCTACTCGACTACCGACTGCTGACTGCTGACTACCGACTCCAAGTCCAATCCCAATTCCAATTTCAGCTCTGGCTCAGTGCATTGCTGCCCTGCCAAAGTGACACTTGTACAGATTTTCTTAATGCGCCAAAGTGCCACTTGTCGTCTGTTGATGCACCTCGTCCTTCAAATCCACAGCTTGCCACAGCCGCAGCTACAGAGCCTTCATGTTGGAGCCTGTTCTCGCCGACAGATCGAAGCTTTTGTGCGCTAAATGCATATGTCCCAGACCCCGAAAGAGCGAGAAAAAGAGAAAGAGGGAGAAAGATAGTGAGAGAGAGAGAAAGAGAGAGAGAGAGCGCGAACATGGCCAAGACAAAAGTCAGTGGCAGAAGCCTCACAGTTGTCTGCTGATTTCAGTTCTAATTGCTGCCCAACGCATAATTTGTCATATGCCAAATTAATAAATGACTCCCAGCGGCAGTTATATACTTTGTTGCCATTGAAACATTGTTGCACCACAAGCAGGTTGACCACTCATCGCTGCCACCGGTGGCTCAACACAGTAGCAGCTGATTTGGCTTTAAGTTGGCAGAGCAACTGCTGATTGAGTGTCCGCTGGGAGAGAGTGGGCAGCAACTGGGATTCGTATGGCTTGAAGTTGAGCTTGGCTCTTGACTTGTCTTGACTACTGTGGCTCGTGATGCCTGTGTGATGTCCGCCACAATCAGAAATCAATGAATTGCGCCAACAAATAGGACAGTATCGGACTTAAAGTCTTCGAAATTTAAGGAAATAGTAATTATATACATATTTGCACTCATATTTGTATGTAACAAAAAGGTCTTCACACATGAGCTCGTCTTTTGACGGATAGTTAAATAGTTGTATGATATGTAAACAGTCAAAATTAAGATCATGGTCATATCTCTTTGGCGTCTGATGTTGACATCGAATTTAGTTATGTATTTTATATCGTAGGCGATGTCTTTTCTAATGTGTTACATACTTCTCGTCAAATATATATATATATATATATATATATTTTCAATACTCCTGCCTCTTAAAATAATTCGAATTGTAAGGATTTATTCTTAAAATATTAGATATTCGATTTATTAAATATTTATGCTCACATCACACATTTAGTTCGATATTAAATTGGCTTCTGGCTGCCTGGAATTCTAGTCAAATATAGTAAAAATAATTATAGTACTTATTTGAGCTAAGATATTTGAATAACTCAGCACAGAGTTGACCGATCAATGACAATTCCACTTGCATCTGCACACATTGTATATTGGCCGCCATTATAAGTAATTGCTGCAAGTTGGGGCTTGGTCGGAGTTGACTGCTTCCAATCACCGAACATTTAATAAATCTTAAAAGGGGCGTTGTTGTTACGAGTCGAGCAACTTGCACAGAGACAACCACAATGACAACTTCAGTGAAGCGACAATAATAACAATAACAACAACAACAACGACAACTTCTCTTAATTGCAGCTAGTTGTTATAGTTGTTGTTGTTGTTATCATTATTGCCGCTGAGGCTGCTGCTGTTGTTGTAATGATGGCCAAAGTCGCCAGGCAGCTTTTTTGCCCAGCTACTTAATTTATTTGTCACCGAACCGAAGCGCAAATGAAGTTCGAAAAAGCAGCATGCAAAAGAAAAGAGCAACATCAAGAGAGACAACAACAACGACAATGACAACAATAGAAACAATAATAACTACGGAATCGTTTGAAATTATACAGGATGATAATGAACATAATGTGTAAAAAGAAAAACGAAGCACAAAGCTGTCGGTCGTAGTTGCAGATGGAGTAACAGAATCACCAGACGGCAAGACGAGCAAAAACGCTCAAGAAATAATTACAAATTAAAACGAAACACGAATGGAGGGAAAGAAAGCCAAGCGTGGGGAGTTGATGAGGGGCATACGATGGCATACGATGAGGAAGGGACGGCAAACACTTTTACAAAAGTTTTAAAAATAGCTGCGACGCTGGCCACGCATGCGCAAAGATTTGTCATAATTGATAAACGACAACAGCTGCCACAGCAACAACATAAACAGCAACAGCAATAGCAGCAGCAGCAGCAGCAGCAGCTTTTAAGGCTACATATGCCACATATGACAACAAGTCACTAAGTCAGTCACTTCAGACTTCAGACTTCGATGCAGACCCAGGCCAGACCCCGGGCCGATGCCAATGGCAATGACAATGAAACGCCTCGCCGGGCAGACAAATCGAAGCGTCGTCATTTTAACGTGGTTGTATTTATGTCAGCAGCAGCGACAGCAGCGGGTGGAACAGTCATCAGGGTTGGTCGACACGGGTTAATGGGCGGCTTGAGGCGGAGAAGAACGAACAGAGCTAGTTGCCTGGATGGTTACCGATCGATTTGAACGAACATTTCTATATACCTTACTTACATATTTATCTGGAATATAAAATCAACTTTTCTCAACTTGAATTATATTTGCAATTAAATATAAATGATTGATATAATTATTGAAAACATTTGAATATCGATAGCTTGAATAGAGAGAATATGATGTCAATAGGAATATCTGAAAAAGACATCAATTTATTGATAATGCTTGGCTGAGCCTCAATTCATAAAATTGTTGTTTCAACAGCTCGAATGATTTTTGTGGGCTTAATTCGGAACACTTTCGCTTACTACTGCTGACATTCGTAACTTATGTAAGGATAAGTAACTTGAGGTTGTGAGTTCAATATGGGTTTTGTTTTATTTTGAATAACTAACTGTGATGCCTACATGTCTCTCTTCGCCATCTCTCCATGCAAACTGCTCACTAATTTGATAGTTTAATCTGTGGTCAATGATCTGTGAGTCAGTTGCCTACTAATTTAGTGCCGTTCTACATCTTAGTAGCGCACTTCGACGGAGTGATGACAATGACAATTGAGTATAACTACTATGCTGCTGACTGTGATTCTCGATTCCCGATTCCCGATTCCGACTGACAACTCTTAGCTCCCAACTCCCCATCCAACACTCAGTCCAACTTTAACTGCAAGTCGGCCAACTGTGACAACGATGACGCCAAATTGGCAGCGCTTCTTTTCGAACGTGAGAACCAATTGCTATGTATGGTCGTTCCATGCCGTCCACAGTTTTGTCCCAACTAACTGACGGGATTGCGTTGACCGAAGCTGTTGATTTTGTTGTTGTTGTTGCTGTTGGTGTTGCTGTTGGTGTTGCTGTTGCTGTTGGTTAGAGCGAGAGGTAGCCCATAAATATTTTAATGATGATTACATTTTAAAAACGAGTGAGGAGCACAGTCAAAGGCGAAGGCGAAGCAAGCGGCATGAAATCGAATCACAGTACCGATCAAGAGCTGGAGCTCCACTCTGGACTGCTGTTGTGGCCTGGCCATGGACATGGGACTTGGGTCTGTGGCCCTGATGAGCTACTACACAAGTACAACGCGACACTGACGACATTTTTGGAATTACATTGACAGGCCAAGCTGAAACTAAAAGCGATAATTATTGCCGACGCGACGCGAGGCGGCCAGCTCAACGGATCTGGATCTCCTTCGCCCAACCAAAGTGTTGGCGATCGTGTCGCGTAAGCTCAAAGAGATCTTTGCTCGAAAACGCTAAGGCCAGGCCGAGAACTTGCAGCTGTAGTTTGTAGTTTGTAGCTGATCGACGTCTGCGGCGTCTTGCCAATGTAATTTCAATAATTTTATCTGGTGGTGCTCGCGCGCCAGCCGTGATTCGATTGGTGAGCGGTAAGGCCGTAAGCGGTCAGCGGTGACAGATCAAAGCCTACTTCTTCTCTCTCTCTCTCTCTCTCTCTCTCACACTCACTCATTCACTCACTCTCTCTCTCTCTTTTGTGGAGTACAATTGAGCGTTGGGCGCAGAGTCGGCAAAGATCACTGATCACCTGCCTTTGGGACAGTTGGACAGGTTGGGCGGTGATTTGCCATTGCTCCTGCTCCAGATGTTTAGCTGCACTTTGGCGGCAACTGAGATGCGATCCCAATCACATACACTCGCACACACAAGGGCACATTCAAAACGCAATCATCAACATCAGAGTGAGCCTCATCGCGCTGATTGTCTCTCTGCACTCTGCCAATTACTCGCCAGCATTGTTGACATGCCATTTGCCATTTGCATCGTTTTCGTATTGATTTGTTTAAGTTCTGGCCAAGACGCAGGCCAATCAGCGCAAATTTTGACCCCCAAAAAAAGAATTGCCAACAAAACATTCAAACAAAAACACGAGCAGGAACAATAAAATCAGCAAAAACAAAACTCACGCATTTTTCTCCCACGGCACAGCAGCGTGTGAATGAGAAAATCCACTCGACGTTACTCCAAGTTCAATGAGCCGATCGAAAATACAAGTATGTCAAAAATCTATTGAATCCAACAGTGGACTGACGGCTGGATTGGCTGATTACCTGATTGCCCGATTGACTGGCTGGGCCGACTGGTTGCATGTCTCCACGTCCTGTAGGTCAGTTATCGACCCAGTTTATGTGAGGATATTCCAACTGGTTTCGCATTTCCTTGCATCTCCTTGATGGCGTTTTGCTATTGATATCCACACTTCACAAACATGTATTTGCATACGTGCATAATATATACATATACTTATATATCTGTATATATTTATATATATAATTATTCATTTGTCTAAAAATAACGATACATTTGTCTAGGAATTCATACAAAAAGAATAATCTTCACGATCAAATCGAGCTATATACCAATCAATTAATTTTATTTTAACTTACAAATTTGCATACTGACACTTTTGGTAATTCAGTTGGCTCTGAGACATTTAGGATCACATTTTCTTCATTATGGGAAAGCATTTAAAACTATTTTTTTTAGGTATTGAACATATTTTATAATTTAGAATATGTTATCGTGTCAAGATGAATACCACGCAAACAATTTTGTTTTTTTTTTTTGGTTGGCGTGTCAAAATGATATTCTGCAGGGATATGCTTATTTGTTTGGATTATGCAGAGCACAGTTTCATTGATTTCATGGGATTTTAGGAATGTTGAGATGGTTAATTGGTATTTGATCGGTGATTTTAAGTTCAAGGTAGCCCTTCAAGATGAGCAGACTTTACAATTCGACTGTGATCTCTGCGAGTTGGACATGCAAATGGAAATTTGCCACGCCTTTCACCACTTCTTGTTTATAAACGAAAAACACAAAAAACGAAATCTTTTTCCCACACCAATTGGCAATTGACTGGGCATTACGATCATCTGGGCTATATCTGGGGCTTTGATAATGCGGGGTCTCCCCATTAGTCCGGGGCGCAGTCGCACATCATTTGAAATTCCATAAGCGTTTCAGTTCAAACATAAAATAAATAAAAATCAGTACAATTCGAAGAGTTGTAGTCGTTGCCTTTGAGCTTTTGCGACAATCACTCACGTTGCCTGCCTGGCTGCCACAGTGGTTCCGTCTACATCGCAGCGCCCTCCCCCCTCCCCAGCCACTCTCTGCTGCCCAGCTCGGTTAATGCCTCCTGCCTCAATCGGCAATGTCTTTGACGCTGTTGGACGTTCGTTAAACGTTAAATGTTCTGCGTATTGAAATTAAATTTGTGTCGCTCGACACGATGACTTATTCAATTATTCGATAACACGTGATTGAATTATTGAAATAACTCTTTGACTCTTTTGCATTTCCCTCCTTCATTCATTCCATCCAACCACACTTCAATATACCCTATACCCCATGCACAAATATTAGTCTCTTTCCATTTTTTCTTTTCATACACAACATTTGATATGGATAAAGATGTCAGTTTGGCAGGATTGCCGTGGCGTATATTATTAATTCCAAACATCCCTGTTCACTTGAGTAAGCCGATCAATTACAAGTAGAACGGAGTCAGTATTTAATTTCATATACTCCTTCACTTGTACTCGAAGTGTTCATTAACATTAGCATTACACTAGACTATTATTAAAGATGTATTCATTGTAAAGTTACAAAATATTTTTATATAAATACATAATTTATTTGCTGAATTCGGTTATAATTTATTCTGTTGCAGAAATGTGTGTTTTTTATTCTGTCGCAATATTTCCGCATTATATATGGATATAAGCCGTGTCTCAGTGTCAATGTGAGAGAACCGTGTGACTTTTCCTACTTGATATTCTATTATTAAGTTGCTTATCGCATTTGCAACAAGTGTTGGGGGTCACAATTACAGTCGAAGCCAAGCTGAAAACATTTTTATATTTCCATATTTCGAACTTGTAACTGTCAATTGCCAAGTTTGACTGCTCATTTTGCATAATTGTGCGACGTTACGGGCCGAGCATACAAATTTATTATTGAACTGAATTTTTTATGCTTTGATTTATGATTACCATTTACAATGAGCCCCGTTTCCATCCCGTCTGACACCCGCCAGTCAACCGATTGTGTGTGCTTGTGTGTGCGCTCGTCAAGGGGCCAAAGTGAGGGGGGCAAGGGTAGGGCTTACTTTTGCTGGGCTTGGCGGCACAGCACTTGGAACGTTTTAAGATCAAAAATGCTAATTGAGCTGTTTATCGATTTGTCAACAACAATAATAACAATGGCAGCAGCAACAACGGCAATCGAAATGACAAGCCACAAAAAACTCGAACAATGGCCACATTAACAGCGACAATAACAACAACATTTTTTGTTCATTGTTGTCGGTGTTGTTGCTGTTGTTGTTGTTGTTGCTGTTGTTTTGGGGCACTTTTGACGGTGCTCCTGTTCATTTAACGCTCCCCACCAACTTTTATTGACCATTAAAATTGTGTCAAAATGTGTTTGAAATTTTTTATTGTTAATTATTCGAAAAGCGCGTGTAATGTGGAACCAATCAAAAATGCTGCCAACGCCAATCACGAACAAAAAAAATAACACTTGAGCCATGTATTGATCAGCAAGATAATGACAATGTCAGGAGCTCATAGTAGCCAATTCTAACGCTGAAGCTGATGAGAATCTATAATAATAGCTCGAGTAATAATGCATGGGAATAATTTAACGCGGAAGTAGTGTTAAAAAACCATCGATGGCTTTCCATTTTTGTTGTTAATAATACAAGAATTAACACAAAATCTGACGTTCATTGAATAATTGATAATTGTGATGTAATAATAATAGTATTTATAACATTGTAGATTTTGACAAATAGATTCAGACTGTAAGTTAGTTCACTCTGCTTACCATATATATTTAGAAATAACTATTTATAATACCAAAAATTTCATATACATGTATATTTGCTTCAAAGAAACAAGAAATTTTCTTATGAAGTAATTTTTTTTAAACTTTTTTTCTGCATATTTAAAATATATTAAGAATTTCGACAATGCGAGCTCATCTATCCATTTAAAGGATATTATACAATTCTCATGGAATCGTTAATTGTTTCAATACCAAGAATCCTGAAGCGATCGACATTAGGTGCAATTAAGAGCTGAAGCCAAGTTAAGCTAATTTCACTCATATCTACCCAATCCCGGTCCCTCTCTTCAGAAGCCGTCAAGAGTCAGTAAAGCGTGAAGGCAAAACGCCAAATGCCAAAATGAAATGAAATCAAAATCGAAAACTTTAAATGAATAGACATGCAGATCGGACAAGCCATAAGAATTCAACAACAACAACAACACAAAAATGTATTTATATATGTATGTATATATTTACCGCAGCAAAGCCAGAAAAATAAAACAGTGGAAGACAGACGGCTGATGGGGTGGCAGGGAGAATAAAAACGAAGAGAAGGGGCGGAGTGGAGGCTTTGAATAATGAGGCACTGGGGGTAAAACTGATTAACTACGTGGCCGCATCGCGAATACGCTGAATGACTGTCAGGCGAGCTGACACACTGCGAGCAGAACTCACTGACTGACATTTGATTATTGGCTTCCAATTTGTTGCAGATGTGTCTTGGTCGATTCTGCTCTTTTTTCTTTTTCTTTTTTGCTTCTCTTTTTTGCTCTTCTCGTCTTTTTTTTGTTTTGTTTTGTTTTTGTTTTTAGCGCAAATTGCGTGCCAGTCGGAGCTGTGGCTCAGAGCTGAGCTGAGATTCAGGCTGCAATCACGGCGCGCAAATTTGCAAAATGTGGCCAACAACAACAGCAACCACATCCATAACAACAACAACAACGGCAGCAGCGTAGTGAAGTCGCAACGAACAGAAGTCAAATTGTGGCCAACATGGAAATTAGTGGAGCTCGTCCATTCAGTTGCTGCCTGATCGAAGCAGCAGCAGCAGCAGCAGCAGCAGCAGAAGCATCAGAAGCAGCAGCCGTGATCTCGATTCGAAACTTTGTAGCGGCTGCAAATCGGCGGCAGGAAAGGAGTTATTAAAGTCGCTTGGCGCTTGCGCCAGACAGAGACCACAGACACTGGGGCAGAGCGAGAGGGCGCGCTTGTGACCATTGCGCGAGCGAGACAGGGCTAGTGCGCTGTTTAATGAAGGCAGTTCGATCGATTTGGCTGGCTTGGCTCACTGTTGCCTGCCTGCCTGCTTGCTTGCTTGCCTGGCTGGCTGGCTGGCTGGCTGGCTGCAAGTCGTGGCCGTGCCATGCCACCGCCTGTCAAGTTGCAAGTCTCGACCAGCCTTTCAGTTGTGCTCTTGTTGTTGTTGTTGCTGGCTGCTGCTGCTGTGGCAGCATTTTCGATCTGTCTGTCAGTCAGCTGCCATTTTTGCTTGGGCCACAGCACTGCCAGTGCTAAAAGTAACCAACCAGCCAAGCAAAGCCGGCCGAAGCAGCCAACCAATTGATTGACATTGCCCACAACGCCCTTTTATTTTTTTCTTATTTTTTTCAGTGTTTTTTTTTGCTTTTAGTAGTTGACTGGGCGGGCCGCGGCCCATTGGCTGAGACTTTTGAGCGCAACTGTACCGGAAATGTGTAAAGCGAGCCATTCATGAGTTTCTGCTGAATTATGCCTGAACAACTACAAATTATACAACAATACTCGTAATTAATTAAGCCAAGCGCTAAAAAGCCCAAAAAAAAAAAGAAAAACAAAAAAAAAACCAGTCAACAGGCACTCAACAACCAGTTGCCAAGCTGCCCAGTTGTTGCCACTTCATTCAAGAAAAAACTGAGAATGGCGACAAAAACACAGTTATCTCAGCGCATGCAGTGCGTGTGTTTGTGTGGTGAGGAGGAGGGTGGAGGGTGGAGGGGGTTGTAGATATTTACCTGTGTACACATATGAGTGGTAATAACTAAAGACGGCCCCGAAAAAACGAAGACAAAGTCGTTGAGCGGTCAAAGCCGTGTAATTATGAAATTCAAAGAAATGAAGCATAATAAAAAAATATAAAAAGTTATAGATACGTATATATATGAGTGTATGTATGTACATATGTATGTGCATTTGAGTATTGCAACTTTGTCATGAAGTCTTCAAAAATCGAATAAAATAGTATTGAAGTGGCAAAGTTGGTCTAATAACATATAGAGAAGAAGTTACACTCGACTTATTGGTAATTATAAGTTATTTTTCTAAGCATTCGTTTTATTTAATATGGATTATTATGGGCTTGCATATATGTATATGTTTATTGTTGTTTGGAAATCAGAAACTTAAAAAAATTAAATCTCTTTGCATCAGCCAACGTAGTCCTTAACCATTTGAGATTTCTGCGACATTTTGCATTATTTGTTGCATTATATATTTTTCGGCTGAGGGTATAACAAATTCGTCAGCTCGCTGATAACTTGTCATTTTCTTTCTGGTTTTATTTGTATTTATTTATTTTTTGCATTGTCAAATCGGTTGACAAATTAATACACAAAACTGCGTTCTCGTTGTTTTGTGTGGCTGTCAATCGGTTCGTTTGAAGTTGACCGCCGCTGCCTGGACTTGAATTTCTAATTTGGAGCTGCTTGCAGTTCCCCCTAAATTGGAAGTGCTATAAAAAGCAAAACATCAACAATTAACAACAATAACAGCAACAACGGCAACAACAACTTGGAAATACAACTTCTACTGGACAGCGCCATAATTTGATGGCCCGGGCATTTTCTCACCGCTTTTGAGCGTTTTGGTGTTCGGCTGTTACTTTATTTTACACTTTCCAGCGAATAGAGCTAAAACTTTAATAACACTCGTGTAAACACACAAGCCAACAAATTTATAATCATTTGGAATTGAGTTATGTCTTAATAAACTTTTTCTGTCCATACAAACATACATGGGAACATACATATATATTTTACATGCAACTTGCCTCTTTCTTCTCTTTCAGCTGCCACTTGAGGAACTGCTATTACTATTTGTTTTTTGAATCGAAAGCGCAAGGTGAGTTCATCAATTAAAATCCAAATCGAATGCCTTGTTTTTAAGCAAAACTCTTTTATTCATCGCTCTCTAGCTTGATACTTATGCGAATTTTAAATATTTAAATTTAATATAAATATAATAATAAATATACTCATCGTACAAAATATATATGCATGATTCAGTTACAGCTTTTCTTTCCATGCATTGACTAACTTACGATCATCTCTATTCAGTAGTACTTTTTTTAGTATTTATAAGGAGAATTTCAAACCGATTTTTATCACAATTAAATCTTGCGCTCTTCAGTTTGTACTGTAAATATAATATTATAAATAAGATTCTGTAATTAATAATGAAAATTAAATAAATATCTTCGTAGTAATTTTTTTCTTTGGCCATCCATAAAAGGCAGTTGAAGTTCTCATTGCTTCAATTGACTAATCCTTTTTTTTTGCTTAGAGCTAAGCATTTTCCAGTTTCCCAGACATTTGGGTAGACTGAGCCAGACAAAGCGCCACAATCGCCACATTTCTAATTAAATTCTCAACGTTTTTTCCATTCATTTGTGTATATGCAATTTTTGATTGACATTTTACATTAAATGAACTCGCCAGGACTGGGAGAGTGGCCGTCGGGCCAGAGCCATAGTCAGAACCAGAACCACAAATACAAGCACAACCACCACAACCAGAGACTAATACTGAGATAGACTCGGAGCCAAAGACGGAGCCAGAGCCAGAGCTTGAGCCAGAGTTTGGATCACACAGCGTTGAAATTGATCAATTTCACATAATTTCAAGGCAACTCGACGCGGTAATGCAAATCCGACAGCTGCGCCTGCGCGTTAGAAGCGCTCAGAAATGCGCAGAATTAGAAAAAGATACTAACACACAGATACAACATACACACACACACACACACACACACACACAGACAGATATATTCATAGTACTATATACTATACTCGGCGGCTTATGATTGACTACCAACTGAATTGAGCTGCAGTCTGAGTATGTACATATATATGATATGATGTGATGTATGTACATATAAAAGATACGATATGTGTGCACATACATACATAAATGTACGCATCGTGGCCTCTGCGGAGATCTCCTTCCTGGTGAATATATGTATGTTTGGCCTGACGCTGCCATTCTCATCGCCATCCTCCAGTGCGTCCACATCCATCCGCAATGACAACTTGACGTGCTTTGGGCGCTTTAAACGTTTTGGTTTTGGCCGCATCAGCTTTACACCTCGTCGCGGTCCCCTTGTGCGGCTTTTAATTGCTCGCCGTCGCGTCGTCTGCTGTATTTCTTCAGCTTCTTTCACAATTCTCATTGATCTTTTTCGAATGTGCGCAACTGTCGGATTTCTGTGCGCTGTCAGTGGTTGTGGCCACAGCTTCAGCATCAGCTTCAGCATCAGCTTCAACTTTATCTGTAGTCTCCAGTCTCAGTCTCAGTCTCAGTTCTGACTATGGCGTGGCATATCTTTGATTTGCTAATTAACGGTTTGTCGGTTGAGTTTGACATTTGAACATGAGTTCTTGACATTTGGCGCGCGGGAATTGGCTCTGGATTTAGCTTTGGCTTTGGCTTTGGCTTTGACTTTGGCTTTGACTTCGACTTCAGATTTAGCTTTAGATTTGATTTTTGTTTTCGTTTTTGCTTTTTTTTTTTGGCTCTTACGTCTTTGAGTTTTTGAGCGCATCAAAGGCATAATTTGCGTGCAATCAATGTCCAATCATCGATCCAAATCCAAGAAACTATTAGAATTATTTTCTGTAACGCTAAATGCTAAGTGACTGAGGTAAATCCACCGAATACGTATTCAAATAGTTTAAGTATTGGGAGAGGCAGTGGCTTGCGACAGCTGGAATACATGGTGAACACCCTGAATAATCTTTCATTGTTGCACATGTTGCAACAAGTTTGATCCACATAAAATTGTTTTCAAAGTTATTGCTTAAAAGCCAAACAGCTGCTCCAATGACACCACAGTGCCTCTAATTGGGTTTTGAAGCTTTCCTTCTGGGTCTGATGTTACAACGTTATTATGTAAAATTTCTAAGACTATCGGCAATTAACGTTGCACTCGAGCTATTATCGATAGTTTTTGTTGTACTGATTGTGGTGAAAATGCGCCAGGCCAAGACATGACTAAATGTGAAATATTTCAACAGCTTAACCGTTTAGAGTTCGTGTTGCCGGTCTTCCCCCATAGCTCAGGGTACAATAATATTAATGATGATGTGGTGTTGATGTTAAGTGCAGTTTAATAAATGAATTGTCTCTCACTCGCTGCATGCTTTAAAAAATGAGCTATGCAGTTGTCCGCGTTGTCCATTGCCCATTGCCGACGAGGCTGTGTCTAATTCATCAAGCGCTTGGTTCAGTGGGCCTGGTTCGGTTCAACGGCGCAACTGCAACTTCCTGCATTTGCATGTGGCAACAGTGAGCACTGAAGAACTGGCCAGGGAGTCAATGCATTTCGGTTAATAGATGATACGACTTTTCAGCGCATTTTTAGCCATCCCATTTTTGGGGGCAACACGCTCTCCGCAATATCATTTGCTGGCGGAAAAACGCTGCGTTCAGCTACTTGCTTATTCACTTTGGCACCACTGTGCGGTGCCTGCTCATTTGTCTGGCGGTTAGCTGCTCCAAGTTAGCAACCAACTGCCCGCAGTCTTCAATTCAGTCTTGTTGCCGGCAAGCCTATTTCTTACAACTTCTTCAAACAACTGCAACAACTGACGTATCATAAACAACAACTACAGCAGCAGCAGCAGCGCAGCAGCAGCAGCAGCAGCTTGTTGTCGTTGTTGTGTCTGTTCGGCTAGTTGCTCTTGCACTTGGCTGCCTGGCGAACCTTTTGCCAAAGTATTTCGTGTCTTGAGAGCAGTCCGCGTCTAACAAGCCCAAGAAAAATGGGCCCAACGCCAACTTTTGGTTAAAGCGCAAACACATTAAAAATGCTTCTACTGCTGAAAGTCTGTTGATATTGTTGTTGCTATTGTTCGCGGATATGCACTACTCTATAGCCAATAGAAGCAACTGTCATATAGATAGATACTACATACTATATTAGACTGAAACTATAAATATCCAAACACTTAAATATTAAGTGGGCAAAATAAATTATTTGTAATAATAGCAACCATTTAAATGTTTTTCAAAGTAAGAGTTATTTTCATCTGTACAGATAATATTTAGATATATTTGACAAACTAAAGCTGACAATTTCTAAGGATGTGAAAATATAAATTGTGAGCTTTTTCATGCTGATAAATCGTTGATAATCGGTTCTCTCGAGGATATATATAGTGATATAGTGAAATGTATCCAAGCTATCAGTTATATATAAACAGATGAAATATTTATCATATCCTTTGAAATTAAAATATAGCAATTGATTCGCATATTTATTATTTAATTGATTTGCATAATATATAGCAATACATTAATTGGTATTTAATTGGATCTAGTTAGGATATCTTAAGTGCGGTTTGGGCTATTAAATCGCCGTCCTCTTGTTGTTGCTTGTGGCTCAAGGCGTCAAATGCACTTTGCAAAAAAGCATTTCCTCCAAACTTGTCTCAATTTTAGTGTGTGTTGCGCTGCGGGCCTTAGTGTGAAATAGCTGCAGCAACAATTACAGCAACGGCAACAGCGACAGCAACAAAAATTTCGCAGCTAGCTGCGCGATTTATCTTTGGGGGGCTGGCAAGTTAATGTGGCAATTGTATGCTAAGCAGCAGTTGAGGCAGCAGAAGAAGACGAGTGAGCAGTAGATGTTGTGCGCTGCAGGAAGAGAACTGGGGGGAGGGTTGTTGAGCTGACCGAGGCGGTGGAGGCTGTTCAACGGTTTTCATGAATGAATTAGACAACGACCAAAGTTTGCCTGAACGTCGGCCGTTTCGTCGAAAGGGCAGCAACTCAATTTACAGTTGCCGGACGCGCGGAATTCCATTGCCCACGGGGTGACCATTTCAGGAAAGAAAACAAAACCAAGAAGAGATTTCAAATAAAATATGAAAGAATTACATACATATATACAGTGTATATATATGTATTCATCGGCTGCCAAATGCAGGTTCATTCTCCATTCCACTCCATCCAGCATCCAGCAGCCAGCTGCCAGCACCCCGCCCCCTAAGGCCAATGCATCTCATGGGTGTGATTTTAATTTCATACACAAATGAACGCAAATCATTGCGGTGCACGGGGGCATTGAACATGGGTGGGGAGGGGTGGAGCTTTGGCGCCAATTGCTGTGGCATCCTGCTGACAAAAAAAAAAGGAAAAAAAATTACAAATAATTCCAAGAGCAATGAGAAAATAGCAATAACTCCCACGAAGATTAATAACACACACACACATACACACTCACACACATACACACTCACATGCTTGTAGCTAAATAAGCAAAAAGAAAAGCAACGCCAAATACAAAATGCAAGAGAAATGAACAATAAGCATAGAACAGAAAATGAAATTTATGCATAAAAGAAAAGAAAAAAAAAAACAAAAAAAAGAAGAAAAGAAAAATAAAAGATATGCCAAAGAGGCTGGCGTACAAATGGCCCATCAAAAGCGCGGCAAATAAAAGAAACGATAAAGCAACAACAATAACAACAATCGAGCAAACCAGGCGCAGAAAGTGGGTGGAACATTTCTAGGGGAATCAAGCCAAGATTGAATCGAACTCGTATTCGAGACAGAGACAAAAAATATAAGGTGAAAGCAAGCACTTCTTACACTCTTCAACTTCTACAGTACGTTTCCCATAGGAGACAACATTTTGTACATTCAAAATTCGTTAAGTATGTTGCGAATGTTAGAAATTCACCCCAAGTATTTCGTAATTTTTACGATGATTTATCGAGTCTCGCATCGATGCTATGAAAAATATACCAATATCATTGTGACAAACAGCAGATATACCATTTTATTCTTAATTATTGAGTTGTTTGCAGACAAATTAATATAACCTGGCCCATATATTAATTAATTGATTTTCCTAAACTTAAATAAGCCGATCTGCTGTTTTATTTGGATCAAGTGGTAAATTTGCCACTCACACGTCAACTCATTGTACAATTGTAAAATGTTAATAAAAAACGAATTGAGATAAGGGTTATAAGTTCGTGATCTTTGAAGTGAGTAATTTATAAATCTGAAAATGAGTAAAAAGCATCCTTTGTATCGTTTTGTACAAATCTTCGAAATTATCGTTCATGGAAATTCATGTAAATGAAGTGATTCTCCGTCTTGCATCTCACGCTGTTTAATGTTATAGTTTAACTGAATCTAGTTCTCGGTTAGCTTGCAGTCATAATGAGTTAAGAACATGGTCTTGTAAGCTGCGTGAGTTTTACAAAATCTCTTGCTAAATATTCCCAGACAATCTCTCTTCGCATCACATATTCTTAAAGCTAGAGATTAGTTTACAAGCTCACATACGTTGCCAGAACCTTAAAAAATCCGCACACTCAGAGAAAACGTTGCTTAAGAAACTACGTAAAAAATTCTGGAGCCTAGTAAACAATACTCAATAAAAAAGCGCTTAACGTTTCAGTAAAATATTTCACGAGACGTAATCAAGTTCTTGATTCAAAATATTTTAAGAATGCAACTGTTTTAAAATGAGCGCAATCGTTCTAAGTTTATGCGGAAAGAAATTAACTTTCGAATTACAAATAGCGTTGTTGAGATGAGAGTTCGCTGGTCTAGGATTTCTGATCTTAAGTCCATATTTCTTCAAGTGTACACACACACACACATACATTTATTTATACCTATTCCTACTGCCTATGCATATAGGAGTAACACACACACACACACACACGCTTACATATCAAGGATCAATGGCACGTAGCGGCACTAAAGTTATTAAAGCTATAAGAGACAGCCAAGCGGGTGGGTGGTGCGGTGGTTGGGTGGTTAGGCGGCTGTTCTGCAATCTAGTGCCCGCCCAGGCGTGCGTCCATATGCAAAATATACGAGTTTATGAGTGTAGTGCTGACTGCTGGCACTTTGGCGGGGCGAGAGCGAGGAAGGCGATACATTGACGCACGCTCCACACGACTTTAAACCCATCAAACCATTAACAACAACAACAGCAACAACAACAACAATGGGAGTGAACACATAGCTGCCCCTGGCCAAAACCAGCTGGCATATGAGTAAAAATTTGCGTATGAGTCAACGGCACTGACGGCTATCTTTCAACCACCACCACCACCGCCACCACCACAAGCACCACCCTAGCCCATTTGGCGTTGGCACAGGTATGCATATGCACCCCAGTGTCAGATTCTAGCTCCCCTCTCGAAACCAGCAGCGTGATATGTATCGCAGTCAACGTCATAGTCACAGTCACAGTCCCCATTCCCATTCCCATTCCCATCTTCCCATCTCCCATTCCCGACCCCGACCCCTTGCATCTTTCGCTTGCTCGTCTACAGTTATAAAATATATGCTTATGCATATGAGTTTGGCGAACGACAAACGTTTTGCTTAAGAAAAATCGACATGGCGAACGTGTCGCAAACGTGTCACAAATTTGTTGGATGAGAGCAACAAAATAAATAAAACAGCGTTGCCTACTTTTTGGGATTACTTGGGTAAGCCAGGCAGAGTCAAAACGCCTAAATGGACGTTACTTATTGTGTGCTTGGATTAGTTATATTTCAAAGTCCCTTCGACACTGCATTTGTAAGCCAGATACTATTGTTTGCGAACAGTCTACCTCCATATGCAATACACGGAATCCATGGTTGAAATGATGATTAATGCTTAAGCTGAAAATGTATTTAAATGTAATCATTATTTTTGCTTTGATTAAACAATATGAAGATCTAAGTTGAGTATAAATTTTGTTCATTTATATAAGTTACTATTCATATACATAGCATATATTAATAGGTTATAAGCCTTTTAGTTTCTATTATATTGTCATATGCAAGCACTTAACAAAAGTCCTATTCACGTTGTTGTTTGGCACATCCAATAGTCAACCCCAAAGTGAGGGAGATGCCAACCCCCAGTGGTGAACTACCAAAATACTTACATAAAAGCATACCTACATATATTGAAAAGTAAAAAAAAATGTTATTTTAAGTGTTGTTGTTGTTTTTGTTGTTGCTGAATATAAATATAAAATGAAATTAATGTGACCAGGTTGAGTTTTGGGAGTTGAATTCATGGCATGGCCCATATATACGTACACACACATATAAAGTTGAGCTGCTGCTGATGCTGCTGGTGCTATCCGCACATTAACGCCCGTAACGTAATTAAACAAAAATAATGGTCTCAATAATCACACAAAAACCGTAAAGTGCAGCCAGCACACAGACAAGCAACCACCCGTCTCCCTACCCTGGCTCTCCTCGAACCAACTCCCACTGCTGACGCCTGGCCAGCCCCAAACCCTGCACTCCCATTGCCATTGCCATTGCCATTGCCATTTCCAATTTTAATTCCATACATCCGAAACCCACCCACTGGATTGTCTAGGCGTCTAACCCTTTGCTTTTTTCGGAGTCACTAATTATTTGTCACTACTATTGTTGTTTTTGTTCTTATTTGTTTTGCTCACACTTATCGCAACTGTTGGAAAATATGCTACGCACTGTAACCCCCCCTAACACCCCTCCCCTCCCCACGGTTCTTAATGTTGCTCCCTGTCCCTGCTTCTAATTTACACACATGCAGATTTATGACTGATGCCCGGTCTCAACTTCTGTTGAAAATGGGCTCTGGTGGGTGGTAAGTCTGTATCAAAAATCAATTAATGAAAATAATTAAAATTAAAACAATTCAGCGTTTGCCTCCAACATGTGTGAAATTTAATGACTCTGAAGATATTTATGGAAATAGGCGAGACACTCTGATCCTCCCGCATTCATATCCCAGTTCTTATTGCTCTCGTTGCTGTTGCTATTGTTGCTAGTGGTGTTGTTGTTATTGTTGTTGTTGTTTCCCCCTCTGCCATTTCGTTTGCAATTATCGAGTATAATTTTCCATCCTTGTCTCTAAAGCCCGTCCCGTTCCGTCCTGGGACCTTTTACTTCTACGAGTCGAACTTGAGCTGTAACGCTTTTGACTTTCTGTTTGAGGATGCTGCTGGATGGCGAGGGTGCTGCTGGGTGGGGTGCTCGAGTATGCCTTTTTGTTGTAATTAGATGAGCAGGCAGCTTCGGCAGCAGCGGCGAAAGGGTTTAATTACATTTTGAATAGAAAATTTATGAAACAAGTTTTTCGGTTTCTGTTCGGTTCGCTCTGGTCTGAGCCGGTTATGGGGCGTGCCATTATGGGCATGTGTGCTATATTGCCCAACTGTCTTCTCATATATGAATGTGTGTGCTTTTCGTTTTGTTTTTTGCTTTTTTCTTTTGTTTTGGGGTATAATGTGAATCAGACCACATAAAATATGCGTTCCTCCGCACGATTGCATTCAACTGAATAATTGACAAGCAACCAAAACTGTTTTTCACTTCTATTTTCTTTTTTTTTTTTGGCCAAGAGCTACCATATTAAAAGGAAATTAAGCACTCCACCTAAATGGAAGTAATGCCGCCTGTCCGAATTCCGAAAGCAGCATCGATTGATGCTCCAAATTCTTTAAAACGTTGTTCTTGTTTCGTATAAAGTATTTGTCAGTTAGTATAGATAAACAGCATACAAAATTATTTTAGACATTTATCTTGTGTAACCCAAACCACTATTATTTCGTATATTTAGAATTTTTCAGTTCACATTTTATATAAAGTAAATAAAATAAATTCAATCGGACTTCGAAAGAGCAATTCGTTAAATGTTCGGAATTCATTCGTTTCTTCTATTTAAGAATTTGAAATAGACTTAAATATATACTGCAACACAGCTAAATTTCGATCAGAGGTAAATGAAAATTTTGAGGTAAATGTATTATGCAACAACCATTTATATTTGTGGAAATTAATCTGAAGATGTGAAAGTTAAAAAGAAAGGCAATATGCCTACAGGCTAAATCAAGTTGTGGCCAATAGGCAGCCCTCAGTGTCAATTTAAGTGACAACAAGTGGTAACTTTTTCTATAGTTTATAACACATACACTACACACACCCACACAGTCGTGGACTTACTGGCTTTTGGCAGCATTTTCGTGTGCGCCCAAAAGTAGGTAACGCGCAATTTTCGCAGACAACGCAGCAGCTGCCACAAATTGTCGATTTTGTATTGAAGGCCGCAGGCGAGACGCCCAAAAAGAGCTCAGCCCTCTCAACTTGATGGCGTTCAGCGCTCGTCGCCGAAATTGTTAATTGATTTATGTTTATATTTGTGCAACATGCTGATGCCGCGATGCGACGCGCCCCGACGCGATTCCTGCCCCTGCATCCCCTGTCTCCTGTCTCGTGTCTCTCAGCTACTCACTGCAGTCGAGCAAAACGCTCGCGGTGTCATTTGGCTGCCGTGTGGCAAGGGGTTGCGGCCAAGTGGAGGGGAGGTGTGCTTCGATACTAACAGACAACAGAAACAAAAACACAGCGCACCATGTTAATTGAACAACATTCGACAGCCAAACACACACGTCTCAGACTCTACTCAATTTCGCGAATATTTTAACGTTAGCGGCATATTTGTGTGTAATTATATCAAAATGTAATATAGACATGTCCATGGATGTGTGTGTGTGTGTGTCTGTGTCTGTGTGTATATATTTGCCATATCAGTGCTGCAAAAAGGCAAATATAAACTTTTGTCTTGCTACGCCCGCCGGCGACAATTTGCAATGCGATTGCGGCTTCAGCTGCGGAGGGTTGCCAATCCACGGGTCTGATACTGAAGCTGGGGTTGAGTTGGGGGGGGGGGGTAGGCGGGTTGCGAGGTCTGCCCGGGGTAAGTATTGTCGATCGCCTTGTGGCATTTTCAATATTTGTTTGTTTACACATGCATACGTGGCCCAATAAAAATATTTAATTTATTTGCTCCGCACAAATAGCAAAGCACGCGCCGCCATAAATTCCCATTTTGAGCTGAAGCAGTTTGCAAAACGCTTTCCTCAACATTCTGACCCACTTTTATACTCACATATGTATACAAAGTGTTGCCCACTAAAATACACCAACAAAACACTATGGAATCTATATGAATTTCAGATTTTAGACTGACATAATATATTTTTCTCTTCGCAAAGAACATTTCTTGGATTGATCCCAGCTTGTACTTTCAACTGTATTTAAATGAAAATTCAAGTAAAAGTGACTATATCTTCAAATATTTCAATATTAAATAACAAAATAAGAAGTTTTAAAATGTAAATGGGAAAATACTTACACAATAAAATAAATACGCTAAAAAAAAGCAGATTTGTTTAATTAATTTGGCCGCAACTTGTAAGTGGCATGTAAGAACTGTTTGTATTGGGGATAAGCCTCGTCTCTGCAATAGAATCAATGCATTGCCGGTAAGCAGAGAGCGGCCGCAGTCAAAGTCAATTTAACTGGCAATTAATGCATGTTGCTCGAACCTGTGCACCTGTGGTCCCGGCAATGGTCCTGGCCATGGCCCTGAACCTCAGCTGAACCCGTCTCCCGGCCAGGGCACATTCGATCCAATGCCCGAAAGTGGCAATCAGCAAGAACAACACCAATAAAGCCGCAGCAACAACAGCACACACACACACATACACATTCACACACGAATTGGGCAACAGACGGTGGTGTGAGTATGGGTACCACGCCCTAACGCCATGTCGACACCTATTACCATTCATTGACTTTGGCCATGTCCCTGGGGTGTCATCTATGCAGGTCGCTTTGGTTTGTCGTTACTCTCCTGGTCGTTGCTGCTGCTGTTCTTGTTGTTATTGTTGTTGCTGCTGCTGTTTGGTGTTGTTGCTGTTGTTGTTGTTTTATATGTCTGTTGGTTGTTGGCCCACACTTTTGATTGCATTTTCACCGAATCCAACGACCGTTTGCTAATGTCCTTCGATAAAGTCGGCAAAATCAACACCAGCATCCACCGACCGCTCGGCCTTGTCAAAATGTGCCTAACGGGTGGCGTGGAGGGGGAGGGGGTGGTGTTCTTTTGATGGGTGGTGATATGGGATATGGCAATGGCAATGGCAATAGCATTGTGCGCCTCCGTTTTCATTTGGTGTTTGATTGGATTTTCAATTATTCATTATTATTGGTTGCAATTTACCTGTCCGTTGCTGTTGACACTCCGGACTGCGGACTGCGGACAGTGGACTCCATGGCCAGAGCACGGCAGCGGGTTCGAACTGAAACTGCAGAGCCGGCTCCTTACTGCTCCTTCTCCTGCTCCTCGACATCGCATTGATTGCGTTCCATCAGCAGCAGTGTCAGATTTTTAGTCAGTTTTCCAACTCATCAAATTCCGATTGCATCATTAAACGGAATTTTTAATGCCACCCTCGTGTGATCTTGTTTCGTTCAGTGTAGCTCTAGCCTATGCAGATGTCATTTGCATATTGGTCTGCGTTTTGCTGTTGTAGATTTTAGATTGGTGAGCTTTGCAAATGGATGTTTGCCAATTTTTGTTTTTGGACTCTCGATTTGTGTTTGTTTCAATGCAAAAATATTGACTTGAACTGCTTGAAGAAATAATTTGTAGTGCGGTGGGGTGAACAATTTCAACGGAAATAATTTACCTTGGGAAATATCACATTTGCATATTGCTGACTACAACTTATATATGAATTACACGAAAATTGACGTAAGTTTGAATGCTTTAGTCGAGTAAGCTGTTCAAGAATATATTTATATATATAGGAGATGCTTCCTTCTGCCTGTTACATACTTTCACACAAAAACAATATACCCTTTTAACTTATTTTGAATTGGATTCAGTGTATTAAACGTGTCTATTTATATAGTTCAATGCTTCTCCAGGTATTAACAAAATTGGATGCTTGCGAATTGGAATAAGCTAAGGTTATCTAATGCCTGACTTTTAAATGCTATATTATTTTATTTCGTCTAATTATTCTTTGCTTTTGGCTTTTGGTTTTTTGGCAATATACTTCCGCTCCCCCCCGAAACAGTCATCTTCCACGTCGAGAACGAGATCGAGCTATAAAGATAAACGCCAACATGCGAGCGGAGAAACACCGACAAAGTGCTTGTGTGTATTCAGATTTGTTGTCGTATTTTTATTGGCATTCGACTGGACGACCGAGAGAGGCCAATTTGATTTTACGACCATTTCAGTACGTTCATGTGATATCAGTTTGCATCGAATTTGGCTTTCGGACGACCTATGCTCAAATACAAATGCAGACAGAGACTGAGCACTTTCGACTAGCAGATATCCATTAAGTGTCTTCTGTAAACTCTTTAAACCATGTAAAATATTTAACAATATTATGTTTGGGAAGTACTTCTACTAATCCTGAACTGCAGACCGATGCCGATTCTTGTATTGGTCTTCTGGCCTTATGATTAGTATACATGTACCGCATGCCTGAAGTTACAGGGTATTCGGAACAAAAAAAAACCCCCTTACTTGGCGGCTACTTGTCTTCTATGCTCATCGAGCGCGACAATAAATTAAGTCAAGTGTAGCGGTTAATTGATTTTACTGGCCAAAAACCGATTCTAATCATAGATTAAATATCGTTAAAACAACACAAACACAAAGACAACCACAACTAAGTAGCCAAAGAACAACAATACAAACAATAGCAGACAACAACACCAAAATGCCGCTTGACCGATAAAGTCAACAATGAAATCAAACAGCCCCTGCTGCCCTTTTTGCCCCTTGTCAGCCCCTCAATCCAGCCCTGACTACCCCGAAACGAAGTTGGGGCGCTGCCGGGCAAACAAAATTTGCCGCACAATAAGTTGTCGTAGTCGTTGTTGTTGTTTTGTTGTTGTAATCGTTGTTTACCAATATGTAATCCTTAGAAACAACAAAGAGCACACCCCCGCATCCCCGCCTCCCTTAAGCACTTGTTCCACAGAGGCGTTGTTGGCTTTGAATTTCAATTGGCTGGCAAAGAGATTTGTTGGATGTCGACTTGACTTGACTCCTGCTTAAAGGCTTCAGCTAACTTTATGCTTGTAAATGCTTGCTAATATATATTATATACAACATATATACGTTTATACGTATTTTTGTCTATATGTACGTATGTACGTATGTACGTATGTATATAATAAAAAAAGATGTCTGGCTTGCAGCAGCGAAAAGCGCCGTGTCGTTCACTAACGAATCAAATAAATTTGTTGGTCAATTAAAAAACTGCAAAACGCGCAAAATTTCCACATGTGTGGCAACAACTGAAACTGCAGCAACAACAACAGTGCTGCATATCGCCCCCACACCCCGTCCCTCCTCCAACAACGCATCCCCCTTGCGCAGTTTCCCCGCTGATGCTGCTGATTTTTGCTCTAATGGCTGCCAACGCCAAATAAAAAGCGGAGCACGAAAAAAATTGCTTTACAAACCAATTTTTTTTCGTTCCATTCATTTTTTGTACTAAATGTCTTTTTTTTTTTTTTGTTCTACAGCATTTTCAGGATTCTCACACGGTGTGACTTTTTTGTGACTATGTTTTGGCCAATTTTTTTTAGTTTTTTTTTTTATTTATTTTTTTTGCTTGCAATTTTTTATGACTTTTATGTAGTATTTTTTCTCGCTGAACTTTGGCCGTAAACTAACTTTGTGGTGCTTGATAGGGGGCGGGCATTGTGGGTGTGCTTGTGGGGTGGGTGTGGGTGTTCAAGCATTCGACGAGCGGGAGGAGCGACAAGGAGTCCCGTTGGTTATTAGTCGGGTCTGGCAGGGTTGAGTAAACACGCGAAGAGCTCTTAACCCAACCTGAATGCAGTTGAAATTACAATTTAAAAGCAGCTAACATTTCGGTTCGATATTAAGTTATATACCACACATATAGACGAGTATAAATTGTAATTAAACTGGTAAAAAAACACAAGAAAAATAAATTTAAACTGATTTACACAGAAAACTCTATAAATAAACTTGAGAAATACATACATAAATATTTATATACAATACTGTAGTCCTTCAGATTCCGTATCCTTACCTGCTATATTGAATTTCAGTTATTATTATTTTTTTCGCGGAAATATCTTAAGTAAGCCCGCTGACCAATTTTGGACACAATCTCTCCATAGACGTAGTAAGGTATAAGTTTTATATTGGATATGTTGAGCCGCTTCCAAATTCCGTTTAGGTAAAGTTTCCGAAACGCTTTTAATACCTGCAGGCAACTTTTAAACATTTTTCACATTTATTTAACAGACTTAAATACTTTGAAACAATAGTTTTAAATATATTTAATTATTCCTTATGACTAAAGTGAAGTTTTTGGTACCAGTCTTGCATATAAGAAGAACACATTTTAACCAAGTACAAATATATGCTTACTTTAATGTTTAATCTTGTAGTTCTCTTACTTATGGTTGTTACCTCTGATAGCCAAAGCTTAGTTCATGCAGTTAGCTATCATTTGGTTTTATTGCCCAACCCCAGCATCAAGTCTAGTTTAATTTTTTGTTTGTTTCGCTTGCTGGTCATCTGTAACCCCTTTCTGCCCAGCTGGGCGCTTACTGGCCAAAATTGACACCGGCTGGTTGCCGCGGGCGAAAAACTATATAAAAATGGAGAGCAATTTACGGTTAGCGTTTTACATTTTGGGCGGCAACAGCCGGAAGTGCCTGCCACCAGTCACCCACCCCCAACACGCCTCCCTCTCTCTCTCTTTCTCTCTCTCTCTCTCTCTGTCTATCTTTGTCTCTGTCTCTCTCTATCTCTCTGCCTGCTTCCTGATGTTCCACTCAAGAGTCCAAACGACTGCCAATTTCAAGCTACGCTCTACATTTCTTCCTAGTGTGATTCTCACTTTGCTTGTGTTCAGGGTTTTTTTTTATTATTCTTTTTTTTTGCAACTGCAACAAAGTTTTTATGATTGTGGCGCTTGTCTGGCATCCCTGAAGTGGCCCCTTCCGTGGAGCTGATTGAAAATTGTGATTGGTATTCGTGTGGCTACTGCGCCTGCTCGGGTTATTGTATTGATAGCTGATTACTGATAGCCAATAGCCAATAACCAATAGGTTCGCCTGGGCGTGCTCAGCTAACAAGCACACTGCAAGCAGTTTTGCAATTTCAAGTTGCTAAAACTTGATTGGTCTTCAGATATCAATTTATATATACTTCATTTAGTTGCTTGACTTAGTTAACTGAACACAACTCAAAACTTAAATATAAAATTCAATTTTTTACTGTGCTTTTTAGAGATAGGAAAGTCCGATAATCGAGATGCCGTATTGGGAGCGCACGAATTCGCCTGAGCATCCACTTTCGGAACATCACTTTATAAGTCACATAGATCTAGATCTGTACGAACTACTTGAGGAGCAACAGGTACTGCTGGACATTATAGCCCGGGAGCAGGAGCGTCTGGAGCATCTTGAAATGCGACAGTTGCTCTGGAGTGAGCCGGTTATTAGAATGACAACTCCGCTGCCCGAACCGCTGTCCTTGCAGCTAGTAGAGATCTACGATGAGCCCCAATCGCAAATGACAGGGGTGCCCGAAGCCGAGCCACATCTTATGCCTAAAGACGAGGCACTGGATGAGCATTTGGAACTGTTAAAATTCTCGGAGATGGCACCGGCTTTGCAGCCAACAACGTCTAGCGTCGAACTACAAATGGATTGCCCTATTCGAGTCGTCTCCCACCAGAATTTCGAGGGCGCCAAATGCACGCCACCCAAGAGGAACGGACTGGGCTACGATACGCGCTTTCCTTATCCCAAACGCTTGGGGAGGAGCTGCGAGCGGCGGGCTTTATGTAAGTTCAGCCTACCGGAATTTATACACTGAACGAAAATGTACCTTCTTATCGTTCGTTAAAATGGGAATTAAGTAATTAAATTTCCATATAATTTTCAGATATTTTCACGCTTTGCGAGGACCTCGTCCTGCAACTTCAGCACCATATGAATCAACATGAGTCTGGCGAATTAAACAGTCTGATGATCGCCGAGTCGGAGGCAAAAAAGCAGCAGAAGATGCCCTTGAGCTCGGATCATGGGGTGGGTGTGCCAACTGGTGCGCTTCCCAAGTCGAAATTCAAGCGACAGGAAAATTCTGTTAAGCGCTTGCCCAAACCGCTGGACATGAGACACACACAAAGTACAAAATAAATGCAGAAACTTTGAATACAAACAATAATTGGGTAATTTTGCAGAGACACCTTTGAAGACATCATCTTCGCTGGAGTCCGAAATTGATTTAGATTGCGAATTCGGCATGGAACACATTGAGAAATTTCGCTATAATTGTGTGCGTGAAGATCAGGAAAATCGATTCCATTCTACGCTCATAGCTAACGAGCCAGCTTCCTTGGGTAAGCCGAACCAACAAATTGAGGAGTAGTTCCTATGCTCTCATTTTCAGATATCTTCAGGTCGTACGTATTTTGGCAATATGATGTTTGCCGCCAAATTGTCTGAACATGCCATTGGCGAGGACACCAGTCCACAGACTCAGCAACTACAACTGCCCAGCTGGTATGAGAACGGGTCTATCATGCGATCCCTTCCTTATATGCCAGACACAGAGACGCTCCCGTTTCAGGCCGCTTCTCTGCACAGCGAATGTATCAATCTGATGCCCAGCACCTCGGCACAGGCCCGTGCCACTTCCTTGGCCATGGTCGGTGAGCAACACGCAGCTTCTTCGCAGTCCACTACAATGCCGTCGTTGGACTCCTTGCACTCACATTCGTCAGGTAAGTGTCTAGTCTATTTTAAATAATACATTAACATTTTCATAAGCTCTTATCATGCCATATCAGAATCGGTACAAATTTAAACTAATTTCTCTATGAACCTAATCAGAAAGCACAGAAAGTTCGACATATCTAAATATGATTATAATCTTTGATAATGTTCTTTAAATAAATGAATAAAGATCACATCCCGGTAATGACCATTAATCAATTTTCCCTGGACGCCTATGAGGAGAAAATGTTTTTGTCATATATGCCATTTAGCGACAATGAATTGAATGCAGCCTACTGGTTGGCCTGCGAAGAGGCAATGTGCTCAACAGGTAGGCGCTTATTTTGGATGAATTAAATCCTGCTAAATGCAATCCTATATCTTGGCGCAGAAATAGTTCCGGGATTGTCTCCACTGCCACCAGGGCCGCCTCCGCCATCGCCATCGCCGATGCTCAACCACGTGGTCTATGATATGGCCCAATACTGGAACAAAGAGAACGCAAACAATCCTCTAACACCTAGGTGTATATATGACGACGATATAAACGATCAAAGTAAGTAGGGTTGGGTTGTTGTTTAGTTTGGGGCATGGTAATTCCCTAATGAAATGTAGGGGTTATGCATCCCCTTCTAATATTTATTGCAATACCCAAACTCTGCACTGAATAGCTATGATTAAATTAAAAAACCTTAAATTTTTTTAAATATTTATTTGCAGACCGTCGCTGAAACAAATTGGGTTACTCTGTTTAATATTTCTTTGGCGCATACTCCGCATATGCGAATGGATTATTTAGATTTACATTTGCATATTTGGAATAAACTAAAGCGAAATATTTAAAAATGAACTTGTTTAGTCATGAAGATAGGTGATGCATTTTAAATGTATTCCTTTTTATTTTTTCTTATCATAAATAAACTGATGTGAGTATTGAACTTGCTTTATAAATTAATTTTGTAAATTGGTATTTCATTTAACCAACGATACTTTGGGGGAACGTTAAGCAGTTTCGAATTAAACGTAGAATATTGTGTTGCATGAAGTATTTAAGAAATTTATCAATTACTGCATCGTGAAGGCAACTGACGCATCGCTAGTCAAATCAATTTACATTGCACGCGTTTCAGACAGGCCGACTCACCCCCCAATTCCAATTCCAGTTCCACCTCCAGTTCCACTCCGTTTCCCAGGTCCATCTGCCGCCATCCCCAGGCTAAGATACCAAAGTGGCAGATAAAAACAACAAGAACAATAGCATTGAAATGACAACGGCAAAACGGAGCATCAAATCAAAAAACAATTACGCGGCAAATGACATTATCAAATGTCAAATGTCATGTTTGGAAAAATTTTGTTTGGTCCCCATCTACCACCCACCATCTCCAACTCTGCGCACTTCCGCACGAAAACCTTGAAAAAAAAAGAGACAGCAAAATGCAAAGCAGCAGCGACGTCAACGAAACTGCCGCATCAAATTTGTTCAAGGCAATTTTTCAATTCATTGAAGTGGAATCCATAAGGAAAAAAAAGAAGGAAACCCAAAAGTCGCCGTCTGGAAATTTGAGCGGTTTTAGTCGCGGGCAAAACGCGCGCATATAAAAATCTAAGCGCCACTTGACTTACGGTCGGAATCGTTGTTGTTTCAGCTACAGCTACTTATACATATCCACAATACAGCACTCAACCCTGACCCCAACATCACCAAACCATTCACCCACCCAGCCACACACCCACTCAGCCACCCAGTCCGGCCCCAGTCTGCTAACAAAACTGAACATGCTGCCAGTCTGTCTCTATAGTCCATAGTATCTCAAATCAAAATCTAGATTTTTGATTCTTTTATACACGCGTATTACTGAGACCTCCCCTTCCCCAAAACCAAACCCCACCCGACCCCACCTCACTCCACATCGTAGCCCTTACCACTGCGAGCCGCGATTGCGGAGGTGCAGAGGGGGATGGGAGTTCGTTGGTTGGTTTATTTGTTGTTCGTTGTTTGGTTTCTTTCGTTCTTTTGAATTGGTTTTTGCTTTAAGCTCGTCAGTTGTAAATAATCCTGTACAGCTTTTGTATTGCTTTTCATTAATGGTAGACAATTCTTGGTATTGCGGCTACTATTGTGGCCAACTGAAGGATATAAAGCTGTCCCGTCCTGCTCCCCCAACCACAACTTTTATTGCAAACTAATAAATAAATTGCGGAAGCTCCAAATTTAGATTAACTCTGTCTAAAAAAGTATGACTTAATATAACTTCTGCGCCAAAATGTTAAGCATAAATGTTGTATAAAAATCTCTTTAGTTTTTCATGAATTCGACTGCAGTTGAAGCTGTATTATTTCAAAGTTAATTAATTGCTGAAAATTTACATGCTTCTGTAAATGATACGGAATTAAGTGGATAGACTGAAATTCA
Source organism: Drosophila grimshawi (assembly GCF_018153295.1). Classification (NCBI taxonomy): domain Eukaryota; kingdom Metazoa; phylum Arthropoda; class Insecta; order Diptera; family Drosophilidae; genus Drosophila; species Drosophila grimshawi. The sequence goes on along the minus strand of NW_025063692.1, from coordinate 16,065,690 downwards.
ACTATCTTTTAATGGGCCTCAAAATCATTTTAAAACTAAAAAAGATTATGTCATCTGATATCCAGCAAACGAATATGTGTAAATATTTTGTGTGTTATCTGATTGCCGTCGAACTTATTTTTTTAAATCTTTGCAAGACTTTCTTTCAGATACAAATCGTATCTCTTATGTGAAAAAGAGGAAGTATACTTAGGAGCGAGAATTGCTTAGATAATCGATTCGCCTATGAGATAAGAAATATTAACATTTGCTGTGCTGTGTAAATGAAAATAATTTAGAAAAAAAAAACGTTGAATTTCCGAGAAACTTTCATTTTGGGCTTATTGAACAATAAATGATTATTGTAATTTATTCAGTCTGCTGGCATATTGTCATTAGTCCGCCAACCGTATCATTGGCGAACTGAAAACTATTAAGGATAGTCTCTTGTGTGTGTGTGTGTGTGTGTGTAAGTGCATGTGAAGGTCCTTGGCTATGGTAAACTTGACTGCCATTAGTCGTGAACGCACATATGTCACAACCTCCGCACCATGAACCCAAAAGAAAACAAACACGAAAAAAGAGAAGGGAAAGAAAATGAAAAATGATCTCATAGCTAAAGCAAAATTGCATGATGTTGGTCAGGGCCATGTTTGAAGAGGTGTGGCGGCATTCATCCAATTGCCATAATTTATCTGTCACATGTCGAATGTGTGTCAACGTCAACCCAGCCAAAACAGCCACCATCACCATCACCAGCACCACAACCACCACTACCACTACAAAACTCTGTGCACAGCCCACCATCGACTGTTCGCCGCATCGCCCACCCACTGGGCAGGGATCTATGGCAATGCTGTCGGTCAGTTGTCATTAATATTTATTATGTCACATGCATGCAGTCCAACGTTTTGAGTTAAAGGTCCTGGTCTACCGGGTACCGGATCTTGGGTACCGGATCCTGGCTCCCGACTCCATCTCCAATCACCGATTCCGATGCCGATTACGTGCCAGGGCAGATGGCAGTTGGTATTTTAATATGCTACATGCATATGAAAGTAGCAATGGATAAGGCCATAATAACCTTTATCTGCTTTTCCCATATACGTATGTATAAAACAATGGCAGGATATCCCACTCAAAACTTTAAAGCAATCTATTTCAAACAGTTGATACAATATTCATCTTAAAACATATATCACACTAAATGCTCTATTAATACAACAATTTCTACTAAAAAACTAGACATTTTATTATATATTTAATATAATTGTGTTAAGTTCAATATATTACTACACTTTAAGATAGGTTTTTTAATTAATTTTTAAATAACGATGCACAATATTCGAATCAAACTGTAATTCTTATAGATACAGTTGCACAGCATTCCTTCAAATGCTCCACTGAGTTATCGGGTCTAAGATATGCTTAGATTTAAAATGACCGCTTACAGTTAAAGTTTGTCATTTGAAAATATTATGTCAGTCATATATAAACTCTACCCAAGAACTTGTTGTGTTGCGTTGCTCTTTTAGATCTTTGAGACTAACTAAGTCTAAGTACCTGGGCGCCTGTCACGCCCACACCGAAGAGACGGCCCCTGATGACCCCAGACAGAACGCACAATGGTCTCATTAGGCGTTTAATGGAATACGTAATGCCAGTCCAGTTGATAAAGTGTCCAGTGGGTGACTACTGAGTGCAGCATTGGTGGTTGGTCTGCCAGCGCCACCAAAACTAACAAACTAATCCAATATTTTTATTACGAAATGCCATTAAGGGTCATTGAATATTGTGGCATAATAAATAAATGGCCTGCTGCACACACACAGTAACATATGAGAGAGGGATAGAGAGTGAAGCCTGCGACTGGGTTATAATCCCAGCTATCAACGGCATCATTATTCAAAGACGGATTTACGCGACGATACACCAAAAATGTCTCAGTCTATCCGTGTCTGTGTCTATATCTGTATCTGTATGTGTGTGTGTGTGTGTGTGTGTGTGTGTGTGTGTATTTGCGTCTTGTTGTGTGGGTGTGTGGAGTGGGCAACTGACACACATACATCAAAGCGCCTTAATTTCCCGACCAAAGTGACTGACTACTCAAAAAGCGATTTTTTTTGCTTCCATCCTCCTCCTTCTTCTTCTTCTTCTCCTGCCTGAGTAGTCCCTGGCTGAATGGAAATAACAACAGCTCAATAGAAATAAATACTTATTTCTTTCTACAACTAGCATGTGTTTAGAGTTTTAGCACACAAAATCCATATGAATGGTTTCCATAACTAACTCATTCCACATCTGCACCGATTTCCTTAAGTTTATAATTATGCCTGTACATTGATTGTGATTTTCCGTAATAAAATTGAATTTCTTATATATGAGCATATTTCTATTGAAGTTACTTAATATTCCTATGCTTTCTATATGAATCGCTACCAAAACTAGATTCTGTGTTGCATTATTTCACTGCAAAACTGCCTGCGAATATTTAAAATAAAAGTATACTTTAAACTCTGTCAGCTCGTAGTGATCGGATTTCTTTTAGCACACCGGATTCTAAACGTGATTATAAATTTTAAAGCCGACCGATTGTTCCTATGAAAACTATTTGATAGTAGTAGTCTGATGTTGATTAGGAGCATTAGAAACAGGATGCCCGGCGCGGAGAAGACTACAATTCATTGGTTCTCCCTTCCTTGTTGACATACCGGAACTGTCTGATATGAAATCAAGGCAACTAGCTCTATTTAACCACTCTACGGGAAACTGCAGGCGATAAAGTCAACTTCAGGAGCACAATGAGTCAATATATGTAACTCAAATGGGTCGACTGTCGACCATCCTAGTTGGCATCCTGAAATTGGATTCCAAGTTACTAGGTTTGAAGTTGCACGCCGAGCAGGAGCCCAGTGTGGGTCTCGTTCGACGGCTCTAAGCGGCCAACGTGCGCTTAATTAGTCCGTTTTGTTTAAAATGATTTTGATGACGATGAAGCTGATTCTCATATTGCAGCCATTGTGGCCCAGGCTCCGTCCACGTCCAGTCACTGAGTCCACTCCAACTCCAACTCCGACTCCCATTATGGCCTTTTTTTGCACAGCTTCCTGCTGGTCTGTTGCCTGGTTTTCCAGCAATTCAATTTGCTGCTCATGCACGTTATGTTTTTTTTTTTTTTGCTGCCCCCACCCACCTGCTGCATAATGTGTGTGTGTGTGTGTGTATGTGTGTATGTGTGTGTGTGTTTGCGTATGTTAATCGAAATGTTTGGCGGCTGACTGTTGACTGAGTATGGGCGTGGTATTAATATCTGCTTGCTCCTTTTTTAAGCGCCCCATGCACATGTTACGCGGCTTTGTTTAACATTAAATGGAGGTTAATACCTGGCAGCACGTCCTCGTCCACGCAATCCACACAATCCATGCTGCGAGGCGGTCCAGTGCAGCAGCCCAGGGCCGTTGACGGTTGAGGCAGATGAGGAGTGTGTGGGATCAATGGCAATGGGTAGCTGTATTTGGCCTGGTTGATTGTTTGCCTGTCTCCATGCTGCACACAAACACAGACACAGACACACACACACACATATATACACACCAACACACACAGCTTATGTTATGGACACCACATTTGATTGTTTGGCTGCCGTCGCATCGATGTCCACGGTCAGCAAATGCCCTGCAGGACTCGCGACTCGATTGTTGTTGCAAATAGCCAAGTGATTTTACGGTTAATTGATTTTAAAGCGATATCGCTTAAATGTTATCTCGGCTTGTTACTCTATTGTGTGTGTGTGATTGTATTTGTTTGTTTGTATATGTGTAATGTGGCTGAGAGCAACCGTTCTGTGGTGTGTCCGTGGCAGGCTGTAGGCCTATCATGAATGCTACAAATTAACGATTACATGTTATTCTTCTCATTCATTCCCTCAATTCTTTTAAATATGGTCGATAAGAACATGGAAGTGCATGTAACATCCCAGCCGACTCAACTTTGCACACAAGTTCTTTGCAATACTTTTGAGAAAAGACGAATTATAAAATAATAATAGAATAATTTCTGTATTTATTGTCCGATCGATAATAAACCACAAAATGTTATTTACCTAATAATAAGGAAATGGGTAATTCAAAATGTCGAATAGTTTATTTTGTTCAATTGAATATGCTTAGTTTCAAAATTGAATATCAGAATCGGTTGGTAAGAATTATACAATAATCAGTACAACGGAGCCTCCATCGAATAGAGCTTGTTCTTGTACTGAAATCGACCGAGTTGTGCACAAGATGTGTTTAACTACAATGTGAGCTATTGAGGTATTAGACTATTTACAGATTGGCCAAACTATCATATTGCTTAACATCGGCCAACAGGCCTATTATGATACGAGCTGAGTCCATGACATATCTAGAAAAAGGCAGCCCACACCAGTTACCCAAAAGCACACAGGGGAGTGGGACTAAAATTGCACTCGTGTGTTCATTAAAACAATAAAAAGCACACACACACACACACACTCACACATAAATACATATACAGAAACAAGGACATAAAGAGAGGGTGTGTGTGTGTGTGTGCTTGTGAGAGATTGGCTGCGTGTGGGCAAAACGAAGCCTAATTATGATTTTTCTAACTGACAGTGGTCAAGTCATAGCAGTTGGAGTGTGGACGATTTTAGTCTTTTGGGGTTGCCCCGCATCAGTATCTGTAGCTGCTACTCCTGTTCGAACTGTTGTAACCCCCAACTACTTGGTCATTTCCTACTCTATTTTCATTTCCATCTGTATCTCTATCTGTGCGTAACGCAACGTAATTACACAACATTTTTACTTAGGCATTTCTCGTTTGGCTATTTGGCCATTGGTTTTACGAGCTTATTGCACTTTTGTGGCCATACAACATAGAAAAACGTCGGCTGTAGCAACCCCCAAAAAACCAGATCCCGAAATCGTAGCCGAAACCGAAACCGAAACCGAACCCAAAAATCCGTAACGGAAACTCGGCCTGGCACCTGTGCTTCGACCTATCTCGTATACTCGCACATGTATATAAACATATATACGATGTATCTGTGCAGACTGTTCGTCAGTCCGTCTGTCTGTCTGTCTGTCTGTCTGTCTAGCATTATTAGCAGCTTGCGTGCAAAAGCAGTTATGAAATTCTCAACCCTATGTGGCTGTAGTACATAGTTGGTCCAGCCGTGAGTCCGCCTGTCAGTCTCTCGTTTAACATTTATGAGGCGACGCAAAATGATACGAAAACGTTTCGTCATAAACTTCAATAATCGTAAATATAGATTTCTCCCTGGCCCAAGGGCTGGCAATTTCCCCAGCTTTTCCACGCAGTATCCGCTGTCTGCGTTCCGTTTCGTGTTTTCCTCTACGTTTCCATCTACGTTGAAATTAATAGTTTTAGGCTTTCGCTTTCGCTGACGTGAGTTTGCGTTTGCGTTTGCGTTTGAGTTTGAGTTTGAGCGTCGCATTTCATTTTCATGTTGCCTGGTCAGTTATATTGCTTCTGCCCCCCTCCCCCACACCCCCCAACAACCAAACACACACTCCTCAAAGCCAGCCCCCATTCCTTTTGAACAGCCCCAGTAAGTTCCAGTTCCGGCTGCCGCCCTTCCACTTCCGTAATGCACATTTATGTGTGTGCCGGCCACTGCCAACATTTTTATCGTTTCGTCAATGTCATAAATTCTGATCTAGTAGCTGAAATTGAACTTAATGCGATGCTTGTCTCCTCTCTTCACACACAGCACAACTAAGCAGAACATAACAACTATAGACTTTATCGTATATATTCTGTTCATGAGCTTCTTCTTCCTCTTCTTGCTGGCTGTAGCTCGCGTCGGAACCTGTCGGCACTATCACAAGCTGCCGAAAGGTACAGTTGTGCTCGAATTCAGTGTTGAAGCATATAAAGATTATAATTGACAATTATAAAATACCGAAACGAAATCAAGAAATCCATTCGTAAGTGACTATCTGACGACGTACGAAATAAGATCAATTCATTTAACAGTAGAGATTGATTTATTCGAGTAAATATATATATAAATTATTTGCACCTGACAAGGCCAAATCAATTAATATTAAATACACAGGAGTGCTCAAATTCGCTTTTCCCTTTTCAAAAGCAATATCATAATCACATATACAATACATACAATAAAGTAGTCTCTGAAATGGAATTCTCATTTTATTATCTTATCCTCGATCGACTTAAAGTACTTATTTGTTTGAAAACTATGATTCGCAGACTTTCGATATGTTTGCATTGCAAAATGTATTTGTTTATCAATAATCTAAGCTTGATGAATTATTATGGGGCTTGTACGCTTTATACTTTTAGTCATTTTTCTTATATAGAGCTGGAGAGGGGGGTCTTTAATGGGCGAGTGGCAAACCGTAGATTATTGTTGGGTTCTGGCGACTGATTCAGCTGGTTATTTATGTGGCAATTAGCAGTGCATGCTTTGAGGCGCAATTTTAATGACCATTCGAAGCGCATTTCGTTGTTGGCACTTTATTTTTATTTATTTATACATGTTCATCGCATACCGATTGTTTGTATTGCTTGTATTGCTATATGGAGCCGGCACGGCCTTATCAAGATGTTCGGCCGCCAGTTCTAATTGATAGGGCGGGCACGCCCACTGGCCCAACGAACCGCCCACCAGCGCAGCGAACGTTCGATATTCGCGTGCTCATAATTTGCTCTGCTGCTGCGACCAAAACCAAAACCAAAACCAAAACCGAAACCAACACAGAAAATGAAACATAAACCAAAGTCTAAGCCCCACCAAAAACAAGAACCCCAAAGTTGTCAATCATGTGAGAGTTAAACTATAAACTGATCGAATATGAGATACCTTCTAATTAAGATCGACTATTCAAGCATTTACAATCACTACACACCATCTTCAATTCTCTGATCTAATATTATTATTCCGGAGAATACAAGGTTGGAAAAGTGATACTATAACAAACAATTGAAAATTGTTTAAGTTGCATTCTCAGTTGAGCTTTTGAGGACAGTTTGGCTAGTTGTTGTACAGGGTATGTGGAAAAATCCACAAACACATTGTGTGTTAAACTACTAAATCAACCTGACAGTTGCCGGGTAAGAGACTTTGAGCTGGAATGACGCCGAGCGTAACTGGGGTCCAACTCGAACGCCGATTGCGACTGCGACTTCGACTCCGACTGCGGCTCGGACTTGATTTGCACAATTTCTTGGTAGTTGTTGGCGTGTCGATCGCTCATAATTCGTGGGCCGACATGCAAGCAAACAAAATCGAAAATTCAGCACGAACATTATCGATAAAATTGCCATTAAGTTGAGTTTGTGAACTCTGCCCTCAACGCCCAGTCGCCTTATCGATAGTTTGCATCGCGCGTCGCGCCGTCAAAACGCAACTCGATTTGGATGATGAATGACGAGCGATTAAACGGCCCAGATAGCCACGCTACTACCACGTGAACTCAACCCACTTTCCAATTCCAATCCCAATCCCCGCTAACCAGCACTGCCTGGCAAATTAAGGGTTAAACTCTGCCTCAAAGCCTTCTATGCCAATGAAGGAACCAAGGGGACTGCTTCGTATGATTCTATAATACGAAAATAGATCCGATAGACAAAGATATTTGCATATACCATATGGCTGATATTAAGCTCAACATGAACCAAGACTTGGATGTAAATGACTTGGAAATTGCTTATTTCTATATACTTCTTACACACACTTATATTTGCTTTGGACACTTTTCTGGCTTAAGAAAAAATAACTTTTGCTACTGTGAAATTTCAGTCTCAGTAAAAATATACTTAACTACAGATGAGTTCTGCAGAAACCTTATGCACTTTTTTAAAAGTATTAATTACAATCTATGAACTTAATTTATGAACGAATTAAAATTCAGGACCCCTTTTACGAAAAGTTGGGTACGCCCCTGCCACTTACTAACACATACTCATTAATTGTTGCTAGACTCGATTTTGATGAAAGATTCTGAGTAATGCGTCATTGGAATCAAAATTTAAACTATTCCTACAATATTGTACTTTATGAGAGTATGACTAAGCAAGAAGCAAAAAAAAAAATAAAAACAGAAAAAAAATAAATAAAAATAAAAAAAAGCTGCCTTGACTGGGAGATTTTTGTTTGTTGTATTTTTTTTTATTGGTTTTGTAATCGGGCCGGTTGCACTTCAAGATATTGAGTACTCATGTCGTGCTTGTATGCGAGCTCAACTTATTTCCATGGCATTTTTCCATTGCAAAGTACACTATTAAATTAATTTACGTGCGCCACGCAATCTGCATACATAAAATTCTGGATATACAGCTAAAGAAAAGAATTCATAAGGCATCTAACCACATGCGGGAAGAAGGGGTGAATCATGTGAAGAGAAGGGGCGCCAATAACTCAATTCAATCAAGCAAAGTGCCGCCCCCCTCCTCCACCCCGTGTGATGGCAAGGGGAAGAACGGGGCAGTGACAAAATTTGAGAGCCGGGCAAATGAAGTCATTTGCATGCATGACAATTGTTATTGCATATTTTTAGGCGCACGCGCTAATACTAAAATTGACAAAATGCCGGGCAACAAGAGAAGAACTACCACACCCCCCGCCCAACTCTAATACACAGCCTCAGAAATCGAACTACCCTTTTATTGTGAATGTCTGCGGCTGAAATTTATGCGCCGCGTCGACATTCAAAACTATAAACGTCTATAAAAAAGGGCAATAAAAACGAATTGGCGACAAAAGCCGGAAATATGAAAATATGTTATCCCCATAAGCAGAGAATGAAGCCGCAGGCAATGAAAAAGTGTCTTAAATATTGAGCATGAGGTTTTTTTTTTTGTATTTTTCAAGTGGGTTTGAAGAGATTTGCCATTTAGTATGTAATGGAACTAAAAGTTGCTATTGTAGTATTCAAAATTTAAATATTGCAAAAACAACAAAGCGTTTCTCAGATTGTTTTAAATTGGAGTCTTTTTGTTTGCTCGCCTAAGATTTATGAACCCGACTATGACACTAAGACAAGTATCTTTCAAATCTCCTTTCATAGGAGATTTTTTTTTAGCTCAAATCGATAATATTATAAATAATTTCTCATTACCTCAATGTTTTATAATACAAAAATCCAATGTATATTTAAGAATCGAGATCCCTTTTTGTTTGCTTGCCTATTATTGCTAACAGGCCTATGGCAGGATAGGATGGAATAGTACACAACACGCCCAAAGGTGCAGTCAATGTCACAGTTGCCTTTGACATTTGATGAATTACGCGCAACAACAGGAACAACAACAGCAACGGCAACAATTGTCAACTATCTAATTAGACTGGGGACACTTTTTTATTGCACTAACACACACCAAACGCACCAAAGTCGCTTTTTTCCATTCATTTTTTTTCCCTTTTTTTTTTTTTTTTTTTTGTGTTAAGGTGTGTCCTGTCGCGTTTCACACCAACTGCTGCTGCGGCGGTTGTTGTTGCCGCTTTTGTTTTTAATTAATTAATTAGCTTGATGACAAAATAAACGCGCTCGCTGTCCGTCGCTGATGAGCACAGAGGAATCAACAAAAGCAAAAAAACAAATACGCTTAACAAAAAGCAACAAATTCTGCATAGAAATTAGTGTAAAAATCAATAGTTCCCCAGCGCTTAGCTCCCCTCCTGCGGAACTGCCTCGACGCTGTCGCCGTTTATCATTTGCGGCTCATAACTTTGTGCAATATGCAGAAACAACAACAGCAACAACAACAACGAAGAACAGCGAAGAAGAAGAAACAGCACAACAATGGGCAACACCCCGTGGCGGGGCGGCATGTGAAAATGCAAAGCTGTCAATGAGTTATGTTTGGCGCTATCATAAAATTTGACAGCGCTGCCAGGGAAGTTTCTCCATATGCAAATGCTGCTGTCTTCTTCTCAGGCCTGCACGGAGCCCTGCTGCTGCTGTAGCGGGTCGGGGGTATGTAAAGCATTTCGCCAGACAAGGGTGGCAAGCGGAAGCGGATGCGCACATTTACGAAAGTCGTGGCAAATCATGAAATCGAAAGGATTGCGTGGGAGTTTTTATTGTCTGCTTGTCTGCCTGTCTGTCTCTCTGTCTCTCTGTCTGTCTGTCTGTCTGTGTGTCTGTGTGTCTGTCGAGTGAAAGTGCTGGCGTTATTGTAAATCAATGACGTCGTTTAAAGTTATCGACTGTAGTCGCATAATAGGCAAATTATTCACATACTTTGCAGAACTTTACTGATACCGAAACATATTGAAAAATCAATTTTATTCATTCATAATTTTCAAGTAATTTTTAAACTAGATGAACAACAGCTATGCTTATGAAAAACTTAGAATAATTATCTTATTCCCACTTTCAATAGAAAATTTGAGTTCGACTTTTTATTTAGATTTGTATGCATAAAAAACTTTTGAAATCAAAAATTGAAAACTACAGGTATAAATTGAGCTGATTTAAGTTGTCGACTTTCAGCTGCAAGTGGCAACAAGTTAATGCTCACAAGCAGCAAGAACAGGTGCAATGAACAGTGGCAGACACGCCCCTGCCACAAATACAACAAAGAGAGCAATTTTAACAGCTAAAAGTCGCCCAAAATGTGGCCCAAAAAGTGAAGTGCAACAATAAAAAGTAATCCAAGCAACATGCACATTGCCACGACGTATATATAAATATATATTTATACAGATATATATATATGTATTGTGTTTGTGAGAGTGTGTTTGCTATTCGTTTGCATATTTAGTAATTTTCGCACTTATTTTTGAGTATTATCGAAAAAGTTTTCCCATCATCGAAGCATAAACGGCAATTGGCAAAACAACGCACGTTGCTGCTACGTGTGGCACTTGAATGTGTATGTGAAATATATGTACACACAGTACATGTATTGCACAGATTTGTTGTACAAACCTATACATAATAAAGCACAAATATCACAATGCGCATTGGCAAGTTTTTGAAAATTGCAGCAGCAATTTTCACGTGCGCTTTAAACACTTTGTTAAGGATTTGATTAGTGCTCTGGAATTGGATGGGAACACTTAATAGTTTCTGTAATGAATCTAAAAAGCACATAAAATAGTAACTCAATAACAATTTCCTGAGAGTCCTTTATAGTTTGTAAAGTCGATTCCAAATAGTGGCATAGTTTATTTTTCAGTAATCTTCTAGACTTGGGCTTTAAATTGCAAATTTAAAACCTATTCAAATTACTTGTTACTAATTTTTCAAATATGGCACAACTTTAAATTTAATTTTTCCTCCATTATTTTTGGATAGAACGTATTTTCGTAGCACTTAACCCCTGCTGCAGTGCCAAAGATCCCATGCTCTTGGCCATTTGTTCATTTTACTGTTTAAATTGGGCATGCCTGTTTTAATGCCAATTTCAATTCTCACTGTCAGTCAGAATGTCTTAACGCCTAAAGTAGTCCAGGAGTACGACCACTGATCGGCAAAATCCACCACTACCACCACCATCACCAGCAGCAGCAGCCCAACAGAGAACCAGTCCAACGAATTACCTATGAAGATTTTTAAACACATTTTTGTATTCATATTTTTTTTACGGTAAATGAAAACTTTATTGGCTCGTGAAAGTGACTACAAAATACTCTTTTTTTTGTAAATACAAGAATTATGTGAATTTTTGAGTTTTTTTATTTGATTTATTTATTTAATTGTAGTTTTCTCTAATTTATTTAAATATTATGTTCACATTATTTTTATAAAAGGGTATTCAATGGAATATTTGAGGAAAAACATGGAAAAATTACCAAAAAATATTCATTTGGTTTTTTTGATAATTTTTGTGCTTAGCTGAAGCTCTTGTTATTATTGTTGTTGTTGTTGTTAATTTATATAAAAACGCTTAAGGCTGCCCAGCGGGCTTGTGTGGGGCGGGGGTTGGTGCGGAGGCGTGGGCAAGGTGAGGCCAAGTGTCGCTGCCGGTGTAGTGGCTGGGAGGTGGGTGGGTGGATTCAGTCTGATGGTGGTGTCGTTCTTGTTGCTCGTGGTGTTGGTGGTGGCTTTTACGAGTATGCCCAAAAACTTCAAACGAGATAAATACAATTTCCATTAGGCCTCGCAGAAAATCCCTCAAACCACATTCATACTTTTCTCATGTTTTATCAGCTTTTTTTCTTGTATTTTTTCTGTGTGTTTTGTTTTTTTCGTATTGATTTTAGGGCTTTTTTACAGTTTTTTGACCAAGGGCCCTTTGCCCGCCCCCTGGCACCATCTTCTTCGTCTGTTTTACGTTAATTTTTTAATTGTAAATATTGCCTAGGGTCGTATTTTTCATCTGCTGTTCGGGCTGTGCCCAGCCTCAGCTTTTCCTCGACCCCTAGCCCATACCCTTAAGGCTCATAATTTCTTGCCTACCTCTCTCTCTCCATCGCCTGCCAGTCCTCCCCCAACCACTTTGTTTACATAATTTGTACGTTACAACGCGCATACGAAACAATGTTTTTTTTTTTTGTGTGGGCTACTTTTGCTGGCATTTTTTAATAGATTTTCTGCTTTTTTTCGTATTTGATTTTCGTATTTTCCTTTCCGTTTGCGGTGGCAAATGTGCGCAGTTGCTGTGGACAGCCATAGGGAAGGGAAATGAAAGGGGAAGGAGTGGATAGAGGTTTCGGCATGATAAGGTCCACAGTTGCGTGTTCAATTAAATTTTACACTTAGCATTGGAGTTGTAGCCCCGCAGCGGTGCTCTCCCCCTCATCCAGAATTTGGACAAATGATCCAATCAATTCCAGAATGAATTCAAGAAAATCCGCAGCTTTTGACTAAGCGCGGAATTTGAAATAAGCAAAAATATGTAAAAAAAAAAAATAACATAAAAAATTTTGGAAGAGCATTTACGAGAGTTTTTCTCGATTAGTTTTATGTTGATTGTCGTTTATATAGCCCTCTTCGCTAATTGCAAACTATTGGCCCTCAATGACAAGCACATACGCACACACACGCACACACTAAAACACACGCACGCACACACTTTAGCTACAACATTATTATACAATAAACTAGGGTTATGCCAACGGACGCCTATCTGCAATTCCGTTTCGGTATTAGAAATTATGACAGCCCCAGCAAATTGTGCCGCCCTCGACCCGCAGCCAAAATAAACGATTGCAAACAAATAAAACGATGCGTGAGCTCGTGAATTCTTTCTGAAATGGAGCTAGCGAAAATATAACTATGTAGCATCAATGTTGTAAATCCGAAAATTTATAGATTTCCACTGCTGACAGGCAAAAGAAAAGCAGAAAAAAAGTCAGAAAACTACCATCTAGTACATACAGGCAGCTCTGGCATCGATGCCAGAGTATTGAGGCTGTTATCTGACACATAAACAATAATCAAAATAAAACAACTAAGAGCGTTGTGGTGTGTACTAAAATAAATATACAACCGGCTGGGATTTGTTGATATACACTTAAATATGCTTCGGACTGGGCGATATATGAAACCCTAACTGGGAAAGAAAAACAAGGTAAGAGTTGTTGCTTTTAATTTTATTTATTTATTTTATACATTTTTACTCTAGTCACAAAAAAGTTAAATATAATTGGGTTAAAAATTAAAATGAACATAAAAATATGATCACCATAGTATATGGCTTAATGCTTAAATCTGATTAGTGGAAAATTAATTGTTAGCAATATTAAGAAGTTTATTTAATTAATTTGTTCAGATTGTCTTGTCTTCGTTGTGCTGAAAATAGTTTGAATGTATTTACTCTCCTCGAACAGCTGTTCTAACTGCTTGCATAATACGATATCAGACACATTAATTTATTCTATTATTTGTGACTTTTTGTATTTGTTTAACTTGCTCATTAAATTGGCAGCAACCGCCATTTGTATGTCTTAAGCTCTTAGAGTTATTAATGCGCACATTCAGATTTATAATTGTACTTTTATAGACTTCCATATACAGAGCTCATTTCGACTTTACCTACTTTATTTGCCACATGTTTCATCTAGTTTCCATATTTACTTTTACTACTATCCAAATCTCAGCTGTTAGGTTTCGACTTTCACTTTCAACCGTTTTCGAATGGCTGTCAGTGTGCATCTGTCGCCCAGATGCTTGCAAGGCAACAGCTTAGACCCAGGACTAGAGGCATAAGTAGCGCCAGTCACAGATCCGACACATGTGAAGGTCACGGTATAAAACCAAGAGGCGTTCATCTTGTACAACGGACAGCGCTGGAGTCGAAGGGCGATGGGCGATGGGCGTTGCGTGGGCGGTGGTTGAACGCATTCTGCGTTGACGTCGTCGTCGTCGTCGCTTTTGGGCTAATGAAAAAGAAATAAAAGTGTCGAGTGCATTATTGCCCGCTGTCCAGCAAACACACATTCATACACACATTCATACACACACACACACACACACACACACACACACACATATATTTATATATGTGCATGTGATACTCTCTGGTAATTGTAGAAACATTTTAGTGCTAGAAGCAACTGCCTGTCGTCCAGCTCGTGTTACGTGCCCTTTGGCCCTGCGTCCTGCGTCCTGCCTCTGATTCTTGTCCTGCTTCTGCTACTGCTTGTGCTTCTTGCCCTGGCTCGTGTATAGTAGCCCCGACCCTAACGGCTATTATTTTGCACTTACTATAACATGCACATAAATATTTTTGCCTGGTCCAGCGTCTGTGGCTATTTTATTGATACTAACACAAATACACACACACATACACACACACACACACACACATCTTTGCCAAGTTTGGTCATAAATGGTGCTGAGCCTCTGTCTCTGCCACAGCCGCTGCCTCCCCCTTTTGCCACGCAGTGTTGTCGTTTTTATTGTCGCCTCGCCAACGAATCTCTGTCAAAAAGCAATAATCATCAATTCTGATTTTTGGCAAAGACGTTGTCGACGTCGTTCTTCCCCCTTATGCCACCGACAACAATTTGATTTCAAATTGATTATTATTTATGCCATTTTATTTTAGCCATTTGCCATCTCATCGCTGTTTCATCTCTACGCCTGGCTAATTGTGTTGGGCCATTGCCATTAAGTATATAAATACAATAAGAAAATATATATTTATATATTTCACTCATTTTGTGTGTTTCCATTTTTATTTTAAATTTTCGATCAATTTTTTCTTAATGCAAAGTAAAAAAAAAAAGTTAATAAAATAAAATAAATAAATAATAAAAAGTGTATCAAATTTATGTTAATTTATAAATGAATGTCTGACCGATGTATGAATCGATAAAAGGATAAAAAATAATTGCAAATCGATAAAGAAACTTATATCCCACAAGTTTAAGGCTACGGTCTCCAAATTTGGTTGGTAGGCTCCCCAGGCTCCTGCTCTTGCTACCTGTCATCAGCTGGTTTTACTTATGTTATCAAAGTATTTCACAGTCGGTTCCGCCTGACTGCAACGTTCTTTCGCGTTTTTTTATTTTAATTTTTTAGAATTTACTTTGAATATTTATCATTATTTTCCGATCTTTTTAATATTGGCCTTAGTTGGCTTGTAGGCATTCGCAAAATCGTCGATCCATTTAGTTGGTCACATTTTTTGCCATTCCATAACCGGTTCCCAGCTCGGTCTCAGCTATGCGGCTATCTTTGCTGCCCACCAACACCGCTGTGCGTGGAGATGCTGTCGAGGAGTCGTTGAGCTAAATTACTTAATTTTAATTTCTCGTAGGCGCTGCTTAATCAGCAACTATTAATGCACCACTCTGCTTATTTACGAGCTCCAAATGACTGCCATTGAGCCACATACGCAGCTCAGACCGTGGCGTGGGCAGCTCCTGTGCAATGAGTCACTAAATAGCCACGGCTCAAAAGACCAACGAATTGCCAGCAAAAACCAGAGACCAGAGACTGCAGCAGCATTGAAAAAATAAACCAATTGAATTGTGTACTGCTCCAAGTCTCAATGGCTTCGGTTGTTTATCAAAGAAATCGTTGTAAACTACTTTGCTCAATTATAATCAGGTAAATGAGAAATTTAAAAAAATAACAATTTTAGGCTATCAATCTAGCTCATGAAGGGTGTGCATCATCTTGGTATACTTTAAGACGTTGCCTCTATTATTAGAAGTACGTATTTATTATCAATTTCATCTTGAAGATATCGTATTTCCAAATAATATGATTAAAATGATTAGAGCATCGGCTCATCACCTGAAATGCAGATCGTCATTAAGAATTGCGCATAGCTGGTTAGGAAAGGGGTGTCAATTGAGAGCACACCCAGACGATTGAGGGTTGTCTGACAGTTTCTTGTTTTGCCCACAGTTTGTCACACTTAATTAAAGAAAATGTTAAGCACTTTAGATGTCAATTTGTGCCCACTTTTCGGCTTGGCCGATGCGTTGACAGTTGCCAGTTAGCTGCCAGTTGCCGTCAAAAGGCAGCCAAAAACTGAAAAAATAAATAAAATAAAACCCAAAAAAAAGAAGCAAAAAAAAAAAAAAAGAAACGGTTTAATTAAGTTGAAACCCTTTCGTGCGTGCCAGGGTCAGGGCCAGTTGTCGTCTCCCCCTTTCCACCCTTGCCCATCAGTGCCTGTACCCGCTCCAAGTGGCTCAAGTGGCCAAGCAAGAGCCCGACGGCGGCTCACTTGGCTCGCGCCCGCCCCCCTACCCATCAACTCCTGACCCGCTTTGCCAGCACTCGTCAGACTTTGCATCTTCGCATCTTTCACAGCTGCGGGCTCTGCTCGACGCTCGAGTATTAATTTCCAAGGTGTTTGCTATGCCAAGCTGTTTCAGTTTCAGTTCTAATATTAAAATAAAACAAAAATGAAAGGCAAAAAAAAAATCAGCGTAATTAAAAATCAAATGATTTTTTTTCCTTATCACACCACCGACCCTATCAGGACCCCTTCCTTCCGCCTGCATGCCTCCTGCAAACCCTCAACGACGACAGAAAATATCTTCATTAATTTTGGTCAGCCTTTTGCTGCAGCTGCCTGTGGGGGGTGGTGGGTGCCCGGTGGGGTGGTGTGGGGTTTTGATGCTTCTTCGTTTCATTCACAATTGAATGAATGCAGTACAATTTTTAACTCATTAATTGGTGGGGGCAACCCTTTTATTCTCATGGCAAAAGCAAAGGCGGAAAGTGTCCTACAAACAGAGCCAAGTGATTTACTTGTTTAATCCTTTTCATTTTGAAGCGATTTGTTCAGTGTTTTTCTAGCTGCTGCTACTTGAAATGTAGCTGATTAGAGAGCAAGAAAAAAGAGGACAGTAAAAGGGTTTTTCTTGAACTTGAGAGCCCAACTCTGCGATTTAATTGATACGTTTTGAGTATGTTTTTTTGGTCGTTGCATTGACCGACCTGAGCGATCTGACCGATCTGGTCATGTCTGGTAACTTGTTTAGCTGATTTTAATCCGCATTCGATACGGTAACAATTTTTACCTCATCACCTGGCACCAATCAAGAAGGCCACGCAGCAAAGCAACAAGCTTTTGACAATCGCATAACTTCCGATTTAATCCCAGGGCGCGTGAACGTCGCTTCGGGATCGTCGATCCATCCGTTCAGACCCGTTTCCCTCCCCCCCCCCCCCTCCATTCTCCGCCATCCCCTTGCTCCCTTCCAGCCAGAGCTCTGAGTTATGCGCTTCTGTGCGCTGTCGTATTTTGTAAGCTTTCACGCGCTGGCTACCACAGCTGAATAACAGCAGCAGCAGCAGCAGCAGCCTGCCTGCCCACTGCAGCCCCTCTCCGACCGTCTTTAACCTTCTGGCCAGCTTCTCTTGTTGGCAGCGTCATTGAAGCGATAAAAGATCAATTTAGTTGCGCTACAGTCGCTGATTTAAATCCGATCATTGCACGACGATTTGATGCAAACTGAAACATGCACATGGAATTTGCAATTATCGAACATCAAAGGCGTCTCCTCGCAGATCCGTAGCCTACCAAACCCTGCCCCCCTTTGCTACATCTCCTTGAGAAGATCGACAAAACGATCGTCAGCTGCTGTTTGCCGTTGATTTGAACGTGTTTCTGTGCTCGGCTTACTGGCTTCTTGTGAGAAGTTGTGAAATTACTAAAGATCGCCAGATCGATTCCTCTGCCAGAAGATTAATGTACACCGTCAAGCAGTTTAAGCTCCACTTAAGTTGTTTGTGATATTTATTTTAAATCAAATATGTATTCAACAGTAGCAAAAGTAGAACTGCAATGCTGATGAGCAAAGTTGCTAAATTATCAATCCTCAAAATTGTAACCGGGGTCGCGATCTTTCATTTTATGTTAAATAAGAAAAAATATATTTATTACGAAAGTGTATTCAATAGGCAACTAAACTTTTTACAGTGTAGATGTCATGGCAAGATTTGCAATCAATGAGTAGCTAATTAAGCGCAATAGCCATATACCTATGACAGCTTACAGTGATGAAGTCAACACCTGACTTTGGTTGGGTGTGCTCCTTCTTCTTCATCTTCTTCTTCTTCTCCTTGAAATTATCAACTTGATTATTGCTGCTGTGGCTGCCAACAGCTGCCCAAGCAATATTCAGCAATAATCAGCGATTCGCACAAGTTCGTTAAACGATTTTAAATCAGAGTCGAGACGTCGCAGAGATAAAACAGGCTTAGGTATTCTGCTCCTCGGGCTGGCTGGCTGGCTGTTCTCTGAGCGGTGTGAGCGGATGGGTGGATGGTGCTGAGTGAGTTGTCTGGGCATGTTGTGCGGCGGGGGTCTGAAGGGATCTGAACGCTCTGCTCAAAAATCAAATAGCAAAGAACTACAAATTACATGCCAAAATGCACTTCAATACAAAGCACTTGGGTAAACAGAAGGACAAAGCAGCAGACAAACGGCATGGCACACACACACACACACATACACAGACACATACACATATGTAGCAAGGACCATGGCACACCTGTGGCCCGGTAGAAGCAGCCACTCCCACACCCCTGCCCACTTTCACATTGACGATGTAAACCTTAAGGTATTTGCGATAATTGCACTTTGCTGTTGTTAGCTCTGCCTGTCTATGGCCCACTCTAACCAGTTCTCTCGCAGTGGGCGTGGCAGTGGCAGTGGCAATGCAAGGAGCACTTGCCAAAAAGAGTTGCCCCTTGTCTACCCCCAGTCCCAGTTCCACCTACTGCCTTGAGTGGCTCTGGCAACCACGTCGCATTGTCGTCGCTTGTGCGCTGTGTGCAAGATAAACAAAAGACACCATGTGTGAGGCTGTATGTTTGTATCTATGTAGACTAACTCACGTCTTCGGTAGCAGCTGCGGCACCCCCCTCTGCACACTCTTGCCAATGCCAAATTTCTGTGCCAAAAAGTAAGCCCAAGCCACTTGCAGCACTTTCTACAACTTTCTGCTGCACTAAGTACAGTGGAAATTGACTAAACTTTCATTTGCTGCCAAGTTAGCCCAACTAAGTGACTTAAGGAAAGTGACTCGCAAAGCTCTCTCATATTCATTTATAGCTAGTAAGACTTTTATTTATTTATTTGTATTTGAAGCAGATACTTTATTGCACCCAACGACTGCCGTAAACCAAAATCTCTTTAATCTGTTTAAGAATATTTAAGTATGGGATTTTATTGTCTTGAAATTACTACTAAGTAATCTTTTCGTATAATAAGATTATATTTTGTAATGCTTGTGCATTTTACCACTTGCCGATGTTTTACTGTACCTGCCACTTAACTAATTCAAATCATGCTAATTGCATTTTATTTATTTTGTAGAGCAGATTTTAAGTTTTCAATTACGAACACTCGAACAACCATCCCCCTCTCAAACCTACAAGTATTTGTTATTCCGAGGATTGGTAGAATCTGTGAATTGTATAAATTATGGATTCATTCCTCCACGGTTTGTCGAATGTGTACATACATATATGTAAATTCTTCTTTGTTACTTTTTTTCATCATTTTTCTGACACGAATTAAGTTACACCAACTTTTACAAATAAATCACAAGTTGGGAAGCTAGTTAAAAGTTAATTAAGATTTTTGCAACATGCCGAAAACATAAGAACATATTATTAATCTAAAGTAACCGGCAAAAAATAAAAATGATATTTTGAGTTTTTAGTTTCCTGGTTCATTAAATACTTGAGAATTTAAAACTTAGATGATTAAATTAAATTGACTAACATCGGATAGATGATAATGAAATTCTTTAGCTTTTTAGTTGAGTAAATTCACAGAGGAGGCCAAGACAGAAATCATGTTGACGACATCTGGCTCTGCGGCTGTCCGCCTCCTAATGGCCAAGGCCACAGCTCTGGGTATATCTATTGCTATTGCTATAGTCATCGTCATTGGCATTGGCATTGGCATATCTTGTCATATGGTGCATGGGGCACGCACACACGCGTGCTTGATTCCAAATGGTTGATTTGGTGGTTGGTACTGTGGCATGAAGTCGCAACCGGAGTCTGAGTCGGAGTCGGAGTCGAGTTCGGAGTCGGAGACGGAGACGGAGTCCGATGCGGCTGCTTCTGGACTTTCATTAAACACAAATTTATGCCTTTACTTAAATGTCAAATATTGCAAATGTCAAACGCTGAGCACAAAGGCCGAGATGGGTCCCGGCAGACAATGGCAGTGCTGTCGCCGTTTGTGCCCAGTGTTGCCACGGCCACTGCGACTATCACAATCGCTACCAATGCCGCATGTCTGCGCCAGTCTGTGTCCCGTTCAAGTTCCACTAGCATGTGCCGTGCTGCGGAGAGCCCGTCATCAGGCTCTACCGCTATGCCCGATACCCCCAACTCCTGCACCTGCCCACCCTGGCCAGAGTTGAGTCGGGTTTTATGCGTTGTTCGTTTTGTAATTAAACGACGCACTTGGTTTAGTTTGGCTTGGTTTTGCCTGCTGTCCAGGGTATACAGATGAGCAGCATGACACTTGCGGCTGCAGCCATTTTTAATACACTGCCCCAAATGGTAGCATATTAGGGCTTAAGACACACACATTCAAAACATACAGTCACTATCACAATCACAAGCTCCAAGTTCTATCTTAGCACAGCGATCAACTTGATAAGAACAATTTCATAAGCTTGCTTTAATTATAATGCGATAATTTTTGTAATTTATCTATTGAAAAATTCTGGATTTTCTCTTTGAATCTGTGGTGTTTAAGATGTTAATAACATATTTATATACATATATTTAAAGCAAACGATCTCCGTAAGTAGATTGATTATTGATTGTACTCTATACACAAAACATGACCATGTTGTCTGTTCTTTTAAATTACTTTTTGTATACTACACTTGCCTTTGTGCTAGCGAAAAAATTATTTAAGAAATAAAATATAGATAATCAAACAATTAACTATTTAAAAAAAAACTACTGGTTTTATCTATTATTCTGCAACAATTTCCAAGCAAACAAATACAAAACAAAAAACTTCTCAATATCATATAATCTATATTCTTTTTTTATTTGTTCAAAAATGTTATCAGAGTAAAAAGTCCAAATTGAAAAGCTTAAGACACTTAAAAATTTCAGTGAGCTTCGCGATTTAATAACTTTATTTGATTTCACATTTGAAGTGCATTTGAAAGTCGAGATTGGCTTTGTGAGGCAAGCAACATTTTAATTGTGGAATAAGGCAGGGGCAACCGTTAAGTGAGCAGTTGGTAACTGTCCCCAAATAATGCCCCTGGCCCAATTGAAATCAGTCAGGCTATGAATATATTTGGCTTACTGGTCAGTCACACATTTTGTCAATGCATTGACCCAACATGTATTTTGTGGTCAAAGTTGCCGTTTGACATTTATACCGGATGTCAAGCGGACGGACGGCGTCTAAAGATTTTGCTTTTGTCCTGTGCGAGTCGTAGTTTCGGGGGGGTGGGGTGAAGGGGGCAAGACCATTGTCATAAGCAGGAGCATCCATTTGTGCTTGTTATTGTCACTTTGTTTTTGTTTCTCACTTGTTTTTTGATTATATTGTTTCTTTTTTTTTACGTTTTTGTTTTTGTTTTTGTTTTGACAAACTTTGCTTTCGAAACTATCGATACTTGGGTCGAAAAAGGGGCGTGGGGCCTCGGCTTGGGTTCCGGTTCGCATTCGTATTCCGATTTGGGCTTGGGGTTCAACCTTTTTCATCATTTCGGCTGTATTTGTACCGAAACTATTCATTCGAATCCAACAAATGCACCCCGGAGGGTATTTTCATTTTGTTATTTGTGTATTTGACATTTTGCTTAAGTGTTGCTGACTTTTGGTCAGTTTTTTCATTGGGACCAACGCATCCGTGCACCCCCCCTCCAACCAAGTAGTGCTGACGAGCATCACTGACCCAAGGCCATTGTTGTTGAGCTGTTTACCCAGCGTTTATTTTGTTCTACTATTCTACTTCTGCTCCTGCTTCGCTTTCGCCTCCTGCTTTTGGTCAGACTCGTAGTCTGTTTATTAAAGTTTACCCAAGTTGTTTTGTTGCTCCTTTTGCTAACTCTGTTTACGTATAATTTGTTTGCTGATACTCCTCGTGGACCGGGTTCGGTTCGATTGCTCAATATAAGTGCTATTTTAACTTTGAAGTCTTAGATTAACTGCAAAAAAGAGCAAAAGGGTTGAACGAAACTATTGAGCAACAATTTGCTGAAATTTTAAATGATAGTCAGTGCATAAATCAGGTTCAATATTGATTTAGGCCTTGAAGATCATTCGTTATGTTATTGACTGTCTGATGTCCTTTCTAAAATGTATTATTAAAGCTTGGCTTAAGATGCTCATCCTCATTTTCTATTTACCTTAAGAATTTTGTTTAACATTAAATAAATATTGAAGTTAGATAATATTTAATAATTAATTTAGAGCTATTGAGCTATTTAGGCTTAAAATTACTCACTCACTTATCATATAATTACAACAATTGTATTTCAAGGAAATTGTTTTTTATACTGTTTCCTGTTTTTCTCCTCTTCTTTCTCCTTGACAATATGCCATTTTTTATGATTTTTGGACGCAGAAGAGCAGCACGTAGCGAATCACTTAACTTGATTCCGTATTGTCAGGCAGGGAGCAGCTGATTCAATAATGGGAGATGTCCATGGAATTCACTGCCAATGGTTATGGCACAGTGGGGAGTGTGCGGAAGGAGTGGAATTGGGGAGGGGGAGCGGACACGCAGTGAAAATAATTTGCAGTTATTTGGGGCAAACACGCAAATGCGTTCAAATCAATTGTCCAATTGAGCCGGACCGATTGTTCAGATTGTGAGCCAAATGCAATGCAAAAGAAAAGCGTGAAAATGTAAAGGAAAAAAAGAAAAAGAAATGAGTTCAAATTGAAATGGAAAGGAGCAGCGTGCAAGGCATCGCAAATGAGTGCCGGGAATTGTGAGTGAACGAGCGAGCGAGTGAGTGAATGTGTGTGTGTCTGTGTGTGTGTGTGGGTGTGTGGGTGTTCTCTAAGTGGGTATGCTTGAGGGTGTGTGCGTGGGCAAGTGCGTGCCACTGTGCGGTTGAAACGTTTTAGTTCACTTTCACTTTTGGCTGCAACTTTCGCTCTCTCATACACCACAATGCCGCACCCCCCGCCCCCACGACCCTCAATTAGGGTTGCTTTTTGCTGGGGTGATGTGCTGCACATTGTTTGCCTGTGGTGTTTGGTCAACTTGTGGCACGTGTCCTAATTTTGATTTCTTTTCTATTTTTTGTCGGTTGTTTTCTTGCTTTTTTCTCTCGGCTGTTCTTTTTCTGCCCATAAATAATTTGTTGCATACTTGTGGGCTGCCGGAGTTTAGTACGTTTTTTAGCCACGCAGCCCACTCCTCGGCTCATTCTCGATGTCATTTGTAAATGGCATGTTATCAATTTTCGAGATGATTGAATCAAGTGATTTGTGTGCGTGTCAAACGGGGGAAGAATGGGGAAGACGTCTTGTTAGCAGAGTCTGCCTCTACTACCAACCGAGATAGATAGAGACAGAGAGGAAAGAGCGAGAGAGAGATTCCCTCAAGTCCATCGGATTGATATCTGCTCCTGGTCCTGCATCTGGTCACATGTCCACGTGTCCAGCTGTGGGCACTTTGAAGTTCAGTGCAGTCACGATGCTCGCTTGTTGGCTTTTGGGCTTCCCTCCCGATTATTAATATGGAAAAAAGTCCCAAGGATTTGAGCAGGGCTGCTCTGTTTGCTCGGCCGTCTTGGCTGCTGCTTATTAAGAGATTATCAATTTCTTTGATGCGCTAATACACTATACAAACATGCCCAATGTGTTTGCCTCCCTCCCAACCAAGATGATATCAAGGCTAATACAAAATTGCGTTGCGAGAATGTATCAGCGCATAAATATATAGATATATACGCATACACACACATACATAACGAGTCCGCCAGTGATTATTTAAGAAGCAGGCGGTCTAGATTCTAAGTAACATTTTGTCTATGTGAGAAGAGCATAAAGTGCAAGGAGCGCAAAAATAAATATCCTGACCCGAGAAGTAGTGGCTCTCTTTTACTGCAAAATAATGTGTCATCTTAAACATGTGCATAAACCCCTCATGTAAAGAATGAAGAGAACTGGACATTATCTAGCTTTGCTTATAAAACCTTAATTCTTAAATTTGATCTTTGAATAAATATATTTCAAAGATATATTCTTTTTGTGTAATTTTATTGAATGATAAAAAAAATAAAAATATTTCATTTTTAACGAATGCTTATAAATATATTTTTCAAATACATTTATATTTGTTAGAATATTAATTTTAAATATTTATGGGATTATCATTCAAGTGTCATCTTTGGGATAATGGGCGCATTTGAGTCTCTTCCGTCTATTCGTAATGAAGTATGTTAGGTGCTATCTTAACAAGCAGAGATCTTGGAATTTGTGTACTTGAGTTGCCAACATTTGGCGTAGTCAGCAAGCATTCCGTGTTGGTGGGGAGATGGTGCCGTGGGAATGGAACTGGAACTGCCACGCGAAATGAGAAAACTTTTCGACCACAACATCGACGCAACGTGCCAAAGGAATGGAATCAAAAGGACGCGGTGCTTAAAACTACAATGCAAACACAAATATAAACTGGCGCGCCTGTTGGTCCTGTTACTACAGGACCTGCACGCCCCACTCTTCCAATCCCCCAATCCCCGTCCCCTTTCAGCGCCCTGGCGTTGTCTAGCCGCAAAGATTGCTTCTAGAAATTTATAGTTTCAATAATGTGAAGCAGAACTCGCTACATGTTTCAGCTATTTGTCTGCCATGTGTGATAGCAACATATAGCAGATATATACATATGTATATATATATACATATATTTATACCCTGTATATATATATATCTCTTTGTGTGTTTTGCGCTCATGTGTATTTTCAATTTACGCGTCCATAACTTTAAGTTTTGCAAGTTTGGTAGCCTCACGCCTCCAACTGCTGCCGGCCCGCATATTGAACACTTGAGCAACGCAACAGACTCCGCCGGAGTTTCAGATACAAGTCTCTCGCTGCCCCGCCATGTCTTTGGGCTCCTGTTGTACTTGCAGCTGCAGCCACGAAGTGTGTTTGCTGAAACTGAAGCAGTTGCTGTTTCCGCAATTATAAAACTTCTGCAAAAATAACAAAACACTTGCTGAAAGCAGGCGTTGAGAGCGCACCACATGTGCAGCTTTCGCCCCCTCAACCCTCAACCCACCACCTCCCACCCACCCCCAGCGTCCTGCCTTTGCCAACTCTTTTCCTTTTGGCTTTGCATGTGCCTCGCGTAGCAAACAGTTCTCCGTGCATTTTTGTAGCGCAGATTTTAATTTCTTAATGCAAAAAGGGCATAACAACAACAAACGCGAAAGCAATGGGTGACAAGGGGGCGAGGCGGGGTGTAACGCAGACAGCAACACCAGCAACCAAGCAATGCTGCTGTTGCACTTGGGCACCTAGACGCAAGCCATTTGCTCATTTGCAATGAGCAGACCCCCAACAAAAATAATAAAAAAAAGAAGTGGCAGAAAGATGCGCCAGGTCTGAGCCGTAGGGCGACTGTTACTGCTGCTGCTGGTGGAGCAGGTGTTGGCCAATTCACTTGGCTTGCAGGACAAGTTAACTTTGAACTGTGTCTAACCTCACAGTCGTTACGGATTTGGCAAGCCATCAGATGTCTGATGTACAATCCATAAACTTACTGACGAGCTTAAGAAATCGAACTTAGCTTTCAGATTTCAAAAGTACTAGTTTGCTCTCAAAGACATTTTGGCATATGTTATTCGTTAAAATATTATTATTATTATTATTGAAGGCTCATGCACTGCGACCTAGTTAGATCTTTTGGGCCACCTTGCGAGCCTATACGCCTTCCAACACCCCTGATTTTTACACAAATTCAAGAGTTTTGGTCTACTGTTCTTTGATTTCTATGTCCTGCGAACATCAGATATATTGCAAAAAAGACACAAAATTAAACGTTAGTTCTTCAAACAGAAAGCCGCCTAATCAACCTAAAAAACCGTCCTCAGCGAGTTCAATGCCAACTAAACATAAGTTAGCTATGTGCTTAAAAGTAAACTGTAATTGCTGAAATTATGTCATAACAGATTAATTTCTTAATCTGCACTGCAAAATGTGAAACCCCCGCCCAAAAGCCGGCAACGCAATTTTTCGTATTTTGGTTTCCTTTTTTTTTGTCGAGATTAGCATATCAATTGGCAAGCAGAGAAATAGATTAAGAATCCGGCACTAATAGAGAAAATTAAGTTACGCGCTGGCAACAAGCACAACTTATCAAGCTCTCTCTACGCCTGCCCATGCTCCTGTCCATTCCACATTCCACATTCCCATTCCCATTCCCGTTTCCGTTTTCGTCCTGATTCGGTGATTTGCATGCTTCATTAGCGGCGCTCGAAAGTGGGCAGCTCGGAATTAAAAATAATGTTAATTGCGCTACGTCGCGACGCGACTCGCTGCGTTCATCCATAATCAATTTTAGCCGCCGGCCACGCACTTGCCCACTTTCCGAAAGAAAAAAAAAAAAATAGGAAAAAAGCGCGAAGAAGCACCAGAAAAAATTAAATAAAAAATATGACATAAAATTTTTCATTTCCTTGGGAAAAGTGCGTTAAAATCGACAAAGAGCCCGCCATCGCTCTGCAATTCCCAGTGGACAAGTGCTCGGCGTCGAACTTTGGCAATGAAGTAGAAAATGAAGTGACGCCCCGACATGCTACCCTCCTCACCCGCCTGAGTGCCCCCGCCGTATATCCTCTCCCGTGGCATCATGCCATCCACCAGTGAATGTATTCATCAATGCAACACATTTGCATATTTTCAGCGTAAAAATTAATCACTAATTTTAATACGCAACGCGGCGGCGCCACCAGCATTCCACGGACTGGGGGAGGAGGAGGCGTGCTGTGGGCGGAGTTGATGCTCGAAACTCGAGGGCCCCTTAAACTTGTTAAGTGGGCAACACTAATGTAGCAATTTCAAAATTGATGTTGTTCTTGTTCTTGTTCTTCATATTGTTGTTGTAGGCCAAGTAACCAACACAACAACAAAAAAAAAAAAAAAAACAGAACGAAACGAGAAAAAAATAAGATGAAGCAGCAGCAGCAGCAGCAGCAGAAGTAGCAGCAGCAACAGCAGCAGCAGCATTGTTGCCACCCTCCCGCAAAATATAAGGTAAACAAATTGCGCGATGAGGCGTTGTCATTTATAAGGACGAAGACGCGCGACGAACAAGCGGCCAGCCAAAGATATTTCCTGTTTCCTGTGCAAATGTGCGGTGTGGCACAGAAAAAAAAGATGATAATAAAAAATAAATAAATGGAAAATGAGAAAAAAGAGCGAGCAGACCGAAGCAAAGCTACATAAAAATGGCCACTAGTGATACAGCATGAGCTGTGCGGGGAAGGCGGAGGTCGGTTGGTAAAGAGATTGAAAAGAAAATGGGAAACGCAGAAATTGTCTATCGAAATGCTCTTGCCACATTTCACCTGCAGCGTTTTGATAGCGCTGCACAGCCAGCACTGCGAGCACCTCCATTAAAACTAATGGGAAATTTTCTATAATTTGATTTCGACAGCTGCCCAGGGGGACACCTGCTATGATGGCATGAGGATTGGCGTATTGGAACTGTGAAGCAAATGAAAATTTAATGATTAACTGCAGACACGCCTTACAAAGAGAGAGCTTAGCCAACACTTTGAACAAATCTTCGATCCGAGCAGCAATGAAAAGCATTTAAAAAAATTTTACTTGTATTATTAATTGTTAATATTAAATTCATAAATAATACATAAGTTAATACCATAAAATATGCTTTGAGTATTATTTGGTCAAAAGTCCTAAATATATTAACATCAAATATATAGCGATTATTACAAGTATGATTCCAGAGCTCTCATTGTATTCAAAAATATATTATCATCGAATCGAAAACAAATCCAAAGAATAGAAAGCATTTCTAATCCATAAATTATGAGCAAATGCACGTTTTCAGTGTGTACAAGAAGATGGCATCTTATTCAATGCTAAGTGAACTGGTGAAGCCAAGTGAGGATAATACACAAAACCCACATGCATAAGCAAACACACACGCACACACCCACACACACACAGCACACAGAGAGAGGAAGAGACAGGCACGTAGACATTCATGATATTTATTATGTTATCGAAATAAATCACAAATAAACATAAATAAACAAAGTAAAACCAAAGAAAATGCCTAAGTAGATTTGTCAAAAAGTAGTCGGCAAAAGATCATGCACACACACACTCAAACACTCACACACAGCCACACACCCACACACGCATACGTGCGGCAAATGCGCCGTAAAGTATGCAAAAATGTTACACAAATGAAAATAACTTGAGCCAAAGTTGACATCCTCAGAGAGGACATCCTCGACGCCCTCGTCGCTGGCCGCCCGACAATGTTTTATGAGCCTGTGCTCTTGCAAAATGTCAATGCCTGTCACATACACACACACACACACACACACATACACACACACACACACACACATACACACACGGGCACACTC
Source organism: Drosophila grimshawi (assembly GCF_018153295.1). Taxonomy (NCBI): domain Eukaryota; kingdom Metazoa; phylum Arthropoda; class Insecta; order Diptera; family Drosophilidae; genus Drosophila; species Drosophila grimshawi. Next base: position 16,036,707 of record NW_025063692.1, on the reverse strand, counting down.
ACACACACAAATAGACTCGCGTTTTCATTTCTTTTTTTTTGCTTTTCATATTTGGCCACATATCAAAATAAGTCTGATGATCCAATAAAGTGCTTATAGCTCGACGCAGCGGCTTAAAGGGCTGCTGACTGTCACATTAGTGACGCACACACTCACAAACGCAAACACACACACACACACATACACACATACACACGCAGTCGAAGCGCCTTTTTGCATAGCATACTTTTGTGGGCCGCGTGTAATGAAAATAAATGCGTTACATTTCAATACACTCACGAGTAGCAGGCTCCCAGCTGCACACACAAACACATACACACACACACACACGCACACACACATACACACACGCACACACAACACACATCTGTGCCTGCTGTCTGTGCAAATGCAATTTTTGATTTATGTATATAGCCATCTCTCTCTGACTTTTACATACTCACTCCCTCCCTGTCACCCTGCATTTGACATTTGTTCAAGACACGTGAAAATATTTCAAGTGCCTGCGAAACCAAAACTACTTCAGACAGCCAACAGCACGCACCAGAAGCATCCCCTTACATTCCCCCCTTTTGCTATCTATGCTAACTCACACACACACACATAAACACACACACACACAGAGTTGGGTTAGAAAAAAGGCATGCAAAGAAATGATTTATTTGCGCATTTCTCGCATTTCTACATCTTCGACTGTTAGGCGGCTGCTTTTAATACATTTTTCTCCTTTCGGCATATTTGGCGTTCCAGGCATGACAAATTGTTAAGAAAACTCAAGAAGCCTTCCCCGTCCCCCACTTATATCCACACACACACATGCTTGCCTGCTGCTGCTTATCATCGAAATGTACTCAAGAAATTTCACAAATAACGCGACGCCAGCTCAACTTGCATCAGCCAGTTTATAGCAAACTGCCATCGGAAAATCAGTAGAGCTTTTCACAGAGAGGACGACAGGGGTTTGCCAAGTGGGTGGCTTGCTTCCAACTCTATGTCTGATTCCGACTCCGACTCCGACTCTGGCGCTTGCAGTTCATTGAGCTGACATTGAGTACATGTGATTTATGGCACTTAATATGTATCATCGGAGTGAAGTAAAAAAGCCAAACACACTGAAAGTGGGGCGCATCTGTTCAGCGAAAGGTGCAACATTCGTATGCGTTTCGTGCCAGTGGTGGCAAGACTTGACTCAGTCCTAGGGAATATTTAAGGCACTCCCTTGATGTACATTTCAAACTAAAATAGGCGATTATAAAGTGAACTAAATGAAAAATAATAAATATCAGCATTTGGGAGCAGAGAGACTAAACTAGGCATAATCAGTAAGGGAATCTGTCGATTTTGTGACAATGAGAAGGAATCCTCGCCTTAGTCAAACGAAAAAACCTCAGAACACACAGAAATCATCAACAAGACAAAAATTAATAAATTTGTTTTAGAATCAGGGCTAAGGAAAGAGCTGAAGGGTCAAAAAGCATAATGCGTAAGATAACAATAAGTTTTAATTGATATTTAATATACTTATTAAAAAGACTTACTTATTAAAAAAGAAAATCTCCTCGCTTGGGATTAGTCAATTAAATATTGATGGTAAGTTTGCTTAAGATTTGCTCTGACAAAAATCTTCTTACATTCCATATTTAATTTGAACACCTACTAGAGATAATTACTTTCATGTGAACACCAAAATAAACACACATGAATAAATATGATTTTGAGCAATTATGTTTATAATTAGAAAACTTACAATCTAGTAATATGAGCTAGTAGTTAATATGGCATAAATATAAATACAAAATATATATTCACATAAATAAATAACAAAAAAAAATACTGACATGTAGTATCAAAACCTCAATTTAATTATTTTATCCAATGATTTGTAGCCGAGGAGTATTTAAATTAATTCACAATGTTTTATACTAAACCAAACGATGCTCCAATTCTACTTTTGAACTGATCAAACTGAAATTACGTTGTAGTCAGCCACAGCCTCAAACCTTTTTTTTATTTATTTTATTTTTTCGGCGTGTAGCCTCAGCACCCCTGCCACTTAACGAGCCAATGCGCGCCTGGCTGACGACTGGTGACTGGCGACTAACGACTGACGAGTGACGACGACTGTCGGCATATATCCAAACTAAATGTGTCACGTCCAAACAACAAAAATTTCATTTATATTCGCATATATACAAAGAATAAAAAATAAAAAAAAGAAGGAAAGAAATAAGGAAGAAGATGAAGAAGCATTATAAACCTAAAGGCAGGCTCTTTTGGGGTTGGGGTTGGGGGTTGGGGGTTGGTGGAGTGGGTGACTCTTTGTGGGATTTATTTTAAATTCGAGCAATTCGGGCCAAATGCATACGGCGATTGTGCACGCTTCCATCAACTGCTCTCCTTCTACTCCTACTCCAGCTGTCCCACCTATTGGCATATGAATGGGATGAGGGGGTGTGGAGGGTGCTCTCTTGGTATGTGGGTGCAAAATTGTTACAAATTATGTGCAGCTGGGATAGAGGAGATGGCGCTCACGTGGACGTCGGCATTGGCGCTGGCTTTCGTTTTACTCCTTTTTGGTGGTGCTGCGTGCGACGTTTTAAGCAGCCACATCCTGCCACGCCCCATGTTTCGCCTGCAGCAGTTGCTGCAGCAGCGGCAACAAATCAACGGAAACGGAAGTGGCAATGGAAATGGAAATGCTCAACAACGGGGCAAATGATGTGAGAGCGTCGCGACGCAAAAGGTGTGAAAAACGCGCTCAAAAAAAAAATATGATGAAAAATCACAAAAATGCTCACGTTAGTCACAGACACACACACACACACACACACACACACACATACACACACACAGACAGATGCTTGGTAAAAGCGACTAACGTTACATTTAGAAAATACTTTTGCATACGCAGCACGGAACAGCTTCCGATGATGTCCATGAGATTGAGAAGAGCAGAGCAGCTTTTTACAAAGGGAAAAGGAAAGCACAGGAAAAGGGGTATTGAAAAAGAATGGAATTGTTTATAAGAGAAAAACTTTGTTTGCTTTGAATTGAATACGACAGACAGACTCGCTCTGATAAATGATAAATTTGTAATATTATTTCTCGAAATGGTTTTACACTGAGAAGATCAGCAATTAGGTGGGAAAAGCGATTAAGACGCAGATCACTCAATAATTTATCTAGATAAACAGTGACTAAACTCAATATTTTTTTTAGCTTACTTCCAAACTATTCAGACAGTCGACTGTGCCGCATTTATTTGGGTGTGCTGAGCCTCAAAGCTGAAACGGTGCCACGTAACTTTCTGACACCTGACTTTCCACTCTCTGTCGTTAGCTTTTGTCTGTCTCGCTCCTTCTTAGTGTTTGGTTGGGTCTCTATCTTTCTGTTTGGCGCTTTGCACTCATATTTTTTGCGCTGCGAATTCTTTTGATTTATGTTAATTTGAATAAGTGCGCACCATCTATTTTTTGTCACCAACTCATTGCCGGCACGCCTCCATCATCCAACACCCAACACCCGACGCTCATCGCCCATTGCCCAGTCACCACCCCCTGGACCAACGCACCCCTAGCCTCATACGCTCAGGAAGCATGTTTCCGTCATGCGTTTTTGCAGTTGGTGGCACCTCTTTTGCTCCTGCCACAACCAGTTTCACTTCCTATTGCTCTTCATCATCGCCATCATGCTGCCTTGCTTCCTTTTCTGGCTTTGGCTACCTGTCCTCCTATCCTTCTATCCTCCTCTCCATCAGTTTTCCTGCTATTCATGCTCCATTTCTCCATTTCGTTTTTGCCACGTTTCATTTTGTCAACGGCGCGTGAAAAATTCTTTTGATAAAGCGCAAATAGTTTGTTTAATGCACCCTGCCACGATTCCGGCTATGTGTAAAATATCTTGAAGCTTGCCACACCCATCGCAGTGAAGCAAACCTGAAGAGAAAATGCTATAAGTTCCAATGGAAAAAAATCGAATGAAAAATTTTATTATCAATACGAGAACATAAGAACGTTTAATCTGACTGCTAACATGCTGAAATTTTCACAGAAATTTTCATTTTTAGATTCATAACCTTACCTCCCCCTTCACCACGGTCTTCATAGATTTATAAATAACTTATATCTTAGAATCCAATTATATAATCATCTCGAGTCCAGGGAAGAGGTGGGTGCATTGTACTTAGTACTTATTGCTAAGTCATAATCTTGTAAATAAATAAATAAATAAAAGGAAATCGTAAATTTAACGAAAGAGATATTTATGTTCAAGTATTTTAAAATGTTTATTTTCCGCCTAGATTTATTTATATTCTTTAGTAAGCATATTTGTGATTGTGATTAGCTTCGCTATGTAAGTCGAGAAAAATGCGTTTGATACTTATGTTTATACTTTGATATGGTATAAAATACTCCGGGCGATGCGTGTATGCCTTCAGGAGTTGGTCAAAAATCCAGCCAGTCAACAATAATAAACTCTCAAAATGCACACCACATGTGGTGTACGGTGGTCGTCAAACGGATGTGAGATTTGTGCCTTTCTTTCCCATGGCATTTCTGCTGCCTGATTTGTTAGCACAACAACAACAAAGATTTGCATAGACATGCGTGCGAGTCTATCAAAACTAATGTCGAACTGCTCACCCCATGTGTGTGTGTGTGTGGTGTGGTGGTGTGGCTGTCAGGTGGTGGTGGAGTGGGTCTGTGTATTGGTGCTATCCACATTCAAATCTCTGCATTCGCTGCCGTCTTCTTCGCAAGCAGAATACACTTTCTACTCCTCACGATTTGACTTTAAAGTGTGTCAGTTTCCTTTTTTGTTTCTGCTACGGCCCCTTGGACCCCAGAGAGTCCTTGCAGGGGAGTGGGGGGAGCTGGATGAGGAGGCAACCCGTTCGACTTGCTTTTGGGCATGCAGAATGTTGAATTTTTATTGTTCGTGTTTTTGGTTTTGTGTGTTTTTATATCCTGAACCCATTAAAAATGAGTAAGAAGGGTATAATGGTTTTCTGCAAATGTATGTAACAGGTAGAAGGAAGCATCTCCGACCCCATAAAGTATATATATTCCTGATCCCGGCCTTCCGTCTGGATGAAAACGCGGATCTCAAAGATTATAAGAGCTAGATACATCAAATTTGGAATATAGGTTCTCGTGTACCCGGCGCAGGTCTGGTTTGCTTTATTTGATCGATAACTGCCTCTGTTTGGATTATCGATACATTTCGATTGCCGACAGCAACAAATGCCACACTTGTAAAGGCAGAGGCTTCCAATTAATACATAATGTGCATATGCTTATTATTGAACGATCACCTCAATTGATCATCAATATCGGATAAGAAACACCCAAGTTATGGTCCAACATATATTCACATATTGATTTCATCGAGCGCATGTGTTGGAAAGATATGGTATGATAATCAACGCCAGAGTCAGTATTTATTTGTGTGTATTCTGCGGAGCCCTACAATTGCATATATGAATATCGGTATGTATAAGGACGTGCTTAGTTTTATTTTTCCTCTGCAGTTGCTGTGCCTGCCTTAAGAAAAGAGTGATCCTGCAGATCTGCTCACGTTTGGGTTCAAAATATATTTAGCTGCCGGGTTCAGGATATGTCGTAGTCGAGCTCACTCGACTGCAGCATTCTTACTTGGTTTGTTGTTGCCTTTATTGCCAGCGGGCGGTCGGCGTCGCATCTTCCCCCACCCTCACATCACGCTGCTGACGTCTCGACTTCGGCATTGGCCCTTTCTCACTTCTACTGTTTGGCGCAGACTTTTACACTTTTCGGCTTTTCCCACATGTCGTATCAGCGGCTTCTCCCGCGTGGCCTTCGGCCGCAGCTCGTTTCTGTCTGTTTTTTTCTCTTCAGCTCTCTCTCTCGCTCTCTCTTTCTTCCATGCTCCTTATATTTCCTTTCCGCGCTCCCTCTCTCTCTCTCTGTGTATATATATATATATTGCTTTTCTTTCTCTCCTGCTGCTGTTCGACCTTTTCGCCGCCCGCCGCACTTTTTTTGTGTAATTTTTGCCCCTTTTTTCTGCAGCAAGCGATTTTCAACGCATGGCCGCGGGGTTTAGCGCCCTTTCGCTCTCTCTCCTTGGCAGCTTCTATCTTCCTTTCGGCTGGATTCGTATTATTTCGCATTTAAAAATAGATTTGCATTTGTATATCTGTATGTGTTTAGTATTTGTATATGTGTGGCGTGTCCAATTGATTTATGGTTTTTGTAAATAACAAAAAAAGAAACAACAGAAAAAAGAAAAAAAAACGAAACACACACAAATATTTTGCTCGAAAAGGTTGCGCCGCGGGGTAGTCGGATGGGTGGGCGGGGGGTGTAGGGGTTTGCTTGAGTTTAGGGTGGGCGCATACTGTGTGTGGTCGACTGGTTAGCTCTCTTGTGCATCGTTGTTGCTGTAGCCGTTGTTTGCTTTTTTGCGGTTACTTTGCGGTTGCTTTTTGGCGCGTTTTTGTAGCGTCCGTTTCAACAAGTTCCCACTCCGTCCCGCTGCGTTCCATGCCCAACCGTTCCGCCTGATGCGCCTGGGCTTATTGACTTTTCAACTGATCCTTTGGGTGCAATTGTTGTTATTGTTTGCATTTTTAACTTGGCCCCAGAATTGGCGCAGATGTAGATGATGAAGCTGATGGACTCTGATAGCAGCCGTCGCTTAAGTGCTTTGCGACCTGCTCGGAGCAAGCAACTCCTTGAAGTAAATTCGAGAAGAAGCAAACAATAATAAATCTGTATAACTAAGCAAACACACGCAGAAAACAATTTCGCTGAATAATGTCGTATCCAAAACGGAGTAACTATCGAAGCAAGTAATGATCGAGTCACTAAAATTGACCACAAAAGTCTCTCATAATACGAAAAAGCACAGAATTACTAGAAATGAGCATAAGACACATTAACTCATCGAACACCATGAACAGCCAAAGTGTTATTCCTCTAACATTAGCCACTATGCTCTCCCAATCGTACACTGCAAAAGCATCAAAATAACAATATTTGAATCTATAATTTACATTTATATTTGCAATTTAAAAATGTATATTTGTATAAATGAGACTTTAATTGATTATACAACATTTTAATAAAAGCCTGCAAAACCTAATCGAAAAGAAACACAAACACAATTTTGGCCCCTCAGTTATTGTCAGCATTGTAAAAAAAAAACAGCTTGAGAAAAAAAATAAAAATACACAACGAATAAATTGATGTCATTTTCGTTTTCGTTACATCTCAAATGGAATTAGCGGCACGCGGGCAAATGGCAAAAAACGAGGCGGCGATGCCAGCAAATCCAAGCAAACCCCAATCCCAATCCCAAAAGCTCCATATCAACAGAAGCAGCTACAAGGAGTGCTTTCCATGAGGAAGGTTTACAGTAAAAATAAAATAAAAATAAAAAAAACAAAATACAAAAAATGGAAAAGAAGTAAAAATAGCAGCGCAAGAAACGAAGTGAAACAGACGGCGAGCAAAGACGGCAATGAAAACTCAGATAAACATATTCGCGAATTTGTTATTATCAGACAAATATTGCGCAAATAAAAGCAATAGAATGAGGGTAGATGTGTGGGGAGGCGGGGCGGAGGAGGTCTGCAAGATATGCGAGCTTAAGCGAAGCAAACGTATGCAAAATATTTTAGAGTGTGTGCAAAAGGAGTGGGTGCTTTTGTATGTGTATGGTGTGTGTGGGTGGGCTGTGTGTGGGTGGGCTGTGTGTGTGTGTGGGGTGTGTGTTGGCTTGTGGGCGCTAAGTACCCTAGCGACTGCATGTGACGCGTTTTGCATGCGGCTTGCCTGCGTTTTGCTGTGGCAAGGGGTGCATGTGTGTGTTGGTGTGTGGGTGAAGTGGACGGGGGTAAGCCTGGAGGTGGCGCAAATTAGTTAAAAAGCCGACTCACACAATTAAAGATCAGAACTTTCTGATAGGAAAGTGGTTTCGTGAGTGTGTGTGTGTGTGTGTGTGTGTGTGTGTGTGTGTGTGTGTGTGGGCTGATGCTTTTATAGCCCAGCTTGTTGTTGTTATTACTTGACTTTAAGACCCGTTACTTGACACTGATGTTGCTCTCGGAGAATTTAATGGCCGCTTGTCAGTTGGAGTTTGATTTGCTTGGCTTTGATAACCAACTCTTAAGCCGCTTTACCAACAATAGCAAAACAAAGCAACACAAAAAAATCAAAAACGACAAAAGAACAACACAAAATTGACAGGCTTATGTTACATAAGTGAGCAATAAGATGTGACTTTTGAAATGGCCAATATCCAATGTAGCCAGTTTCATTGTGTGTCCTCTTCCGATCTCTTTTAAAACTCATTGATGGCGGAGCTACAGCCTCAGAAGGGGGCACAAAATATGTGACTAGGTCGCAGTGCATACAAATAAACAGAGGCATATTGAATAAAGAAGAAATATGAAAACAAAATAAGTTGCTTAAGCCTCTTGGGCTTTATACTTTGCCCTATAAATTATGTGATTAAAGAGTACAGATAAATTCCAATTGGCCGTTGGGCACAGTATGACATCTGCACTGTACATAGAAACAAGAGGCTGAAGAATCCAATCCTGCATCTTCAATCTATTTGATTTTCTCTAATTATTGACTGCACAATGAAGTTGCTGTTTATCGTCAATAGTACTTAATTTCCGTTAAGTAATTCGAGTCAATTGCTGACCTTGCTTATCATCTCCATCTCTTATCTGTGCACGCAATCGCATTTGGCTGCCCACAACAAGCCACCCAAAATAACAGCAATTACAAGATGGCGCCGCGACTTGACCCCTCACCTCATCCCTCCACAAAATACCAATCCCCATTCCAGTGAGATGAGATGGGAAAAAAAGAAATGTTGATATATTGTCAACTACTATATTTGCACCGCATCGCTCCGTTCCACCTTCCTGGGCATCTTTTGGTAAATCGGCCAGACGCTGCTGCAGTCGCCGTTGCCGTCGCTGTCGCCGTCAGCGTCAGCGTCAGCGACCGCGTCGCTACTTTGTCTTGCGCATGCCAACAATAATTTTTGATTAAAGATGAATTTTTAATTTAATGTATCTCACAGATACGCAGATAGAAGAAACGCAGCCAGCGAAACGTTGAAAAAAAAGCATCAGCCGCCGCCGCTGCCGCCGTCGATTTCGTAGTTAAAACATCAGGGAAACGAGGGAAAAAATGCACGAAAAATGTTTTTTAATCTCAACGGCAAACGGAAGCGGAAATCAAACGACCAGAACAGCGACCGAGCAAACGCCGGCCAAAGTATCAAACAAAATTTTTAATGTCTTCGGTGTAACGTGGAGAGGGGGGAGAGGTTTGGAGTAGATGTAGATGTGCCGTTTGCCGTATGCCTGGTCGCCTTGTTAAAAAGCCCGCGAAATTTTCCAACCTGCCCGGCGCACCACCCACCACTCACCACCGCAGTGCCGCACCACCCCAGCCATCGGTCAGAAACGGCCTTTGATTTTTTCCGAAGTTTTTTAACTTTTTTTTGGCTGCTTTTCTTTTGGCTCATTAGGAATTTTTCTTCGCCAGTTTTGTTGGGAAAGCGATAAAAATGTAAAAGGCAGCAGCAGCGACCACGGCCACGGCCAGGACCTGGACCACGACCGGGACACCACCCACCCCACCCTTATCAACCACCCCACGCCCAACGCATTGCCAAATGGTGTTTAATGATTTATGAATAATCGCCATTTTGCATTTGAGTGATGAGCGTGGGGTGGGCAAAGGGGCGATGGGTGGCACTGACTGTGGCGAGGGCGGGGCAGGACATCGGATGAACAGCGGTAAGTCAGTCAGTCAACGGCCCCCCAAAAGTCCATTTACACGTCTCGTTTGGTTTGAGCTGCTGATAGTGCTTTGGGGTAGGGGACTCAGATTCAGATTCAGTTTCGGATGCGGATCCGGATCCGGATTGGGTTTGCGTTTGGTGTCTTTTTGTTGTGCTGTCGCGTTCCTTATCAATGGTCTCTTGGGTGGTTGTACAAATTTTCTTTGATAATTTTTACAACTTTTTTCTGTTAAATTATTTAATTTTTTTGCGTTTTCTTCCCAAAAATACGTTTGCCTTTTCTCTGCTGTTTTTTTTACTGTTTTTTTTTTCCACTTACGCGTTAAATTATCTGACAAACAACACGCGGCAAGCCTCTCGTTGGTGGTGCAAGTGAGGTGTGCTTATTTTTATGCCCTGCGGTGCAAAATATTCTGAAATGGAATCAACTTCCTTATAAATTAAAAACTTTCAGCAGTGGCACACAATTCAAAATGAATCCAAGCAACATTTGATATTTTTTTTAAGACGAATCAATTTCAATAAAACACATAAACAACATATTCCTTTGTATACGCTTACGATTCACTTGCCATCCGTGCACGGAATGTGCATCATGTATGTGTGTATAAATATTCGGATGGAATGGCAATTCTCAAATGATTAACGTGAAAATCTTGGAAATATCCTGTCGCCAGTTGAGGCGTCTTTCGGGATTGCCTTCGGCTCCGACTCCGTCTCTGATTCCGACTCCGACGCCAATTCAGACTTGTTCCATGGTCACATTAGGGCATACCTCCCTGCCCGTCCCCGTGCCCGTCTCCATCACTGTCTGCGTCTCCGTCACTTTGCCAACAGTTTCAACTTAATTAAATGCGTCTTTAATACTTTCTGGCGTGCAGAGGCAAACAACAGGCATATGGAACTCAAAACTCGGATATGCGAGACAGTTGCCCGGCTCTGCTGTCGCACACATTTACATACAGCTCATGTTCATATTTGTTTGGCTATGAAAAAACAGAAGCCGGCAAACTTTTCACGCACACGAGCCGCAGCAGCCTTGGTTTTGGGTATGTATTGGGGATTCGGGAATGGCTGACGTGTACCAGAGCAAATAGACCAGCCTAAAAATAAAGTTGATTAAAATTTGAAAGATTTTTGACAGTTATTCCGCCAGAAGGCCCTAAAAGTTGTGAGATTTCCACGCAAAAAGTCAATATTGACAGTTAAGCTTTGACTTGGGCTCGGGCTGAGATTTTTGAGTGGAGAGCGGGTATGTAACCAATCATTGTCTGTAGAAGGGTGTCAACTACGACTACAGTAAGTGCACACAACACATGACAGTTGATTGAAATGACCAAATTATAACTCTACTTGTTTTCGCAATTCATGCTAAGCTCTTAAACAATTTATATAGTTAGTATGACTCAAGTAATTAAGACCAATTTAGTATTGGCGATTTACTAACCCATTCAAATTTAAATCTTTTTCTGACGCACATATTATTTAATCCGAGCCTTAAGTCATGGATGGACATTGCATGGAAGCAATATACTCTTCCTGCTTGCGAACAGAGTATAAGAAACATGTGCGACCACAGCTCAATATAAAATGATTTTTTTATATTACTGCAGCATCAGTCGCAGATTGGGTATATGACCCGGACTAACCGGAAGAAGCAAACAGCACAGGGAGATGAGAACGAGGACGAGGACTAGGACGAGGCCGAGGACACATTGGAACTAATAAGCCAAAAGGCGGCGAGGTTCGATTTAATGAGCAGCCGTCGCAACTTTCCGCAACGTTGAGCGCGTTAAACTAATCAACGCACGGGCTCCAATTGCAGTCGCCAGGAATTTACCCACACCCCCTCCTCCTCCTCCTCAGCACACCCCGTTAGCAGTCTCATACAGCATTCGGCAATTGCGCCCCATCCTCCCCCTTCCACAGCTGTTTGTACGTCTGCTCAATTGCGTGTTAACATTTTGTGCAATTTGGCGAACGACGGCAACAAGGATTTGCAGCAGTTTGAGAGGGAGGAGCGAGGGGTAGCTTAAACTACCTGCAAACATGGAAAAAAGCTGAAACCAATTGAGCGCGTCTGTGTGTGCTTGTCAGTGTGTGCGTGTGTGAGTGTGTGTGAGTGTGTGTGTGTTGGCCTAAAGAAACTCATAAAATTTTATAGTTTAGTTTGGTCTCCTGCGGGTGGACATGCAGCAGTAGCCAAGTAGCAAAGGTATACAAATGGCAACGGGAGACGGACGGATGAGTAGGGAATGGGGAGGTGGCAGGGAAGACGAACTGGGACCGTGTGTTATGGCTGTGAACTAATTGCCGCAGCGTTTTCGGACAGCGCTCAGTTAATGAAATGCCCAGTCGTCCAGCAAGATGTTTGTTGTCCTTCGACTTCTTGTTGCTGGATTGGGGCGGGAGTGGGCAATTAAAAGCAAACGCGTCTCGTGCTGGCGATGCGTTGCAGCTGGGGTAAATTGTGGTGGCAGACAACAATTGAAATGAAGACGACTACGTTTCTTACGATATACAAATTCAATTCGAGTTCGAGTTTCTTATCAATATCCATTTGAACTATATCCTTCAGTTAGTATCCTCAATGAACTATAAGTAAACGAACGTCAACAAAAACTTGCTAACAAAAACCACTGCCAATTTCCAGGCCAAGAACTAACTCTTATTATATTATTATCCCCTAATATGGGACTGAACTCTTTTAGCCCCAAGCTCAATGGCGCTCCTAATTGGCGCCGCAGTCTACATATTAACCCCTTGAACGAATGTACAATATATATACAATATACATATTGCATTACACACAATCAAATCAAATGAAATCACACAAATCAGGCCAAATCGCTGACGCAATTTGCCTTTGGCAACCAAAAGGCCATATCCATATCTATAGCCATATCCACATGCAAAGTGCCATCATATGTAAAGGAAACGGGTATGAGGGTAGGGGTAGGGGAGGCGAGGGGGCGGATGGTGGGTTGATAGCAACAACCCCTTGGCCCAAGCGTCAGTCACTCGGCTCAATGCCGGAGCATATAAACATAACTCACGCTTATGATTTTTAAGGGCACATCAAAGCCACGCCGTCCGAAATCCATATCTGAATCTGAAACCCAGTGGGAACCCTCACCAGAACCCCTCAAATGCCCAAAAAACACTACAACCAATAAACATTGTAACAAAATTGCTTGTTTTTGCAGCTAATAAAATCATAAAAAAAAGTAAATAGCTGGGCATAAGTGGCTGGCCGAATGGTTCGAGTGAGGGTTAAAAAGAAATGACAAGTGACTTTTTTATCACTGGAGCCAAGGCCCACAAGGCGCTGGGATAGATAGATAGATAGTCACATCAATGGTCTGGATGAATGGCTGTAGTTGAAGATGTTGCCGAGCAGAGTGGAGCAAAGTGCCTTAACTGCATAAATGGGTTCCCCCATCGCCTCCACCATGCATGCAAATTGTAACAAGGATAATGACAAACTCGAAAGAGACCACCGCAAACAAGACGACTACAAGTATCACGCATCCCAGCGTCCCAGCATCCCAGCATCCAACATCAAGCATCCACCCCAGGCCCAGGCGAGCAGCTCAGCTGACAATCTGGGGGTGTTTGCATTAGGCTGGGGCTGCGGGGCGGCGAATAGGCATTTTTTCTGGACAGGCTATGGCAGACGCACACGCTTAAGTGCCACTTGACAAATTGGTCAAGTGATTTGGCAAAAAAGCACAGAATCTGGCTTGGGGGTGGACATAGCAAGACCATTGCCAATATCCAAAGCGTGGGGCGGCAGCAAAGTAGATTTCTATAAAACTTAACTTGCGCTTTCTATCCAAATTTGCTCATGAAACTAACCCTAATTGGGTAATAGAATTTCATTCAATATTCGTGTATATATGAATGTAATCCATATAGAAATAAGTTATATATATCCTATATATTGTGTCGCCTTAGACAGAAGAAAATGAAATATTCTAGGGAAGCTAAGCTCAGAAGACATAGAAATCCTCAACTCGACAGCAATATTTTAATTTGGGCTCAGAAGGGGGCACAAAAGATCTAACTATATTCCTTCTTGTAAGAAGATATTCTTTTCTCGACTTGAATAAATGACAGACTATTAGCAATGTTAGTCAATAATTTGGAAAATTTTTTTAGTAGAGGAGGAGACTAGGCAAAATAATTTTAGCGCATTAATATTATTTTCAACGACATTTGTATTTGCATTAATTAAAAGCTTAACTGATCTCCGTACCTTAACGGATTCTCCTTTAAATTGTAATATTCGCTTTATAATTTGTAGCAATATTTTGCCTTCCTATATTTTGAAAACTGAGATGTCAGCGCAACCAATTTTCTCCCTTAAGTGATCATCACACATTGAGCTGTTATCTTCTTAAGGAATCAGTAAACTCTGAACTGGCATCAATACCATCAATATCATGGGGCATGCAGTCCTTGCGGACAGTCTTTAACAAGTCTTAACTCTTTTATGGGCTTGCCAGCTCGCGTCCCTCCCCAACAAGCGGAAGTGGTAAATCCATTGGCAATATACTAAGCTTATCAAATCGAGCGATTGACAAATCGCTTGTCTACGTGTGTGTTCCTCGCTGAGGAAGAGAGTTCGAGCCGGGCATATGGCCACATATCATGATAGGGGTAGGGCTTCGATTTGACTGACAACTTTATGAAATGCCAACAAAAAAATATGAGGGGTTGATGTAGCATTTTTTTGTTGTCTCTTTTCTTTTTTATTTGCTTTCGCCTGTGCGTCTTATTCATCTTGTTTTGTTTGTTTGTTTGTTTGTTTGTTGGGGTATTGGCAGAATGTATGGCTTGTAATTGTCTGTTTGATGGACCAAACAATTTTGATTGAATTCAATTACGTCGCCTGGCCCCTTTCAGCAAATCCTTTAACAAGGACACACCACGTGGTGGTTGTTCACGATTTTGTACTCTCGGTTTCTTGACACATTCCGCATGTTGTTATTGTTGCTGTTGGTTTTAGTGATTTGCAATAATTTTGAGCGCCTGCCGCCTGCCGCCTGCCGCCTTCGGTTTTTATTTTTGTATTTTCTTTTTCTTTTGCTGCTGGCGCATATGTGAAATATGCCGTTGTCATGGTTTGTTGATTTGTGCGGATGTCCTGGCCGAAGCAAATAGTTCCCCCCACCCCAGCAACCGCTTGCCTTTTGGGGTTAACCGGACGCGCCTTTAAGTATGCAGAGAGGGTGCGGGGATTGAGAGTCAGAGTGAGGGAAAGGTGGCTTTTGGGGCAAGGCAGTTGAAAGGGTTTCGGTTTTAGTTTCGATTTCACTCGGCATTTTCTTTGCCTTGGCCTTGTTTGCCCAGAGTGTGTGTGTGTTTTTCTTTTTCACAAGGCCAAGTAGATTAAGTGATTTTCAAGTCATGTCCTTTTTTTTGGCTCTGTTAGATCCTGCAACGTCTCCCTGTCCGTCGCCCGGCACCAACTGATGGACTGCTGCCAAGTGAAAGTCATGTCATGTGTGGGTGGCTTTGTGTTTATGTTTGCGTTTTGCGTTTTGCGTTTTACGTTTTGTGTCCCGCCTTGTCCCGTCTCCTGTCCTGCCGGACTCTGGGGGCTCTGTTTATATTACAAGGGTTATTGAGCAAATCACCGGAACAGGGGCAAGGGCAGCAACGGCACATAAAACGAGCTATGAAATCTCGTTTGTTAGCATAATTTGTTTGATTTTTATTAGATAGACAATATGCGGGCGCATGCCACTAAGCCCTCCCCCCTCCCATCCACAATTCCTATTTTTCTTTCTTATTTTTCCTATTTCTGTCGCTCTTTCTTTTCTGCCTAGTCATATTCAGTTGAGGCGGTCCGACACGTTTTCGTTATTAATTTTTATTACAGGTCCAAATAAATTGCATTACCTTCGCACACATTTTGTAAATTTCATTTACTGCCACTGAAATAAAAGCAGCTACTGACTGAAAACCCTTTTTGTGTGTTGCTTGCAAAAACAAAAAAATCCGAAAAAAACCGCCGACTCAGATCCAACTTATCCTAGTAAAAACTATTCGACAATGTGCAACTGGTACTGAAGACTGAATTGTTTCAGCACTATTAATGTAACCTGATATGACAGGGATACATTCCATAGAACATTTTACATTCACATTTATTTGTTTATGCATTATTTGATTTATAAATGGCCCAATCTAATTTTAAATGACATTTAATCTTTATGAATATAGTTACTAAACTATTTCTTTCACACCTTTGTAGAGGTTATTTAAGTTTTGTCATGACATGTGTACCGCATTGTAGAATCCGATCCCATAAAGTATATATATTAGAAACATAAATATTCGTCTTATCAATAGTTAGTTTTTTTTTTTTATTATTTTTTTTTTTTTTGCTTGTAGGTGGTGCCCGTCTCTCACATACACATACATCTCGTGTACTTACAATGTACTCGTACAGTTTAATATCAAACAATTTATAATAAATAAAGAAATTTCTTATGAATGGCATATACATAAATGTCAGCCAGAACACGCACATTCAACGTTAAAGATAAATAAGATGCAAACAAGTTTCGATGAGGATTACCAAAAGCCATTTGAAACGTCTGGAAACCCCATTAAAATAATGAGAGGGACAGCAATATGAATATGCGTACATATATCAAAAGTAAGGCTCTACACTTGTTTCTCTAGAGTCCTTAGGCGATTTGTAGGTTAAGTGAACACAAATAACTTTAGTTATTTAATGAAAGTAATGAAAACAGAAGATATTAAATGTATTTGCTTAAATATGCTCAAAATCGTGTTTGGAAATTATAATCTCAAGCTCAAAGTTGAATACTTGATAAATGGCTCACAATTTTTAAAAAAGATTTTAAGAATACAAAAATAAAA